>NC_141551.1:79480000-79810000 GCF_021556685.1 Rattus norvegicus
CGCGCGCGGCCAGGTGGGGGCGGGGACGGCAGCCCAGGGCCGCGGCGGCGCGGACCGACCTCCCTCCTCCCGCCCAGCCCGCCGGCGCCCGCTCCCCACGCGCGGGCCGCGCCGTTACCTGCCGAGCGCCGGGGGGCCTGCTGCTTCCTCCTCGGCATGCTGCTCGGGCCGCCGCAGCCGTCGCCTCAGCCGCCGCCGGAGTTCGCGGGGCGCGGGGAGCCGGGACGCGGGGCCCGGGCGCGGGCACAACTCCGCGGCGCGCCCAACTTTGGCCTCGTCCCCGCGGGCTCCGGGCTCCGGGCGCGCCGCGGATGGCGGGCGCCGCTCGCATGGACCGCCGCGCCCGGGCCGCTCAGCTGGCGGCGGCGGCGGCCGCACGGGCCGCTCCCGGGCCGCCGGGCTGCGGGCGGAGCGCGCGGGGCCTGGGCGCCGAGCCCGGAGTCATCCCCGGCGCGGGCCGCGGGCGCAGCGGCGGGCGCTCGGAAGGCCGGCCCGCGGCCCGCGCTCCATGCCGCTGGCGCTGTGCTGGGCGGGCGCTGTCCGGGCGCCGCCGGGCGCTCCCGCGCCTTCCTGGGCGAGCCGCGAGTCTCCGCGCGCAACTTTCTCGGCCCCTCTCTGCTGGCGGTGGGGGTCGCGGCGGGCGCTGTTAGTGCGCGGGTCGCAGCTCTCTCATTGTGCGCCAGCGAGGCCGACCGGCTGTCCTTTCCTCCCCGCACTTAGTCTAGGAGGAAGAAAGCAAACAAGACAGGAGTGAAGCCCCTGTACATACATGCGCCGGGGGAGATGTCAGCGCCGCTCCACCTTCCAAACAGTCACAGATCAAACAGTGTCACCCGCCGGAGCGCCACTTCGTGCCCCGCGCTGCCCCCGGGGGGCCTGGCCGCCAGGATCGCCGCTTCTTCCGAGGAGAAATCTAATGCAAACACATTTTGATCGTGGATTTTTGGCCGGTCTTGATCTTCCAACAGAAAAAAAAATTCGAAAAACACACACAAAAAAGCCACACACACCCTCCAAAAAATAAGCCAACAACAACCGGGAGAGTGTGCACCGAGGGGGTGAAGAACGGACATTCACTGGGTGGGCGAGATGAGCGTGTACTGTCCCCCCCCCCAAACTCCTGGGAGAGAGGAGATGCGCTCTCCCTCTCTCCTCTTTTCAGTGAAATATAACACACATTCGGATCGCAGAGCTTTCAGACAGTCTCAACTGATAGACAGACACATCGAGCTGCTTTCCTGCCTCACTTTTTACTCCTCCTCCTCTCGCCAACGTCACCCTGACAATTACAAATAGGTCTCACACAAGCCATACCTGTCAATCTTTTTAATTGCTTTGTTTTCTTTTATTTTTTTCGGAGCTAAACAATATGACACAGAAAAGAAATCTTAATACAGCATAACATAAAAGATTGCACGTTGCAGGAAGACATTCAGGGGGCTGTGTTGTAATGCACTGGCTGATCTCGGGCGGAACCCATGAGTCCTAAGTCTAGTCAGGCAGACATTAGTTCCTGCAGATTCTTAAACCTGTTAGCTCCCCTCCCCCGCGTGTACATGCATACACACGCGCCCACGTGGATCTGAAACACTATTGGGTGAAACACGTCCTACATTTGAGGGAAAAAAATACCTGTTTCACTTATGCACCCTTAGTCTGGGGGGGGGGGTAGACTTGATTGGTGAGGGACGGTGTGGCTTTTGTATTTCTGCAACTCAGAGGTTAAGTGGAAAATGGAAGATATTTTTAAATTAAAATGAACATCTAAAATATAAAGATGGACTTAGCTCATCACAAAAATGTCCGGAAATATTTAATGTTGACCTTATTTAAAAGGGTGAATAATCTGGTCAGTGGGCACAATTAGCTAAAAAATGGCACGATAGAAAGATCTTTCTAGATGCGTGAGAAAACGAAGTCTTCAAAGATCATCACAAAGTCTCCAATTCCGCTGAGCCCCTCAGCGGGCCCCACCTAGAACTTTAAAATGCTTCTACGCTCTGGGAATTCGGCCATCTAGCTCTGTATGTGTGTTCTCTCCCAATGGGAAAGCTGTAACAGTCTTGTGGAGCTACTTAAAACATCCATGGAAAAACACGAAATCTAGGCCAAGATAAATAAAATGGCTTAGTTCGTGCAACTTGCACGGGACAGACCGAGAGCACAGCGAGCGGCGCGCTCGGAGCACGGGAGGCCTAGGCCCAGGGTGCACCGTGCACTGAGCGCCCTCGGCCCGCAGGAAGGCGCTCGTGCGCGTGCACCAGCGCCCCGGCTCCCCGCCCGGCCCAGGCCCGGGCCCCGGCCGTGCCCCGCCGCCCCGGCCGCGCTCGGGGTTGATTCGTACCACCTTGCAAGGAAGTGAATGCTTCGCACGGGAAGGGGAGGCGCCTGCGCCGGCCGCCGGCCGCCTTGTCGCTCAGGGACGCTTGGGCTACGGCGGCGGCGATCGCCAGGGCGCTGGCCCTTTAGCTTGGCGCCCCCCGCCCCCGGTGGAGGAATCAAATCCCATCGCAGAGCGTGCGGAGGGTGGGGGATATCCGGGGCCTCTCCCGCGCCCGGAGGAAAGGGGAGGGCGGAGGAGATCCTAGGCCAGTGTGAGCCGAGCGGATTCAAACCAAAACAAAAAGATTAAAGGAGCAGCGGCTGCGGCTGCGGCGGCCGCGGGGCCGGGCAGGGATCCTAGGGTGGCGCCCGGGTTCCGCGGGGGCTGCGGCGCACGGCCGGGCCGGAGGGCGGGGGCGGGAGCCAGGAGGCGAGGGGAGGGCGGGAGCCTAGGGGAGGGCGCGGGCCGGAGGAGGGGCGGGCCCGCCCGCGCGGAGCCGAGCGGAGCCAAGCGGCCGGGACTGGGCGCGACCCGGCCCAGCGTAGGCGCAGGAGCGGGCGGAGCCGATCGTGGGCAATGCTGAGGCTGGCGACCGCCGGGGCCCGAGCCATCGTGGACATGTCGTACGCCCGTCACTTCCTGGACTTCCAGGGCTCCGCCATCCCCCGAACTATGCAGAAGCTGGTGGTAACCCGGCTGAGCCCTAACTTCCACGAGGCCGTCACCCTGCGCCGGGACTGCCCAGTGCCGCTCCCCGGGGACGGAGACCTCCTCGTCCGGAACCGGTGAGCCCGGCGCGCGACCCCGTCCCGGTCCCCGGCCCGCGCAGCTGGGCTCCCGGCTGTCCCGGGTCGCCTGCCTGCCCACACTGCGGCGCGCGCTCGGGCGCACAGCCTGACTTTGCGAGATCCCAGGAAATTGAACCCGCCGCCATCTGGCGAAGGCGAATGTAATGTGACTTGCTGGTGTGAATACCCGATGCCACCAAACGTCCTCTTATCTGGGGGTTATTTTAATTTGGGATTCTCCCCTCCCCCAGCCGTTCCTCCTCCCCCTCCCGCTCCCTAAATAAAAACGACGGGACCCAGAAAGGGAGGCTCCCCACCCGGCCCACCCGCGCGCACCCACGGTTCCTGCGTTGCCATAATTTTTAGTGGAACAGCAACAGCCTGGACACACATTGCGACGTTTAGGTAAACGTGCTTTGGAGGAAGGGGGCCCATGTTTGGTTTGCTTTTTCCTGTCCCCTCCTCGTATTGGTGGAGCTTGTCCTTGGGTGTGTTGGTGTGCACCTAGTCTGCGTGTTGTCAGTGCCATCTGACTGTGCTCTGTCCCCTGAGTGCAAAGCGGGGGCGTGCACCCGGCAATTGAGCCAAGGTTGGGCGGGGGCATGGCTGCATTTGCCTGAATGCGTTGCAGACACTCGGATGGCACACTGGTTGTTGCCAGACTGACTGTTTAACCCAGGCTATCCACCTTAATGGTTTTCCACATCGCTAATCTTTATTAAGGGGTGAAGCGGAGGAAGTGTGGGGCTTCGCTGTGCTCGGTCCAGGCCATACCACACTGAGGTCTGCTCGGAGCGTCCTCTCAATGCTGGACTGTCAGGGTCTTCTCCTCTGTGCCATTTCACTTTCTGGGTTCCATTCGAAGGTCCCAGCATGGCGCATTGGAAGTTGGATGAAATTACGGAAGAGGAGAGTTAGTTCTGGTTGTATCCAAGCGGTAAACTCTGTACCAGAAAGTATCCTAGGTCCCCTGGAAGGGCTAAATGAGGAAACTTTTCTACTCAAGTAGCTGGGTGCGAAGATTGGTCCAGACAGTCCAGTTTAAAGATTCCTACCATCCTTCCTAACAAGACTATAGGAATGAAGAATCCTGATTGTGAAACTTTTGGGAACCTGTTGGAACCTTAGCGTTTGAGTGAGCAGTGGGTGGGATTGAGTGGAGTGCGTGGGTGGAGACTTTCTTAAAGGGTGGCGCGTGTGTGTCCTTAACACGCTTTGGCCGGCCGCGCATGGAGCAGAGGATTGCTTCATTGTGTGACGAAATGCTGAGGCTGTGGAGAATAAAAATTTGAACCCTGCCGACCTAAAAAGGGCTTGGACTGTGCTCACATAGAACATCCAGAACACACTAGTGGTTTGTGAGAAGTGGAGGTGAGAATAGACTGAAAAGCTTTCTGAGCAAACTTCATCGGAGATTTTATTTTTTAAAGCTCCATGCCCGGCTTTCGCTTTCTTTTATTGTTGTGATTTATATAGTGTTGACTGTAAACACTAATAAACGCACACAAACTGCTTACATAAAATCCCTTGTTGAAACAGGTGTGAAATGTGGAAGGGGGTGCCACCAGGGGACAGGCTGAGAGAAGGTGTGAAGTGGGAGAAGAGTGCTAGTAACATGGAGGTGGGACTCCCGCCGCCCGACCGCCTGCCTGCCAAGGCTGCTCGCTTTGCTGGTCTGGGGGCCTCTCACCCTTGAGTTTATTTAACTCTTGGAGATCCCCCCTCCAAAGCTTCTTGGGTTTAGCAAGCTCCCTTTCCCCTTCTCCAAAAGTCTCACAGCAGCACCCTTGGATCCCCCAGGTCATCGAGGTTGTTCTGGAATTGAATGTTTCTTGGATCCCTGAAATCAGATTGTCGGAGAGTAGACCTGCCATTTTGGAGGAAATAGCTGTTCAGACTGTTTTAAAAATACACGTCTCTATTTTGCTTCCATGTCTGTCTGGAGCCCCTTTGGCCCAAGTGCTTTATATGAACAACTTGACCTCCAACTTCTACCTTGAATCCACAGCAGGGGAAAATGCAGGCAGAATCTTTGCCCCTCCCGTTACTGTTCAGTTATGGAGTCATTCAGCTGTAGGCAGATCCTTTTTTCTTATGAGCACTGTCAGTGTCCTTCCCTGTTTTGTTTTGGTTTTTTATTTTAAGGAGCAGGGTTTAATAATTAACCCACAAGTTAGTTCATTTGAATACAGGGCCCACATCCTCCTAAGTAGTGCTAATTGCATTAAAATTTTATTCAGAGGTTCCCCGTTTTTAGCATAACAAAATCTTCCCTAGAATTAGCGAGTGAGCCCAAATGAATTTGTTTTGAAGGATGTTTGGAGCTTTTGTGCCCAGTGCTCTGACTTTCTTTCAGTGAACTATATCCACACCTCGTTCCTGTTAGCAAAATACATTCCTTCATTCACAAGAAGGGCAGCGCATGCAAGCTAGACATGGATTCGGGGCAGTAAAGTTTACAATGGAGGGGGAAACGTGTGGAGGTTGCACAGAACTCCTCTTGAATCAGTAATTGATGTTCCTTTATCAGTCACTACCTTACTGTCCCATGCCCCCACCCCACGCCACCCCCACCTCCACCCAGCCCTCGGAAGAGGAGACAGACTCCGATGGTCAAGTCTGCTTGGTGTGCTATTTTTGGCTTTTTCGTGAGAGTGACAGATTATTTTTCGTTTCCAAATATTCCTAACGATTTTCTGTTCAAGTGTAAGATAATGCAAAGAGTTTGTAGAAATGGCGGGGGGGGGGGCGTTGTGATAAACGGTTTGGTGCTCACGGGAGGGTAAAATATTTCTGCTCACTCTCCAAGCCGAGATATTCCCCCCACACACCCCAACTACTACAACTTCTTCTTCTTCTTCTTCTTCTTCTTCTTCTTCTTCTTCTTCTTCTTTCTTCTTTCTTCTTTCTTCTTCTTTCTTTCTTCTTCCTCCCCCTCCTTCTTGTCTTCTGTCTTCTATATTTTTCTTTTGTTTTTTTTTTTTCAAGGAAAGTGCAGCTTAGATGACTTTGTTTTGTCTCCCAGTTTTCAAGGCTCTTCTATAGTCTAAGTTTTCTGTTTGGTGTTTGTTCAAATGAAAACTTCACCCTGTCACCCTGTTCTACAATAAATGAAGCTCACCTCTTTCTGGTATGAATAACCAAGCAGCTTTAGAAGGGCACATATTTGGGAAATGCCTGCTGTGGTCCCACTTGTTTTTCGTGGAGTGCCCTGACTTTAGTTTTCACAGTGCATACTTCTCTCGACTTGCCGGGGTCCTGTGGTCATTGCTGGCACACATTTTCATGTATGGAGGAAGTGGGTACAGGCAGGGTCTCCAAGTGCATCAGCATATTTCCTGTTTTGTTTTGTTTTCTTTTCTGTGGCTCGCCTTTCTTCCCTCCTCTTCCCCTTTGAGCCCGCTGCCCTTGAACTTGGTTCTTGAGGATCGAAATGCTTGCATTGCTTATAGTTTAAAGCTCAGGTAAGGACCAAGGTGCCAAGGTGCGTCCCAGGCGGTGGCGGGTCTCCAGCACCACGCGACAGGGATGCAGTGTCAGGAGGAGGTACCAGGTAGAGAGAGGGCTCCTAGCCCTATGGACCAAAAGACTCTAGAGAGAACACGGGACCAAAAGACAGCCGATATAGGCAATAGTTGGAACCGCTCCCCGACGACAAGTATAGGTTAGAAGAGGGTGGTAATAATAAATAAACGTGCATAAGGGTCAAGGTCATGATTTGGAAGGTTTCACTCTGCATGGCTTTTCTGGGACTTTTCCTGGGAAAAGCATGTCCGTGGGGACCGGAAGCCCAGCAACCTCGTCTCGCTCCGGATCGTGGTCATTGGTGTCTCTCCCGATGGTGGCAATGGAAAGGCCCCGTTTCCTGCACAGACCCAACCCAAAGCACCCCAATGTGGTGCGCGGCTTTCTGACCAGGGCGCTGCAGGGCCGATGCCTGCTGGAAGAAGCTCACAGGCTTGTGGGTCAGCGCCACCTCGCCAGTGGTTGCTGGTGCTGATCGCCACAGTGACTGCTGTAGTGTTTCCTGCCCAAGCCTTTGAAAGCTATCGGCAACCACTTCAGCAGAGCTCTATTCCCATCCCTCCAAACTTGGCCGCAGCTGCCCCCTTCCGCCAGTGTGCCCTGCTAGGTCTCCACCTCTTCCAGGGAAAAAAGCCACCGCCAGAGGGAGGGGGAGATGGAGGGTTAGGGAGGTATTTCCATTCTCAGTCCAGTTTTTCCTACCAACCCCACACCCTGGGCCGCAGCAGTGGGCCTGGCTATCCCCAGCTTCTCTAGGAGCCAGACTCAGGGCTCCTGGGAGGAGAGCAGCCCCTGTGGACCTCGAGATGCCAAATGAACACAGCCTGGAAGGGGAGCAGAAAGAGTTAACTATGAGTAGAGAGAGGATGGACAACTGGCCTTTGGTCTCTGTTCCCCAACCACTAAGCAAACCCAGCCCTAAGATCAAGTCTAGCCTACCAGGCTTTTTCTCCTGGAACTGGCTTTTCAGCTGGGTGAAGGGACAAGGAATTTGAGATGCCCTGCAGCCTAGCTCTAGTGGGCTGGCCCTGGGAGCTCCAGAATCAAGATCTAGTGAGCCAGCCTTTTTTAGAAAGGTCAGGTCTGAAGAAGTGTGTAAATTAAAGGGGAAATGATAAGACACAGCCCTCCTACCCCTTCTCCAAAAATAAAAAATAAAATAGAATATTGGCGGTTTGGTATTGAAAAATAAACAAAGCTGGTTTCCCCCATTTTTTACTATTGTGTTTATGAGTACAGAAAGCAGAATTTACAGAAATATTGGAGCCAGCGTAAGTTGGCTTCTGAAAGCCACTTGGAGGGAGAAACTGTTTCAAGTGTTCTTATTTCCACAACCTAGAAAAATATTTCTTATGGTAGAATACTCGTGACAAGCCATTTGGAAATAGAGGGCACAATCTATAGACAATGAAGGTGTGTTTGACCCATAGTTTATGTTCGTTAAACTAAAAGTGAATCCTTTTCACCTTGCTCCTGCCTTGTTTTCATTTTCTTATGGGAGGAAATAATATTTGGGAGATCCGATGTGTCGGGGTTCCCTCAGCATCCCTTAGAAGATAGCTACAACCACACCACAGGGATATTTTTGTTATGAGGTATACTGGGGTATGAAGAAAAGCTGGTAAAATACTGGCTTCACAGCGAGCCTGGGTGCAGAAGGAAACTGGTCATCTGCTATTAATCAGGCCGCGCCTCTGCTTCTTGTCAGGAAAATACAGTGAGGCTTGCTTCCCTCTCCATCTGAAAGAGGCTGCAAAATGCCGAATGCTGCATAAAAAAAATCTCTCTCCTCAGTTTTTGTTCAATT
The DNA here is from genome assembly GCF_021556685.1 of Rattus norvegicus. Taxonomy (NCBI): domain Eukaryota; kingdom Metazoa; phylum Chordata; class Mammalia; order Rodentia; family Muridae; genus Rattus; species Rattus norvegicus. Next base: position 79,488,444 of record NC_141551.1, read on the forward strand.
AATCAAAATGCATATGTTCATGCTGGGCATAGTTATATCAGAGAGAAAATTTGCTGTGGCGTTTCAAACAACTGGGGCAGTAACATGTCGCAAGGACGGCCTTGCACGCCCATCAATCTTCAATAATATCATTGTCATTACTATTATTATCTGAAGTGTTAAATTGTTACCAGAATCGATACAAGTGTGCTACTTCGCATATATTGTATCCCACCGTTGTTTTTAACATCTCTGTTAAGAGACCAATTAATTTCCAGCTCAGAGCTTCAGTGAACTTTGTGTGTCAGGCTTCCTGGCTTGCTCCCCACTCCCACTCCCACTCCCACCCCACCCCCGCCCTTCGCCCTTCCCTTATTTCTCCTTTTGAAAGAGGACAGAAGAAAAGTGGTACAGGAAATACCAATACGTCACTTGCTGATTAAAATAATATGAAATTATTCCTAACTATAAAGGAATAAAATCTGCCCAAACTCGAGTTAATACATTTGTAGGAATTCTCCCCGGCTCCCGGCTCCTAAGAAAGAAAGAATCATTTCCCCGGCATTCTGTCAAGTCTTACGGTTTAGGAGCTCTTTGACATTCACTGAGATTAGACTGGCCGTTTTTCCTTAAGCAGAATATGAAGGTAGTTAAAGGAAGGATCTTAATACATCCATCTGTTTTCTTCTAGATTCGTTGGTATTAACGCATCTGACATCAACTATTCAGCTGGCCGCTATGACCCATCCGTGAAGCCCCCCTTTGACATAGGTTTTGAAGGGATTGGTGAGGTGGTGGCCTTAGGTCTCTCTGCCAGTGCTAAGTACACAGTGGGCCAGGCTGTGGCTTATGTGACTCCCGGTTCCTTTGCCGAGTATACAGTGGTGCCTGCTAGCATTGCAATTCCTATGCCTTCAGTGAAACCTGAATATCTCACCTTGCTGGTTAATGGCACCACTGCATACATCAGCCTGAAAGAGCTTGGAGAGCTGTCAGAAGGGAAGAAAGTTTTGGTTACAGCAGCCGCTGGGGGCACAGGTCAGTTTGCTGTGCAGCTTTCAAAGTTAGCCAAGTGCCATGTTGTCGGAACCTGCTCCTCAGACGAAAAATCAGCTTTTCTGAAGTCTGTTGGGTGTGATCGGCCAATCAACTACAGAACAGAGCCCGTGGAGACAGTTCTGAAGCAGGAGTACCCTGAAGGAGTTGATGTAGTCTATGAGTCTGTTGGGGGAGCCATGTTTGACCTGGCCGTGGATGCCTTAGCCACCAAAGGGCGCTTGATAGTAATTGGGTTTATCTCTGGTTACCAAAGCCCTACAGGACTTTCACCAGTCAAAGCGGGAGCTTTGCCGGCCAAACTCCTGAAGAAGTCAGCCAGCCTCAGGGGTTTCTTCCTGAACCACTACTTCGACAAGTACCAGGCTGCCATGGAACACTTGCTACAGCTGTACACTCGTGGGGACCTGGTGTGTGAGGTGGACCTGGGACACCTGGCCCCAGAGGGGAGGTTCATTGGCCTGGAGTCCATATTTCAGGCTGTTGACTATATGTACTCGGGGAAAAATATTGGGAAACTTGTTGTTGAATTACCACACCCTGTCAGCAGTAAGCTGTGACCCAACAGAACAATGACAAAGGTCAAAGGAGAGAAGTGAATTCTCCGTGCCTTAGAATGAACTTAATACTTCTTAAAAACAAAAGGAGAGTGTTAATGAATCCCCCCCCCTTCCTTGGGGGTGAAAATAACATGCCTGAATAAAAGTTCTCTCTATAGCACAAGGTAAAACGTTTACATTCGAGTCTTCAGTCGTGGACGGTCTTGTTCCAAATTTTATTTGTTCCAGAGAAGTAAATTAATTCCTGATGTGAGACCTGATCGAGTCAGTATGTTCCCGCTTGATGAGATTTTTAAATCAGTCTTCAGATAGCTCACCCAGTCTCCTTTGCATGGGAAGCAGCCCTCTTACCTCAGGTATGTACCAGGTGAGAACGCAGTGGGGTCAGTGGGCGTTGAATTCTCTCACCGGCACTGTGCTTAGGGAGGAGCCTTTCCCCACTGTAAGTCACTAACCAATCTTCTAAATAGACATTTGGGAGAGAATTCAACAAATTTAGCCTTGTTATTGGAAAAGTGATTCAGCAAACAGATGCGTCTTAAGGAAGAATATACTGTTTGATGCCCTGAATTCACATCCTGGTTAGATTGTCTGTGCAGAAAAGAACTTTCTGGTCTAGGGAGAATTTCCAATTAGAAAGTTTTGGGAGAGAAAGCTATACCTTGGGGAGTGGGGGGACTGGAAACCAGTGTGCACAGAGGAGAAAGAAAACTCTGCAGTGCCTCTTCAGTAAAGGGCTCACATAGTACCAACACAGCAATCACAGAAGGGCGCTCACTCTGGCAGGTGAAGGGTTAAAAGGGGGGCACTTCCTGTCCCCAAGGGGCAAATGCCACACAGCTCCAAACACAGTAGGCACCCAGGTCATGTAAAAAAAAATCATATCCATTTGCTTCTCCTCAGAGGCTTGGTGTGGAAAGTGCACTTGGTCTCTGGTGACAGACGTGGAATGAAAGTCAGGTGTCCTGTGTTGCTTCTCGGTGTTTGAGAGAAGTGAGCTCTGGTGTTGTGTCCTGGTGCAGTCCTGTCTATCACCCTGCCTACTGCTTCTCTTCACACCGCACCATAGCTGGTCTGCCTGCCCTTCACCTTGGGTATTTTTGTGCTGGAATCAAAACCCCACAGTGCCTTCCTAATCGAAGGTGAAGCCTGTCAGATTATTTTCCGGGTCTTGGGTTTCAGCACATCAAACGTTCTCAATGAATGGGAATGCAATTAGGAGAGCTCTGCAAAAGTCGGGGTGGGGTGGGGGGCAGGTTTAATTCTTTCCTTGCATCTGGGGAGCAGAGAGATCCTGTTTCTGAATAGCTGTTAGTATCTGTTTTACAAGATTTACTCATTTCCAGGTACCTAATGTAGCTGCTAGCATGCACGCACAACAATACAATTTATATGGTAAATGGAGCCAAATAATGGTATCACTGAGTGTTATGGCCGCACTGAAGGGAAATGTCACGGTAAATAGCCACCAAATTATGGATCACGCCGAAGTGTCACAACTACACTAAAGACAAATAGCACTAGAGGCTATTGCCTCTGTGATGCCTCTGAGTTATGAAGAAGGGTAGCAGCCTGAGAGGGGCTCTTTGTGTCCTCGTCATAGCAGAGGGTTGCTGGTGCAGGGGACAAGAAAGGCTCTTCCAGTACGGTGCTTAGTTATTAATCTGTCCCTTTTAGACCTCGTCTCTTGTAACAGGGGAGACCTCGCCGGCTCTCTTGTATACAAACATAACCAACAGAGGGGGGGGGGAGGGCTTTATGGATGTCCGTGTGCTCAGGAAATGACTGGTAATGGAAAAAATGTTGTAATAAAATAATCTAATCAAAGACGATTATTAAATTTAACATAGTATATGTCTGAAAGGCTGAGTCGCTTGCTATGCAGATAGATGTGTGAAATCTCACTGATGATGCTCTCTCCCTCTGAAAAGGCTTGAGGACTGAGGACATTACCAGCTAAATTGCCTCTTCTGAACTGAAGTGAGTCCCGGTTTCCTTCATTTTAATGGGTGGGTAATAAAGATGAAAGACCAACATTTTATCTGATGGATCCCTTAAGCTATGGAATAAAAATGTATTTTGTTTTGAGGGGAACATACTAAATTCAGATATGTAAAAGTAAAATTCGCACACCCAGGTTTAAAATAAAACATTAAGAAAAAAAAAAAAAAGCACACATGCCTTTCTGTCCCCAAACAGAGAAACTACGGCAGGCATTCTGTTTTTATTTATTCTTAGAAAACAGGCCCAAGTGATCCTACTCGTTCCAACAATGCCAAAAAGATGGCTAAAGTTTTTTTTTTTTTTTAATCTTTTGGAAAATGTTTTTTAATCCAGGGGTTAGAGCTGAGTATCAGTTTGGTTCCCCTTGGATTGTTGTTTTGGACCAATCCCTAGGGGAAGGTAAAACGCTGTGAGGGCCCACGCTTCTCTCTGCCCCCACACAGGAAAAGTGTGCGTTCATAATTCAGGGTCACTGTCAGCTCTGCTGGGGAGAGGGGAAGAGGGCAGATGTGTGGCGCAGGATAAAGGAATTCTCAGTTTGGTTGTGGCCTGTCAGCTTCTGTGGCCCAGCAAGGAAGAAGGCACGGCCTCCTGAGAAAGACATCCCCTAAAATGCCTTAGGGTTTGGTCAGGACTTCTGAAAAGTCCCATGCTACCCCTTCAAACCTGTTCCGAATGAAAACAATATAATTCCTGCTCCTTTTTACGGTGACTACAGATGCTGATTGATTTTAACATTAAAAAGGGAAAAAAAAATTATCCAGGAAACTGGTTTGCAAAGAGAGATTGGCTCTTTGTGTTGTTGTCTGGCGGCATCAGAACGGAGGAGTTACCGGGAAGGGAACAGAGCCCCTGCAGTTGGTGGTTAGTACTTCCTTCAGTGTTTATCTAATGCAGGTACGGGAGAAGTCGCTGCGGCTTATTAAAACGGAGGCCTGTGTAGTGCACTCAAGGAGCACAGCAGCTAATGAGCCCGTGAGGTCCCAGCACCACGAATGCCTCCTCTGTGTCCCCACAAGACGCTGGAAACTTGACAGATGATACCATTTAGGACACTGCCTGCCTTAGGGACCTGCTTCTTGGCTTTCTGTTTTGGGTTTTTATTTGGGTAACATTTATAATGGCCACCTGACTTGTGCCTGTGACGTCTTAACCCCTTGTGGAACTCTCGGGCTGCATAAATTTACCAGTCAAGGGTCCCTTTAAAATGAGGCTTTGTGCAAAGAACCAAAATGCTTTTCCTGATGACTCTACCACATGTTCACATGGGGCAAATACCATATTTCAGATCTTAAAATTCAGATGAGTGTTGTGCAGGTTTGAGAGTCAACTTGATGGGACCCAGGACTGTCCCCCTGGAATACCAATTTCCTATGTTTTACAAATTTTACAGGGAAGATCAGATGCAAAAATGGCCCAATCTCAATCGTCTCTGCCTCCCACGCCCTTAAAAATATTTTGGTTTTGTAATATTAATTTTAAAATTATATGCAAACTATTCATTTTTCAGCTTAGGGGTTTGTTTCGGGGGGAGGGACTTTTTGTCCTGTTTTGGTTTTTATTTGCACAGCTTCTGCAACTAATTTTCCCCACAATGGCCTAGAATCCATTTATTTAAATAAGAGCGTCTACAGAAGCCAAAACTCGGAACTCCATTGCCAGCGCCTCGGCGCCACTGTAAACTTGAAATTCCGCTCTCCCTAGCCTTTTAGCATCAGGTCATCGCAACTCACAGAAGGAAGGATGCTCGCCGTGAGAACGTTACTGCTGCTACCATGAGCCATCTTGTCAAGGTTGCTCCCAACCACCTCACCCCCACCCCACCCCCGTGCCAAAATAAATAAATCAACAAACCACAGTACACAACACAAAATGATGTCTTACCAGTATATGTCAGTTCGAGAAGTTCTCGCAGGAAAGAGCTGATGTGAAAAAGAAGTCAAGTGAGATGTATACTTTGATTATGTAAGCTTGAAGCTTCTGTTTAATGCTTGCCTGTGACCCAGCAGCCAGTGAGGCACTCCTGGCACAAGTACCAGGCGATGTTTACTTGGATATGCTGGCTTTGCCCTCTGTAGACTTCCCCTTCTGTGCAGGTCCTCCATCTCAGGAGGTATGGATGAACTCGGGAAACATATCATGGGTCCCACAAGCAGTAGGGTAAGTACTGTACAGAGGACAGTTTGGGGGAAAACCAATATGTTCTTCATGTGTGCTGAGAAGCCCTGAGCCAGAAGTCTGGAGATCTGAATAGCCCCCCAAAGGAAGTGCTTCCCTCAAAGTATCTTTCTGCCAACACAAAATTAAAATAATAATTAGAACATACCCTGCTGCTGGGTGGCAGCATCCAGCACAATAACAGATCTGTGCTGAGGGCTCAGAAAAGTGTCTGGTGGCACTGCCTGCTGATGCGGCACCACCCTCTATAGGCACCAGCCGTCTGGGCCTTGGGGTGTTTCTTGTCAGCCGTTCCTTTGGTCAGTGGAAGGTAGAGGAATATGGAAATAATACAGGATGCCCATTCACTTGAAAGCACTTGACCTTGGACCCTATATGCCCAACCCCCAGCATTCTGTGTGGGCTCCCAGGTGCAACTTCCAGCAGAAACACAAGGGGATCTGGAAAGTGTATCTTTCCCTGGCCTTTGTAAATAAGGCTAAATGTTACTTGGAAAGGCTACATTTTAAAGGATGATCTAACTCTATCAACCTTATAAAACCGGAGTTGGGTCTAGAAGGAATGGCACGCTGTTCACCAAGGGTCACAGAGCCCACTGTACTCAGGGGAATTCTGCCCACACTCCCTTTGCCATTGGTGAAGGCCCTTCGGTGTAACGCTGACAGATGTTTCAGAGCCATGGCTGGTCCATGGCAGACTCAGGGAAAGTATCGTGTTCGGACTGTATAATCTGATAGAGCTGGGGCTCTCAGCCAATTTGCTGTGTCATCTGAACATCATACTGGGCCCAAAGCTGATTGAGTAAAGGGCTTGGCTTGCGAGCGGGAGGACCTACCAGGTATGAACTTCACGACATCTGTAGAAAGCCAGACGTGGTGGTGCTCCCTTGTAATCCTAGCCCTGAGGAGGCAGGCACTGGAGGAGCTCTGGGGCTACTGCCTAACTAGCGTCGCCTAATCAGTGAACCCCAGGTCCCAGTGAGAGACCCTGCCTCAAAACACAGATGGAGAGCTACTGTAGAATGAGGCCTGAGGTTGACCCTCCAGAGGCATAATCACACACACACACACACACACACACACACACACACACACACACACACACACGGGCCTGCAAGTTTAACACACAAAAATACTAAATACCACAACTTAGTATTTTACTACTAAGAGAAGGTCTCTAGCCAACATACGCTTAAATGCCAGTAATACCGGATATAAACTGTGTACTATGTACTGGCTAGAGTGTGTCTGATGCTCATCTTTGCCTAACATAATAATCGACCATCAGAATATTTGCTGTTGCAGCAAAATAGCTAAAATTTGAATTTGCTATTCTAATTGAAATCCAATTTTCACTTTCCAAGTTCAGCCCACAGGGAGGCGGGTGGGGGAAATGTCGCTTCACTAGTGTCAGCAGTTGCTCCAAGGTAAAAGGGTGTGCAGAAAGGAGACCCCAATGGATACAGGCTTTCTGCAAGGCTGTGGCAAGGACCTCACACAGATCAGAATTAAGACTAAGGGGTAAAAAAAAAAAAAAGCCTTTCTGAACCACATTGAACATTTCCTCATTCTTTCCTCATCATTTCTGTCTCAAACTCATGCATAACAAGCGTAAACTTTCAACTCTACACCAGCAAATCCTTCCCCAGCTGAAGCAGCTTCTTCTAACGCTGGAAAGCCACTTCCCCGAGAAGAGCGACAATGTCAGAGGCAATCACATTTGTAGGAAGCTTCATTGCTCACCAGGGGATGGTAGCAATAGCGTTCCCTCTACATGTGGCTAGAATTTACATTTGGAAATTGAATTGTCTCCTTGAGGGCTTTTACTCAATGCAAGTTTTGGGGAATTACTTACACCCCAGTACATCAGTGTATATGGAATGCAGCTGAGTTGAAGGGACCCCCTTATCACTTCAGCTGTTAAAAAACAAAACAACAAAAACAAAAAAAAAAAAAGTTCTTTGTCCAGAAGAGAAAAGTCAAGAATTATTACTGAATGATATCCATCATTTCGAGTTTGACTTATCTTTAGGCACCCGGGGACTTTTTTTTTTTTACAACGCTTTTACATATTTGAATACTATCTTCATGATGGTGTAGACATGGGTACATTAGTCCCATGTCCACTTAAGACACACATGTCACACCATTCTTGGCTTGACTTGAGGCAGTCCATGACAGCTCAGACTAAGGCCAGTTTCTTCTGTTTAATATGCATGCAAGTCACCTGCTAAAATGCTGGTCCTGACTCAGTGATACAGGGGTCAGGGGGACACAGGAACCTGCATCTCCTAAGGGGGAATTGGCACTGCTGGCCTGAGAATGACACACAGAGTAGAAGTGCTCAGTTACACAGTCTCCACAGAGACATCCATCCTGAATCTGCTACAACCATGGACTTGTTTATTTTGTTTCCAACTACTTCAAAGGAGCGTCCCATTAGAAACTCAGCTGTGAAACCCAGATCAGTCTGATGATCACAGCTTTTTGATACAGCTATACAAATCTCAGGACAGTCTCAGGACCTCAATCCCTAGTTATTGTCTGGTTCTTAAAGTGGAGTCCATTTTCACACCCAGGTCCTCTATCCCCTGACCTGGGACCACCAGCTTCACCTCCATCCATATAGAGAAGCACCAAATACACATGCCCACAGGTCTTTGCACACACAGCAGGAGCACAGTATTTTACAATTACCCTGAAGAAAAAAGGACACCCAGCCTCCAACCCCTTCAGGTCAGGTCTCCTGGAGCATACACCATGACGACACACACGCAGCCTTTATTTAAAAAGTCAGAATTATCGTCTTCGAAGAGCCTGTGGCCTTTTAAGGGAAAAGTTACAACCCATGCATGTGCTTGTTAAATATGTCACCATAATAATCATGGTAGAACTCTGTTGGGGATAACTGTGAGAAAGGGGGAGCTGACAAAAGTGTAGGTCAAATCGACTAGGACGTTTAAGGGAGAGCTGGAACAAGGTGGACTGGGCAGAGCCCTCAGTGTCCCTGGCACATGTTAATCCTCATAGGGTTTTGACTGTGATTAGTGTCATTCACTAGAAAATGGCGACTGCGTCTCTTCCTCCTTCTCTACTTTCCCACTACCCAGACAAGAGGCCAGAGCTGGACAGACAGGGTATATGGGATAGAAGAGTCAGAATAAGGCCAGCAGGAGAATGATCAGTTATGCTGTGTCTAGTACAACTTGGACGCAGGGACAAGGGACCGGAAATGATTGCTGATCAATTGAGTGGCGAACGGAGCCAGGATCCAGGCTGGGAGTGGATGGACATAGACAACTTTTTAAAGACTGGAGAGGAAACGGCAGTGTGTGGGTGCGCATGCCCGTGAACGTGCGTGTGCGTGCGTGCGTGTGTGCAGGCGTGCGTGCAGGCTTATGCACATGTGGATGTGGGTGCACAAGAATATACCTGTAAAAGAGTACCTTGGTGCCCACATTCTTTCTCTTTGAGATCTCTGTCTGACTTCAGGCTGGCCGGGAAACTCAGGGATCTGCCTTTTCAGCCTCTCCAGCCTCAGGGTCACATGCCACGGTCTGCCTCCCAGTTTATGTTGTAATGCAGGTCCTTAGTTCCTTATACCTGAGAACTGAATCACCGCTCCCCTCCTGCCCCCGCCCCCCGCCCCCCGCCCCTGCTCCTTTCCCCGTGCCCCACTCCCCCTTGGCTCCCACAGTATCTTCCTCCATTCGTTAACTGTCTTTGTAGAATCATATTTGGGACATGAGAGGTGCTGGAGTCTCTGCTAGTGGTGGGAGTTAACTTGGGTAAACTGTACAGCAGTCTGTAGCAAGCAGGTCAGGGTGACAGTGAGTCTGCTTCGTTCCTTAACTGCCTGCAGTGGACAGGTTTATCTACCTCAGCTCAGAGTAGGCAGCCACTCTCACTCTCTCACTCTGGGCTCCATGCAGGGTTCATTCACACCACGCGCCAGCACCTTGAATGGAGCCCGGGCACCTGCACTGCCACAGTCTCCTGAAGGCCACGCCCCCTAGGCTAGGCAGGTCTCACTGGCTCCCTAGGCTTCATCAGGTCCAGAGCTCGAGGTATTTATTCAACCGCAGATTGCTTTTCACCTCGATTTTAAGGTGCCAACAGCACCCCACCCGTCTGCTCATACCAGTGCCTAGGACCTGAGATCGCAGAGCAGACACTAGCCTCTCAGTTTCCAGTTGGATATAATACCTGAGAGAGGCTCAAAGTGCTGTTCAGTCCCACACCACAGCCTCAGGCGAACCACAGGACCTCTCTGCCCGAGACTATTCAACTGGAAAACCGCGTGGAGGGTGGAACCCGAGTTCCTGGGGCTCTATACAAGATGCTCATGCAGTTCAGGGGGGTCCACCTGTTGGTGAAATAAATAAATACGTTCTGTTTAACGTTTTCCCTTCTTGTTGTCTTGACATCTATCTGAAGTGCTAATATCAGAGTACTCTGAATACATCCCCCAAATAAACTCCAGACTTCCAAGGTCCTAAGATTACCTAACATCTAAGCACTGGAGTCTGGAAGTCTATGGGCAGTTCTGACCTCCACACGTCAGGAAAATGGGCGTGTCCAACCTTGGGAGTCTGCGACATGAGGTTATCATCTACAAAATACACCAGGCAACGAAGTTACTAAAGTTATGTTAAAAAAAATAAAAATAAAAAGCCCATAGTGTTTTAAGTGAGTTTACAATTCTGTACTGAGCCACAGTCGTGACTTGGTCACAGGCAGCCTCAGGGCTACTAGTCAGACAAGGCTCAGTGGTCCTGAGGAGAGGCTGAGCATGCTCAGTGCCTGGGCCCCGTGTGTGATGAGTTTCCTTCTTCACTAAGAGACTTCTGAGATTCTGTTCTGTTCATCATGCTGGGCTCAGCTGAGGGGAGCCTGCTCCATCCATGCAAGGGAAGCCTCTGGAGACACAGTGCTGTGTGTGTGGGGGGGGGTGGGGGGTGTGCACGCAGGAATGCTCAAGGAACCTGAGCTGTGTGGTAATACTATTAAGACTCTTAAAGGACACAGCTTTTTTTTCTCTGTTTTGTTCATCCTTGTTCATTAAGCATCCATGATCCGGAAGGCTCTGAGCCACAGGTGCCGCACTGCAACAAAGTGTCTAAGGCACCGGGCCTGGTAATGTCTCATCCACCTGTAGCAGCAAGCTTCTTTCTCTCTTTCCCCTAGGAATACCAGCTATAGAGGCTGGCTGAGACAGAAATACCAGGGTAGTGCCTCAAGGCACTAGTTAGCTTAGCTCTCTATGCCAGAATGACCAGACAACAGGGTCAGGCCATGAGTTTGGGAGGAATTGGGCTCAGGAAAACTGAGGGAAACATAAGAAGTTTCCACAATTCATTATTTCCCCCTCCAAGTGGGGAGGTTGAATAGATGAAGTGTCATTTTATTATTAGAAAATAAAACTGGGCATTGGTTGCAGGATTAATGATGAGGACACAGCTTGTCACTGCCACCATGAGAAGCTTACCAGGGTAAGGCCTTACTCATCGCTGGAACAGTGGGAAGGAACTCATTCCTCACAGATTCTGGAGACCTGGACAAGTTTCCCCCACTGACAGAGCAGCTCCTTGCTCCCACGGTTATCTTCCTGCCAGGGTTGCATTTCTGTCCAGCGTCTGTTTATTTCTTACGCATCACTGGTGTTAAATACAAGGGCTCAAACGTGCCACTTCTTCACAGTTGTGACAGAGAACTGCGCAATTCTAGATCTAAGCCGGGTGTTAGAAATGAGATAACCAGTCTTTTCCTTGTGGGGAGAAATCCAAGCCTGGAAAAGCAAGACAGCGCCCCCATGGAACACCGAGGCTGCAGGCCACAGACCTGGACCAGGCTGTCTCCACCACTCTCTGTAGCCTGAAGCATTTTGCAGTTTCTTTCTTTTCAAATGACCCACGACACTACTTTTTAATACGACGTTTTACTCTCTAGTATTTAGTCCATTATGCTCACCACAGAGGCTAGTGTTCATATCTAGAAGAGATCCTCTCATTTGGAAAGTCATGATTAATAAAAAGAGAAGCTTCGGTAAGGGTTGCTCCTGCCACGTAAAAGGAAGTCAGTTAGAGTTCACAGAAATGCATCAGTCCAGTTTTCCCTGCAGAGACCAGGGGATCCTGATGGACATTCTATGAGCACAGAACTCTTTCAGCCAGGGACACCTGTATCACCAGCCACCTCCATCTCCCCTGCTTCCTGTGAGGAAGCAGAGAGACAGACAACCCATCCTCACCAGGAACCCAAAGCCAGGGCTGTGAGTGTCACAACTGAGGCCCAGTGAAGATTATCTCTTCTCCAGGGTCAGTCACACTCAGGGTATTCCTGAGAGGCACCGTGGATGTGGGAACAGGAAACTCTGGGTACCAGCTATTCCCAGGCAGTGCCATGGGGCAAGAAGGGACACCTCCTTGTGGGTGTTCCCTATGCTTCACTTATTCAAGTCCAGAAGGATGGGAGTTTTCCCACCTTGGCCAATAGACTGGCTTTGGGGGATGGAGCCACGGACAGCTTGGCAGGATATGGTATCTTGTCAGTGTCCACTTCTAGCTGCTGTCACTGAGCCCACGACTTGGCGCTGCACTGGGAGTGAGGGGAACAGGATTGAGATGAAAACAGGGCTCATGTGAGGTCCCTGGGTCATCTCCAAACAGGAAGAACCCCGTTTTCTCCTGTAACTTTGTGCATTCAGTTGTCAGGGACAAGAGCCTGTCAAGCCTCCTCCTTTTCAGTGTGTGCAAATAAGGGACAACTGAGGCCTCAGTCTCCAGGCCTGAGGGCACCCTTTAGGACATCAAAGCAGCTCCCTGTGGCCAGGACCAGTAAGTGGGCTAAGTTGTCAGGTCCAGGCTCCTAAATATTCTTCTCTGGAAACTCTCCTCAAGAACAGTCTAACCCTGAGGTCTGCAAAGCACTGTGTGTGTGTGTGTGTGTGTGTGTGTGTGTGTGTGTGTGTGTGTGTGTGTGATATGTAACTATATGTGTATGATATATAACTGTGTGTATGTGTGTAGCATGTAACTGTGTATTGTATGTGTAACTGTGTGTATGCATGTGTGTGATAAGTAACTGTGTTTTGCATGTGGTATGTAACTGTGTATGTTTGTGTGTCTACATGTGATATGTAACTGTGTGTCTGCATGTGTGATATGTAACTCTGTGTGTGTATGTGTGTGTATTATGTAACTATGTGTGTATATAATATGTAACTGTGTATGTAATATATAACTGTGTGTACATGAGTGTGGTATGTATCTGTATGCATGTGTCTATATATGTGTGTATGCATGTGTGTGTTATGTAACTGTATGTTGTGTGTGATATGTAACTGTCTGTGTGTTTGTATGTGTGTGATATGTAACTGTGTACATGATATGTGGCTCTGTGTGTATGTGCTTCTGTTTGAGATATGTAACTGTGTCCCTCCGTGTGTGTGTGTGTGTGTGATATGTAATTCTGTGTGTATATCCATGTGTGTGATATGTAACTGTGTATGTTTGTGTGTCTATGTACGATATGTAACTGTATGTATGCATATGTGATGTGTAACTCTGTGTGTGCATATGTGATATGTAACTCTGTGTGTGCCTGTGTGTTTATGTGTATATGTGATATTTAACTGTGTGTGTGTGTCAATATGTAACTATGTGTGTATATGTGTTATATGTAACTCTGTGTGATATGTAACTGGGTGTGTATGTGATATGTAACTTTGTGTGTGTATGTGTGTGTGATATGTAACTGTGTGTATATGTATGTCTGATATGTAACTCTCCATGTATATGTATGTATGTGTGTCTATATGTACATATGTGATCATAACTGTGTGTACATGTGAAGGCAAAGGACATGTAGAGTGTTTGGCTTCCCATGCTTCCCTTTATTCCCTTGAGACTGGGTCTCTCGCTGACCCTGGAGCTGGACAAGCACAAAGTGGGCCCCAGCAACCTTCTTGTTTCTGCTCCTCCCCAAAGCAATGGAGGTACAGGTAAAGTGACCATGCCCACTTTTCAGTAGGCATTGGGTATTTGAACTGATATCTTCATACTTGATCATCAAGCACTCTGCTACAGAATCTCCCCTCCAAAAAACATTTTCCCAGGCCCCCCAGAGCAGAGCATCCCACATCTGTAGCCACTGGATGTGTATCCGGTTAAAACTAGATGCAGGCCTTCTGCACAGATGCACTTTGCTGAGCATGCTCAGAAAGGGCGAGAGTGTGGACGCAGGTGCTTCCTGACAGGCGTGTTGCTAGGCCTGGTGGGAGCAGCACTGAGGAGGGGCAGGCGTGAGCACCCAGCTCCCAGCAGTAGTGATGTGCTGCGGTTGACAGGGACGGGGCCTTATTATGTGGATGAGTGGGGCCAGCCCTAGCATCTCGTCATTCTAACTTGTGTAAGTCAGCAAGCTTAATTGCTCCTTGTCCTCTCAAGCTGACTCGCCACCAACAATCTCATTATCACACACATATGTTTATCTCACATTCCCAGACCCTCAAGAGGAGGATGCAGGGGGTTGGGGGGAGAGGATGCTGAATTAACCAGCAGCCTTGTTTCTGCCCAGACCCTCATGCAGAGGATGCAGTGGGCTGGGAGAGAAGATACTGAATTAACCAACAACATTGTGCATTTCCTTCTTCCCTTCTCCAGTCTTGAGCCTCAGTGGCCCTGGAGACAGGAAAGGTATCCACAGTTGGTCACTGACTAAACAGGAGGAAGCCCCAACCTCTAGGCTCCTGGATGTACAGCAGCCTTAGCAGAGGCACTCTGGGGAACCTGTGTCACAGAATAGCAGGCCCATGTCTCCATCACAGGAGTCCTAGTTTCCAGCTTTCAGGTCTGTCTGACACACTTGGCATGGTCCCTTTTGCCAGATCTCAGCCTTCATGGAAAAGGTGGTGATGCTTACAGGGGCGCAGTACCCAGTGGCTCCGAGAAAGGGACAGGCATGGGGTTGGGAGGTGGACAGGGCAGAGGGGAGCATGTTTTGTAAGTTTTGCTGTGTTTGAGGGCCTGTGCAGTGTTCATTATATTTTCTTCCTCCAAGTCTTCCAAACAGGGCGCTCTGTGTATCCATTAAGAACATTCATATGAGGGGCTGGGAATTTAGCTCAGTGGTAGAGCGCTTGCCTAGGAAGCGCAAGGCCCTGGGTTCGGTCCCCAGCTCCGAAAAAAAAGAACCAAAAAAAAAAAAAAAAAAAGAACATTCATATGAGGCTGGGGTAATAGCTTGTTCTGGAAGTGCTTGACACACAAGAACTAGGAGCTGAGTTCATCCCCTGAACCTGTATAAAATCCAGGTATGTGTCATTTTTGTAATTTCATGTGCTTGAGAGGCAAAGACACAACCAACAAACACACAAACACACATACACACCCCTACCTATATGTGCATACATATGTACATACATCTACATAATACACACCTACATACCTACACAGACATACCTACATACACACACCTTTGCACATATGCACATGCATCTACATACATATACACCTATTTACCTACCTACCTACACACAAACACACAGACACACACACCTATCTACCTATATACACATATACATACATACACACATGCATCTATATAGTACATACACCTACATACATACATACACACACATACCTACATACACACACCTACACATGTGCACATGCATCTTCATACACACACACCCATCTACCTACCTACCCTAACATACATACATAGCACCATTTACCTACCTACACATATACCTACTTATATGCATGCACACAGCCCTACCTACCTATTTACACACACTTACTAACTTACTAACACACACACATACATGTGCACACATCTAACTACCTATACATATAACCACCTACCTATATACACACACACCTTACCTACATACACATCTACCTACACTCATGTACACATACATGTACATGTATTTACATAAAACACATACCCTTACCTACATATACACACCTACATACATACACATGCACCTACATATACACACATGTATCTACATGAACACATACACCTTACCTAGACACACACACACACAAGAATACTAATGTGCGTCATATGTACCATTAAAATTTTCTAATAGACAAAATATTGAAATAATTTTTCCTGATATTTTTCATTTATCCAAATATATCAAAAATATTATCATTTCAACTTATAATTGATAAGTATAAGTGCTGGAAAACAACTATTTTAAAGCAATGTCAAACACATTTCACACACATTAAGCCAGGCACGTATGTCTAATAGTCTCATACAACAACTTCTTTCGTCCACATAAAAGCTGAAGAGGTAGAGACTATTATCATTGTCATCCCCATTTCGCAGTCAGAAAAATTGAGGCACAGATCACTGGAAAAATATCTCATATTGCAGGCAAATACACCAAGTGGGTAAACTGGAGATAGTTGGATACCAGGATCCACAGGTTCACCAGTAGTTCTGAGGTCTCTGAAGACCTGGGGAGAAAAGCAGGTAAGGGACATCCCAGTCCATTCCCTGGGAAAACGAAGGTCCAGAAAAGTCAATTACATCTCTAGTGTCAGACAGGGGCTTTGACCAGGTCTGTGTGACCGAGGAAGAGGTTAGATGGTGTTCCAGTAGGACAGTCGGGTGGTTCTTGGCAATAGGAAAGTGGTTAGAATTGACCTAAAATTTGTGTATCCCATGATGTAATGGAAACTTGTAACTGGGAGAACAGGCTCACAAAGGTCCCAGTGGAGAGCTGGGTCAGCTCTACTGGAGCAGGGGTGCAGCTGGAGGAAGATAGAACGGTGTGGGGACAGACAGCCGGCATCAGCCCAGGAATCTGTGGGAAATGACCATGTTCTTCAGCTAACTGCGAGTCACAGAACTGCCCCAGGAGAAGAGCCACAAACCACAAACTCTGCTGTGATCACTGGAGTTAGGAAAGAGAAACCCTGCTCTTGTAGATGCAGACAGAGAGGATGAACCCAGTTCCCCCGCATCCAGATGTGGTCTGGAAGAAGCTTCAGAAACCTTCCACCTCTGGCGGGGATGGGAGCACAGCTGCTCAAAGACCCACGAGGTGAACAGAGCTGCAGCTAGAGTCCCAGACTTGGGCTTCCCTCTTCCAGTGAGGAACTACAGCAGCCTGCCTTTTCTTTTGTCTTCTCATTCCCCATTTTTCCTTCCCCTCGACATCTACTTTATAAAGAGATTTGAAGCAGGAAGAGTTCAACACTTCCCCACTGCGAGCGATCTGCAGATTTGGTTCAGACTATTAAAACATTTTCTCACCCTAGTACTTTGGGTTTTAATTTTATCCCTCTTATGTAGAAGAGAAACTGTAAGTCTATTTTCTGTTTATTGGTTTAAAAATGTGTGTGAGGCAGTGGTTGAATGTTCTTTGGGAAGACCATTCACCTTCTTTTGGTTGCACAACTCTCTTGGCATATTATTTATTACAAAAGAAAATCATGCTGATAAGAAAATAGTGTCACTTAAAAATTAGGTGGTTCCCAATCAACTCATGACAGTAATTGCTGTAATGTCCTCTTTGATTTAGATATAGTAATATCAATGTAATTGCCACTGGGAAAAATTATAATGGCTGTTAATGATAACGAACACATAAATGGCAGTGAACAGGAACGTGTATTTTACATCAGATCCAGCTACAGAGGACCGGGAAGAAGACCAGTGGTTTTCAAAGACTGGCGCCAATCCCCCAAGGAGCCAAGCCCTCCATTATCACATTACATGAAGGGGTGGATGATTATGGGGGAGAGGGCAGTGCAGGGGCACCCCAGCCTCCTGAGGTGTGCAGGAAAACACAAGAGAAACCCACGGCCCTGGCTCTGGGTTCTGAACCTACACCCGGAAATGACACCATGGGACTCTGTGTTCCAATGTATTTTGCTTCCACTCCTGAGTCCTCGTACACGCCATGCATGGTTTTATAGAATAAGAGTGGGAACCCTGTTGAGGAAATCTTTGTCTTGTGGGCTGTGAGCCCCTGTCTGGTACAGGCAGGCCTGCCTCTACACAAGAAGAGGAGGAGGGAGAGGGGGAGGAAGAGAAGAAAGAGATGGAGGAGGTGGTGGAGGAGGAAGAGGAGGAGGAGAAGGATAGAGAGAAGGAGGAGGAGGAGGAAGAGAGGAAAGAGGAGGAGGCGGTGGCCTGGGTTTCACAAGAGGCTCCTAGAGTTCTGGTTATTACTCTTCCTCCTCCTCCTCCTCCTCCTCTTTCTCCTCCTCCTCCTCTTCTTCCTCCTCTTTCTCCTCCTCCTCCTCTTCTTCCTCCTCTTCCTCTTCCTCCTCCTCTTCCTCTTCCTCCTCTTCCTCCTCCTCTTTCTCCTCCTCCTCCTCTTCCTCCTCCTCTTCCTCTTCCTCCTCCTCTTCCTCCTCCTCTTTCTCCTCCTCCTCCTCTTCTTCCTCCTCTTCCTCTTCCTCCTCTTCCTCTTCCTCCTCTTCCTCTTCCTCCTCTTCCTCCTCCTCTTCCTCTTCCTCCTCTTCCTCCTCCTCTTCCTCCTCCTCTTCCTCCTCCTCCTCCTCTTCCTCCTCATCCTCCTCATCCTCTTCCTCTTCCTCCTCATCCTCTTCCTCCTCCTCTTCCTCCTCCTCTTCCTCTTCCTCCTCCTCCTCCTCTTCCTCCTCATCCTCTTCCTCCTCCTCCTCCTCCTCCTCCTCCTCCTCCTCCTCCTCTTTCTCCTCCCAGCATCCTCTTTAAGGCCACTAGGAACAATCCTAACTTTGTGGCTATGTGGGGCCCTCAAGAAGACCCAATTTTGCCATGCTTTGGAATCCCCACGGTACAATGGTAATAATAATTCCAATCTTCTTCATGTTGGGGTAGAATGGAATACTAAATGCTGAACTTAGGCCATCACAAATTGGAGGTTGCTAAATAATTCACCCCATTGTACAGTCTGAAGCCAGTGGGCCCATTGAGGCTGAGCAGCTTGACACGCACCAGTGGTGAAGCCCAGTTTTGGTTGGGCAGTTGGCCCTAGAACCCTCACTCCCATTCAACATGACATTTGTGCATGGTTTTGGGGATGGAGCGAGGTCATTGTTTTTTTTTTTTGTTTTTTTTTTTTTTTGGTTCTTTTTTTCGGAGCTGGGGAGGTCATTGTTTAAGAACCTTGACCATTGTCATCCATCAAATCCTGCATCTCCATGACCTGTGATCATGGGAAACTTCATGGAAATAGGAATCATTGAAATTTACAGGCACTCTAAAAGTCTTCAGAAATGTCCCATTTCTAAGTTTTAGGAAGATCATTGGCTCCCAAGTGGAAAAAACACAAAGAGATTCATATCCAGACGCAAAACAGTGAGGCTAAGAACGGCTCTGGGTGTGGGCGGTCTCTAGCACAGTGTCAAAGACACACAGCTGAAATCTTACAGTGCCTGTGAGGGCTGAGCGATATTCTCAGTACTTGGAGGCATGAGGACAAAAAGCGGTATTGTAGGGTTCTATACCCAGCAGAAATATCCTTTAGTAAAAGTAGAGACATTTTCAGACTAACAGCTGAACAGTGGACTATAATAAGCAGCTCAAAAGGCATCAGGGACCTATTCCCTAACACAAAGGAAGTTGTTATCCTTGAGAAACAGGAGGAATGAGTGAAGACGATGATACATCTTAGTAAATGTCCCACAATAAACCACAATGAAGCCTGGGTTAAAAGTATAAACTTATCAGTATCTATTCTTTTTTTTTTTTTTGGTTCTTTTTTTCGGAGCTGGGGACCGAACCCAGGGCCTTGCGCTTCCTAGGTAAGCGCTCTACCACTGAGCTAAATCCCCAGCCCCATCAGTATCTATTCTTATCCATGTATCAGAGGCATAGGTAAGTGGATTTTATATTCCAAAAATCCATGATGACGACCAAGCTTTTTTCCAACCTCAGACTCAATAGTGAATGTTTAGCATAACTTCTTAGTTTTCACTGAAATAAGTAGAGAGGAGAAAATAAATCAAGGGGGGAAAATCAATCTAAAGGAAGATAAGAAAGAAAAGACTCCAGATAGGCTGTGGTGCAGTGAAGTAGACAGAGAACAAAGAACAGATCAGGAGCCCAGAATGAATCCAAACACTCCCCCAGTTACAGTAAACATAAATGAGTTAACTTCTTATCAGAAGACAAACACTGCCCAGCTGTTTGGAAAACGCAAACATAGTTCACAAAAATAATTTCCAGAAGATGGGCGTGTGAAAATATTAAACTTTGGAGAAGAAAACAAGATACACCGTGCAACACATATGTGAGCTAGAAACTGAGGCGTCAGTACCTCAGAATGGCCAGAGCATGTGTGGTGAGGCTTAGCGGAGACTCTTTGGAATACTCTGAGATGTGCATCCATGGGAGGCTGGTGAGAGAGTCTGGCTTCCTGGTGACAACCGCTGTGCACTTCATACAGGGCAAGGCCCAATCTTTAAAAAAACATCACCGAGGAGCAGTTTACAAGGGCTTGCTGCTCTTTCAAAGGACTTGAGTTTGGTTATCAGCACTCACACTGGACAGCTTCCCAACACGTTCAACTCCAGTTCCAGAGTTTCCAACATGATTGTGTGGCCTCCACGGGCACCTGCATGCTTGTGCAATCACACACACACACACACACACACACACAGAGAGAGAGAGAGAGAGAGAGAGAGAGAGAGAGAGAGAGAGAGAGAGAGAGAAATAGGAGAAAGAGAGAGGAGACAGAGACAAAGGGACACATACTCGCACATAGATATTCACACATATATAAATAAAACTATTTTTAAAATTTTTTCTTAAGAAAGTTCACTGTCAACTTAGCTATCCCCGTAAAATAGAAAACAGTGCCAATTAAAGTACCGCATGACACGTTCTTTCTCCTTTCTCTGTTTCCAGGTCCCTAAGGTGTGAGGTGGAGTCCAACGCAAAAGCTCCCACCACCACGATCCACCTTGTGTCCTCACCCTGATGGGCTGCACCCTCTCGAGCCAGGAGTCAGAATAAATCCTCCCTGCCAGAAATCACCTTTTCTGTCAGCCTCCTGTGGAATTAGCAGTTCTGTGAGTTGATCTTCAGAGATAGCATAAGCAGCGCTGTTACGTCTTCTTCCACCATGTAACTTCCTCTCCGTCCCTCTCCTCCGTCCCCTGCTTAAGGCAGAGGAACTCCCAAGCCCCTCCAGGATCCCAGAATTCCTGTATTCCAGAGGACCATATGTCATAACTCATCAGCAGTATCTGCTTCTCCCCGGGGTGTGAGGAAAAACCTCCTGTTGTGTTAAATCAGAGAAATGTGGGGTTTTATCTGTCCTAACAACTGTTGCTACCCCGGTGCCTACAGATGAACACACAATCCAAGTGCAGCGTACGGATCTGTGCAAGTTGCTTCCGACTCTCACAAAATGGCCAGAGGGCTGGTGTGCGCCATCACAGGTATGAATCGCCTTCCAAACCCATACGCGTCTCTGAGGAAAGCCTATTGGCTTTGCAGGCTCCTTCAGTAAGAACTTCCGCGTGGGATTTCTAAAACCCAAGACCAGTGGTCTTCAACAAATCCTGAACACCCAAATAAAAGTCAGCTGGAGAAAGGCCACACCACGGCTTTCCCTTTTGTGGCAGGCCTCATCCTTATACATATCACACCAGGCTTCCAATTTTAAATGTGTTGATTTCTCCCACGATATGCCACCACCACACCCCACTGTTTACTGGCCATCCATTTCTTCCGTTCTGCTTGCAGTAGGGACCGGCTTTCTTCAACATCCCCATGCCTGTTGGGAGCCCCTTCAAAGCTCGGTGTTTTGTCCGCGATCACACGCAGGACTCTCAATAGGAAACGTTTCCACCTCCTTTACCTGGAAAACAGTCAGAACCATTCAGAAGGAGTCCCCTCAACCTGGCCTCACGACCTGGAGTGTCTGTACACCCCATGCCTGGTCTCATTGCCCTTGCCCTAGGAGGCACTCTGGTCATTTCTCTCTGCTCCATGGAGCTGACCACTAAAACACAGCTCTAAGCATAGGCCAATGAGCTGATGGAACCCTCTAAGGCCAGCAGCCTAGAGTCCATGGGCACCACAGTTTCGCATACCACGAATGCAGTGCTTAGACGCGGGGCCTCTGAGCTCCACCTTCTCCTCTCTGCCAATCAGATCTTTTAGAAGAAGTCACGTGTATTTTTAGTCCCCATATCTACCTCACATTCATTCCCAGCCTACTACTTGGATGTTTCCCCACCCCTCTACTGACACTGATAAATTCATTCCTTGTGCCTTCCTCGGTCCATTCTCTGGGGCTATGACAAAATATTTGTGTGAGGGAAAACTATAAACAATGGAAGGTAGCTTTGTTCACAGTTCTCAAAGTTGAGAAGTCCAAGAGCATGGAGCTGGAAGGCTCAGCATCCTGTGAGGACCCAGGACGGTATCACAAAGAGGGTGAGGTATCACTTGGTGAGACAGAGCAGGCTGCCAGCTCCAGTTGTTCCTTTTAATCTTCTGAGGATAGTGCTATTGTTATGGAAACCCCACTCTCAAGGCTTCACTCTACTTGCCCCACAAAAGCTTTAAGTTTCTAGCACTTGAACTTGAGGAGGAATCCTGGCTATGACCCAATGCCAAAACCAGAGATATTTCCCAGATCTCCTCTTCCTTCACCCTGAGTCTCCACTGAACTGTTGGTCACCTCTTCCTCCTCCTCCTCCCCCTCCTCCTCCTCCTCCTCCTCCTCCTCCTCCTCCTCCTCCTCCTCCTCCTCCTCCTCCTCTTCTTCTTCTTCCTCCTCCTCCTCTTCTTCTTCTTCTTCTTCTTCTTCTTCCCCTTCCCCTTCTCCTTCCTCTTCTTCTTCCTCTCCTCCTCCTCCTTCTTCCCCTTCCTCTTCCCTTCCCTCCTCCTCCTCCTCCTCCTCCTCCTTCATTATTAATGTGTGTGTGAGGTTTTGTCTACATATATGCCTATACAATACATGAGTTCAGTGCCATCAGAGGCAAATATGGGCATCAGATCTTCTGGAACCTGAGTTACAGGTGGTTGTGAGCTGTCACTGGCTTGGGGAACTGAACCCAGGTCTTCTGGAAGAGCAGCCAGTTCCCTTTACCACTGAGCCATGATCCCAGCCCTGGCCCCACCTTCTTGATGTGCTCTTTTCAGGGGACAAAATACATTCTTGAATTTCTCACTGAAAGTCAACAAGGAAGCATTCCTATTTCCTGTTGCTGACTGTGGACACAGTATGACCGACTACCTCACATGCCTGTTGCTCAACCTGTGAGCCAAAATAAACCCAGTGTCCTTCAAAAAGTGTCAACAGGGAACTAAGATGTCACTTGTAATGTAGTCACTCACAACTCGCCAGACGGCTTCCTTATTTTAATGTTAATTTCTTGGGGTGATGTCCTCCCAGCTTAATGTGTAATGTTTAAGTTTTGCCTTTATCTAGAAAAGGCAGTGTGCATGAAGAGGTCAGGCGCCCTCCTCAGGACCCATCCACTTCGTTTTAGACAAGATCTCTCATTGGCTTAGAATTTGTAGATTAGCTTGTTAGGCTAGCTGGCTAGTGAACTGCCCCAACACTCAGCTCCACTCCAACAAACATGTCTGCCCTGCCTCAGCTTTCCTTCCTCTGCCAGTCAGAAGGCTGTGTGTCCCCAAACGCTGGAGCATCACCACACACCATGTCCTGTCCCACTCCCTATCTCCCGATCAGACTATGAGACTATGCTGTTCCTATATCTAGCAACTTGGGTTCATGGGATTGTACTCAGGTCCCCATGGGTATCCAGACTGAGTCATTTCCCAGACTCATGATGGCCAACTCTACAAGGTGCATTTCAGGAGCTATGAAAGATACGTCCGTCTGCACTGGAGGTGCTGTGGCTGGCTTACCTCCTGGCCTCTGGTTAGCCAGTGACAGAGTGGGACGCATAGCTGCTCAGGGTACATGTGCACAGTACAATGGAAGCCATCCACCACATAGCAAAACCTGAACTCTGCCGTGTTCTCTACAAATCACATCACAGTGAATGTTTGGGGCACACACCAGCTTCCTAGGCTGATTTAACAAAAGATCAAAAACATGGCCTAACACTAAGAGGGTCATGAGCCACCAAGCCTAACTGGGGAGCTATACTGTAGACAGTTGATAATTCCAGAGGAGGGAAAGTGAGTTTTATTTAAGAGTGTGGCTCCTGGTAGGTTGACCAGTGAATGGCCCCACACCCATCCAGAAGTGAACGGCACAATTGGAGTTTATGGGAGATTAATTTAACACACACACACACACACACACACACACACACACACACACACACACACACACAGTTGGAGGGTGTAGGGAGGAGGGCCTGAATCTGGGAGGAGTTAAGAAAAGAATCTGATCAAAATTACATTGCATTAAATTCTCAAAAGATTAATAAAATGTTTATTAAAATAATAATGTAATTTCAAAACAAATAGCTTAGAAAAATAGAAATCTGGGGTGACAGAGATGGCCCTGGAATTAAGAGCACTTTTCAGAGGGCAGTTCGGCCCAGTGTGGCATAGTTCTGTGACAAACTCCCATTGGGTTTTTCTTTGAATTGCTTCACATCAGCCTGTGAGGCAGAAATCAGTTTACGAGTGCAAAAGTCCAAGTCAGTATCTCAAGGTCACAGAACTCCAATCCTGCAGAACCCACCCCCAAATCTAAGTCTGTCCACCCCCAGATCCCTCTCTGCACCGGCGGACTAGATGTGGAAGTCCGAAACTGCGAATCATTACAGCCTTCTTAGAATCAGTCTTCTAGGTCAAAGATTGGCTCAGTCTCCAATTATAAAATCAAAGAGGTGTCAGCAGAAGTTTGTGAGAAACCAGAGCCCAAGACAGTCAAGGGCACTTGGTAACACCCTGCATGCGGGAGGGAGCCCTTGGCTAAGGTCCACAAAGCCCCACCCTCCTACCGTGTCACGTGTCATATAAATGGTTCCCTGCTGAAAGGGGTTAAGGCTCCCTCCTCCGGAGCCGCAGCCTTCCCTCCGTTCCAGTTCCATCGCTGCTTCCTGGTCCAGGCACACCCATTGGTCGAACTAGCTGCACATTGGCACTTGGCTGACCTGATTGTGAAGCTAACTAAACTAATTAATCACAAAAGATTAATAGGAGTGACAAGGTTAGAGAGGTGACATTCTCCCAAATCTCCATTTTGGTATGAGTTGCGTATAATTTTTTTTTAATCCCCACAGCAATTTATTTTCTGTAGCGTGAAGTTTCTCCAGGAGTGTCCCAAACTGTAGTCAAGGTTAACTGGGCTGTGAGCTTATTCAATATTTATGATTCTTTTTATTTGTATTACTGGGACTTTTGGGGGACTCCAGAAGGCCCATTAATCAAACGGAGTGACAGAGTGAGCCGTCGGACAATGGGAGCAGGGCCGAGTATTGTTGTGATTATACAGACATATATTTTGAGTCCAGGGATAAAAAGAACCAAGAGAAACTTCATCAGCACTTCCTGATTAATTGTTTCAGCGTGTCATCCATAAATTTCCTCTCGATCCAATAATCCTCTCGGAGAACTTCGTGGTGTCCCTGGCAAGCTGAGCCCAGGTTCCTGAGAAAGAGGCGTTGACACAAATAGCCCATGTGTGAGGAGACAGCGGTGGACGGTCTTCACCGAGCTGACAGCTCCGAAATACAATTATCAGTGTGATGTGCTTAAGAAAGCATGTTGGGCTCCTGACCCTCCTGAAGACTGAACGGGCCAAGGCACACAAAGAGGAGGAGGAGACAGGCAGGGAGGCGTCTTTTTCCTCCAGCCTCATAACTGTAAATTGAAGAAAATTATTTTCTTTGCCTCCAGCTCATTGGCATATAGGGCCGCGTTATATTATAATTTCATAAGCATAAATCCTTTGAATAAATTTCAGAAGAATAACTGAATTACCAATGCAAGCCAAGTATCTGAAAAAGTTGACCGTGCCAGGCAGACGTGCGAGGGGTGCGTGGAAGGAGAAAGTGTTTGTGGGGCCCCTCTCTGGGTAACCAGCTCCCTCGGGGCCAGGGCTGGTTTAGGGCAGGCACTTTGTGACCCCTCTGTGTCCCATGGTGGACAAAATCATGCCCCACTTCCCACTGTCAAGTTCTAAGGAATTTGAGTTGTAATTCATCATAAATTAATTTTGGAGGCACTGCAGGCTCGGGGCATGCTATAATTATTGTTGTGTGTTTATTATTATCATGTTAACCATTACTTATTATTATGTGGTGCATATACGCAACCACAAAGGTTGCTCCCGTGGTTTCCTAGCAACGTTTCCTCACTCGAGTTCTCAGGCATTCATTTGGTTTCAAGTAGGGTGGGCTGTAGGAGTTGGATGTCAAGTTGGCAACCCCCCCCCCCGCAACCCCCTGCAGTCTGGGTTTTGCTGAGAGGATGCAGTAAGAAAGTGTCCTAGGTCGCTTTCTGTCGTGTGATCAAACACTGACCAAAGGGAGTTCGAAAAGAAAGGGGTTTATTTGGTTTGCATATCACAATCACAGACTGTCGCTGAAGGAAACCAAGGAAGGAACTCATGAAGGGCAGGAACCTGGGGGCAGGAAGCGAGTCGGAAGCCATGAGGAAACCCTGAGCGTTGGCCTGCTTTAAAGGCCTTTTCAGATTGCTTTCTTATACAACTCAGGGCCACCAGCCAGCAACAGTGGGCTGTGCTCACCAAACTCATCATCAGTCGAGAAAACGCCCAACAGATTGACCTACAGTCCAGTTTGATGGAGCAATGTGTTCACTGGCGTTCTCTCAAGCTAGAGTCCAAACTGACTCTAGCTTGTGTCAGAGTTGGCAAAAACACAACAAACAAACAAACAAAACAACCCTAGCCATCACAGAGAATCAAGGTAAGTCTTTATAACCTCATGGGACCACTGATTAACCACGAGGAGGACACTTTGGAGGTATAGATCACTTAGGTGCAAAGATTTGGCCTCAAGAATACACCAGAGCTGGGTGGCATTTAGCAAGACTTTCTTCTGAAGGACTCCTGCTGACTAGGACAGCTGGCCACCAGCCATCCCTCATCCAGCCAATCCATCCCTGTGAAGAAGAGGCAAGGGGCTGGGAGGGCAAGAGGCACAACCCCACCTTGAGCTTTGGGACCACAGCTAGTTCATCTGCTGTTTCACTTCTGGTCACCATCTTTCTTCCGCCACAGCTGGCTGGCAAGGTACCCCACCAGAGGACGGGAAGCAAACGGAGGCTTCAGTTCAAGTAGGTTCTAATGGGACAGTCCATCTGGAGCACAAATACAAAGGCAGTACAGAAAAGTTTCCTTGGCTGTGGAGAGTGGGGAGGGTGAGTGTACCCTTGTATGACCGAGCATTCAGGACAAAAGCATAGCCCCTGTATACATAATGCTTTTAGCACCATGTAAAGGTTATCCTCGTGTTATTCAAATGCTGATTTCTCTGCCCTCATATCTTGTTTCTATCGGGACATGCATTGTGAAGCTGTGAAGCTGATGTCAAGAATCTCGGTTAAACTGTTGTTTAAACGGTTCTTACATTTATTCTCTGCTTTGTCAATAGAAAATGATCACCCAATGGCTGGGCAGAAGATAGACGAGGGCCAGACTTCTGCCAGCCAGGGGAAGGAGGGAGAGAGGAGAAGGGAAACTCAGGTCTGTCAGGAGGAAAAAAGAGGAAAGGGTTCTTGAGAGTTGGGCAGAAGCATGGAAAGCCCTAAATACAAGTATTATGGTACTCTTGGCTGGGAGGTTAGTCAGATTAGTTTAGAGGATTAATATAAATCAATCGACTGCCTAGATATTGAGGTGAAGCTTGAAAATAAATCTTGGTCTTTCCGTATCATTATTGGGAACTAGCTAGGAATACAGCCACTGTATTAAATTATATTAAATTTATTATTTTATATTAAAAATATAAAATATATTAGTTACATTAAAAATAACATTTATAGACCCCAATGACCCAGAGCAGGCCTATAGAAATTACAAGACCTTTCCCATCTTAGGGTAAGGATGTCAATAGTGTGTATAAAAAGTATATCGACCACAGGGGAGGCCCTGGGTGACCACTACCCTACAGAGGTCCCCACTGAGATTAGTTAACCCACCTCTCCTCCTCCTTCAGAAGTCAGCACTGAGTTTTGGGGCCGCTGGTCTGGGTCCATTAGAGTGCACGGCCCACCTGATCCCAACTTTCCTGTACATGTTCCCATCTTTGTTTTCCTTCACCCTGGCCTTGTCAAGTTCAAAGCCATGTAAGTTGTGGCACTGAATCTCCACATACTGGGCCTGAAAGAGGAGCTCCTGGCTTCTTGGATGAGGCTTGGCCCCTGTATGTGGCCATTGAGAGCTCATTTGGGATCATTGCCTGTTTCGGTTGAGATCTTAGTGGTAAAAGGGTGCTTTTCTCCACAGACCTCTAACTCCTTTCATGGAAGGATGGAATTAGCATCCTTCCCAGGGTGCTCATGGCAGGGTGGGGTGGGGGTGCTGCGAAGCTTCTAACATTTCCATATTTGGGCTGAGCTCCCCCCCCACCCCTCACGCACACCAATGCCTGAGACTCTATTCCATTTCTTGTACTCTGTTGGTAAGGCCTGTCTCTGAGGTTCCCGTCCAAGCTCCTAAACTTTTCATTTCCAGATTTAGCCCAGCTTGGGTTTTCCTTATCGGTTCCGTTTCCACTTTCAGGTCTTGAACGGTTTTGTTTATTTTTTTGTTTGTTTGCTTGTTTTCTTTGCTTGTTTTTCCTTCCACTGTGTGTTGATAGGTTTCTTTAAGGCATTTGTCCACGTCCTCTTTAAGGACGTCTATCGTATTCATAAAAGCTATTTTAAGGCCTTTTTCTTGGGCTTCACAGCAATGTTACACTAGTCAGGGCCTGCTGCGATAAGACTTGGGTCTAGTGGAGACATAGTCCTGGCTGTTTTGATTGTGTTTTGTGCTGGCATCTAGGCATCTGGGTCTAGGGAGATTGTACTTCTAGGTACTGATGACTGTCTCCTCTTTGTTGAGTAGGAACTTTGTTCCTCCATTTCTGTTGACCTCTGGTTTCTAGGAGAGTGTACTGGTTGTGCATTGCCCAGTAGGAAATTCTTCTGAGATCCTAATAAGTGTGCCTACTGGGGGTTCCAGTTAAAATGTGTTTCTAGGCACTGGAACCTGATACTCAGGAATGGGGATAGCCTGGAAGGGCCCACAGGAGGGAGGGAAGCATGGTATTTCACCAGGATCCGCTTTGTCTTTTGTAAATAGGGGTGTCTTAGTTAGGGTTTTACTGCTGTGAACAGACACCATGACCGAGGCAAGTCTAATAAGGATGACATTTAATTGGGGCTGGCTTACAGGTTCAGAGGTTCAGTCCATTACATGGCAGCGTCCAGACAGGCATGGTGCAGAAGGAGCTGAGAGTTCTACATCTTCACCTGAAAGCCACTAGCAGAATACTGGCTTCCAGGAAGCTGGGATGAGAGTCTTAAAGCCCACACCCACAGTGACACACCTACTCCAAAAAGTCCACACCTACTCCAACAGGACCACACCTACTCAACAAGTCCACACCTCCTCCAAGGCCACACCTGCTCTAACAAGGCCACACCTACTCCAACAAGGCCACACCTACTCCAACAAGGCCACACCTGCTCCAACAAGGCCACACCTACTCCAACAAGGCCACACCTCCTTGGGCAGAGCGTATGCCAACCATTACAAGGGGCAAAGAATGAGGACAGACTGAAGCAAGCTCTGCTACAGAGCTGGGGATGGGGCAGGGTTGCGGTGGAGTGGATTAGGAGGAGAGGAGGGATAGGTGAAGATAGCCTACTTGCTTCCGTGGCCAGAGGGCTCTGGGTCAGATATTAAATGTGTCTCCATTTCCTGACTTGGATGTATGGCCAGGAAGAGAAGAAGAAAAGAAAGTGCATGCGTGTCACAACTTACCCAGATCTGCCCCCACAGCTCTGGATCAGAACCAGTACCAAGGCCAGAATGGGCCTGTGAACTTGACTGAACAGGATGTACTTTACATTCACAAGCACACTGCTGAGTCAGCTGACTTACCCTGGATCCTATGCGTGTCCTATTTTGGCTC
Organism: Rattus norvegicus; assembly: GCF_021556685.1. Taxonomy (NCBI): domain Eukaryota; kingdom Metazoa; phylum Chordata; class Mammalia; order Rodentia; family Muridae; genus Rattus; species Rattus norvegicus. The sequence continues at coordinate 79,518,270 of NC_141551.1, forward strand.
CTATAGGGTACCCCAACTCCTTCCAGGCTCAGCCCCTGAAGGATGTCCCAGTCTATATAAGGATACCCCACCTCCTATAGGATATCCTAGATCTTACTGGTTCCTTTAGTTCTTTTAGGATACTCCAGTTCCCATAGGTCCACTGGCTCCTGTAGACTGTTTTAGCCCTGAAAGGACACCCCTGTATCTTATAATATATTTCACCTCCTAAGGGTCCCCCAGCTTCATCGTGGACTATTGCATAGTCTGGACATCTTGGCTAACGTGAATTGCATCTGTGTGGCTGTATCTGATGTGGCTTCCCTAATGAGGCTGAAGAACTGTGAAAAGCATGTATGTGGTGTACGTGGGCCTTTCTCGTGGTAGTGACACGAGCAGAAGTTACTCCACAGGGCGTAACTCCACAGTTCTCCTCCAGGGCTTCTGTGAGGTCAAGGTCAGAGATGGTCTTCTCCAGAATGGCCTCAGCACACGTTCTCCATACTTGCCTTCTACAGCTGGCTCCTGAGAACCGAGCTTTATCAACATGGGTGCCCAGGTAGCACTCCGAGCCTTCTGACTACCTATGCATTTGTCAGCTCTGGTCACCTCTTTGTGGGACCCTGAACATGCCCCCAACCACTCTGCTTTGGGGTGGTCCGTGTATGCCACATTTGGCCGCTTAGCACAGGTCTACCCAGGTCTACCCAGGTGTTCGTGCAGTTAGAGGTCAGCGTCCTTAAAACAGTAACAATGGTAAAACAACTGTATTCATGGTAGCTGCTTGTGGAGCACATGTTACACTAGGCCCTTTGATCTCGTAACCAACCATAAAGTTGGCTGCTATACATCCGCAGAATTGAAAAGAGGCTGACCAGACTGACACAGCCAAACCTAGACTCCCTGACTCTAGAATACACAATCGACCCTAGACTGTGACCCGACCATAAAAGAACAGGGGATAATTGTGTTGCAATCTATGAACTTAGGGCTCCGGGCCAAGGCTCTAGAGCTGCTAAGCCAAACTTCCCTGTCCCGAGTTCAGAAGAGACTCCCAGCATGGTTGCAACATAGGCTTGCCTTAGATACTGCTACAAGTGTTCTCACTTTCTAAGGATGTCTCATGAGTGGAATATGTGCTATTCCCCTCTCCTTCTCCCAAAAGCTCGGAATCCCTTAGAGCTACCGCCCCAGAATTCTGTCCTGACTGACTGGCCTCACCCCCTCCCCACTCCATCCAGGTATCCTTGCTCCCATCTGAGTCTTATTCTGATGGTGTAAAGTCCATGGGGGACATGTTTCCCTGTTACCCCAGCACCACTCTCATAACTGTCCTCCCGGGAAGGCAGAGGTATCATTAGGACGTGGCGGGCTCTTGATCTCACTAAAGAAATCTGGCAAGGAAACGTCACCCTATCTGGAGTCTGTAGAGAGCTCTCTATCTGCCCCCTATCAGTCCTCAGTGATAGAGACACAGGAAGCTCTGTGGGTGACCAAGGCAACGGCCCCATAGGCTCTCAGATCTTTTGGCCCCAGGCACCTTTAAGAAAGAACCACCATGGAGCCTCTCTGGCCTAGATAATGTGGCGAAGGGAAAGACTCATTCCAGGTGGCACGTCCAAAACAGATCCCTTGCCTTGTCTGATGATTCTAGAAAACCTGGGTCAGCATGGGTGGCTGCCAGTTGACCAGGGACCTTGGGAGACCTCAGTCAGCAGAGTCCCCCTGCTGCCTCTGCACGGACAGTGAGCAAGAAAGAGAAGCGACCGCCACGTTTGTTGAGCTCCGGAGCCACTGAGGCTGTTTATCGCCATGGTCTAGCACAGACCAACACAGGCCGGTAACACATCTCCTCAGAACAGCTTCTTGCTCGCTGTATGCTATGGAATCTAACAAATGAATGTCAGAATAAACCGTGGACTCTATCTACCCCGAGCTCTGGGGTACAGTGCAGTTCCAAGCAAACACATCTGTACTCCAGGCATCAAATACTGACTTTCCTTGGAACCAGTTTTTCTTGCCACTATGAAAGCTGCTAATTTTTCTCATTGGAGCCGGGCCAGCTCGGTTCTACCCGAGAAGGCATCTCTTTGGAATTGTCTAGCATCGCTTCCTAAAGCCACCCAAGGTGCCGTCTGGAGAGCTGCGTGTTTTCTCTTAATGAAAAGATAGGCGAGTGGTGGGAGTGGGTGGGGCACTTCCCTTTTCTCTCTTCCCTTAAAAAACTCAGGATGATGTTGTGATTAACTCCCCTTTCGCAGTATAGTGGATATGACAGCCAACCAAATTAATCCCATTATGCAAAACCCAGTTCACAAATGGGTTTGCATTTTTGCAAAATTATGTCAATTTCCCTATAAACTGGAGAGACTTTGTCAGGGTTTTTTTTTTTTTTTTTTTTTTTTTTTTTTTTTTTTTTTCCCTCTGAACTGCAGAGATGCTACCCCACTGCTCTGTGTCTGCTTCCCTATAATTCAGAAAGATGCGGATTTTCAGCTCTGTGGCACAAATTAGGATTCATAACATTAATGCTGATATTTTTGTTTACATGAGACTGGCATGCAAATTACCATTTGTTTTCAGATTCATTTACAACCTTCTTCAGCATCAGATTCATGGGAAGATCGAACAGAAGAACACTCTGAGCTTGGAGTAAGGATGGTTAAAACAAAATCCTTAATTATTCTGATATTAAGGACATGACTCATTCTTCTCTCTACTCCTTAAACAACCAAGGCAGGCATCCCCAGCCCTCGAAGAGTCCCTTCCTCTTTTCCTGTCTGCATTTGAAAGCTTGGAAAACAGACCCAGCTTCCCAACTGCCATGGTCTTGGCCAGCACGGGATAGTGCTGTTGGTGGCCAAATCTGCTTGGCATTGTCTGAGATCTATGAATTGCCTGTTCTCGGACCAACTTGTCAAATTAAGCCCACTCCTGCCCCCGAGCTGCAGAGCAGCTGGGATCTGGAAGGTTCCGCACTCCGACCTAGTCAGGGCCCTCAGAGCTGCACATCTGCTGGCTGGTTACCTGGGCTTTCCGAATGCAGCAGCCCCTCCCTAAACCTAGCCTCCTGTCTGTCTTGTAGACAGGGAAGAAAAAAGAGCTCCCCTGTTTTGAAGGCTGGCACTCCAAGGGCTAAATTACTTACTGAATTCAGAAAATCTATTTTTTAATGGTTGTTCTTTCTTCGTGAAGCACTTCCTATTCCAGCGATGCTTTCTTGAGCAGGGAATTGTTGACTTTTTAGGCTTTAGATTTATTAGACATGTGTCAGCTTGTCAACCTCCTACCGTTTGCATTTGTGTCCACCTTGCAAACAGCAGGGAAAAAGACTTTTTTTTTCTACCAGCGTTCACTTCTTGGCAGTTCTGAAACAAATTTTTGAACAGTTGCTGTTCCTATTGATAGCAGTAGTTTGATGTTTAAAAAAAAAACACACACACAAAAAAACCAGGGTTTTATTTTCCCCTAAATCCTTGACGTGTTCTGTCATATCATATCATATCATACCCGGATGCATCAGAAACAGCAAAGGGGAGGGCAGAGCCCACACTGCTCACATAGATCATGAGCCTTCACTGAACACCTACCCATCTGTTCGCTGTTCTCGTCCCTTTGTTCTGCCTCTAATGCCGGCATTCAGTCCTCCATTCTGCCATTCCTCCATAAAACACTCCTTACTCCTTGTAAGACGTCACGGCCATCCCTCCAGCCAGGCTTCCTCATCTTTGTCGAGAAATCCTTCCAAGGAATTATGAGGCTGTCGAGGCTTCCTGCGGGTCGGGTGGCTAGAATTCAAATGCACCCATGAACTCAGATGCTAACAACAGCCATAGGAGAGTGTACGAGCGAACACCCACCAGCTTCAGGCGAGTGTCACCTACAATCACGGAAACCGAAACCAGAACAGCAGTTCTCCTGTCTGCCCCCCAGGCGAGGATGCCAGGGTCCCCTTGTTGGAGCAAGCACGCTGTGACTACGGAACAAGGCCTCTGTGGCGGGGATTCTTGGCTTTGCCTCAGAGTGCGGAGTCCTAAAGGAGTTCCAGAAAGAGAAATGGAACCAATGCGACCTCTGCACTCATCCCTCCATGCTCTATCCTCTCTGGGATGCTCCTGGGATCAAAGCAGCCCTTCTGCTCAGCTACAGAGTCAGTCCCATGGGCCCATCTCTCCATCCCACCAAGCTAACCCCTTACTCCTGAGATGGGCGAGTTCCCATGGACCATGATTGGGGAACATTCTCATGTTCTGTGCAGATCACATCTGCTCAGCTGTGTTACGCATGCGCAGGGAGATGGCTCCTCTGCATGCCTTGGTGGGGAGGGAAACAGTGAATGAGTCCGACTGCCTATGTTCAAGGATGACAGTCTTCGGGTCCACAGCAGGCATGTGATAGACGCAGACTCTGAATCCAAGTCAAAGAGGGTTGCCTTGCAAGTGTAAGGGACCTCAGTTTGATTTTCTAAACCCACATTATATGAAAACAGTGGATGTGGCGGTGCATGCTCACAGTTCTAACACTGGGGAGTTGCAAACAGTGGACCTGGGCTGGTCAGCTTGTCCAGCCGCTTGTCAATTTCCAAGGTAGGGAGAGACCCTGTCTTTAAAAAAGGTGGATGGCAGAAAAACAAATGAAGTTGTCCTTAGACTTCCTCATGCAGAAGCATCTGTGTACACACACACACCATCCCCATGTACCTGCTTACACACACACACACACACCAAACACACACCACACACACCACACACACACTATATATACACACACCATACCATACATACATACACACACGCCACACCATTGCACATATATGCCACACCACAGTACACACACACAACACACACTATACCCACACACCACACCACACCACACACATATATCACACCATACCACACACACACATACCACACACATACATACCACACCACAACATACCCCCCCCACACACACACACAGTAGGAGACACGAGCAGCTGGCTTTGCTTGTCAAGTGTGCTGTCAAAGGAGATCTTACCACCACCCACAGCAGCTGGGTCTGGTGGACAGAAGACTGTGTGGTGGCTTGGAGCGATCAAGTGCAGTGGGCTGTACTGGCAGCACAAGCTGGAGGTGAACCGAGAGTAGCATGTGAACTCTGCAACACAAGACATAGCTGTGGAGTGCTTCTCTCGCACTTGGTCAAGCCTGGTTTCCCAATTCATCACTCTAGAAGCAACAGGAATACCCACAGCCCAGCCTCTCCAAGGCTGAACCTTGTCACACAGGCTCTGAGCACAGAAGAGCAATAGCTACTTCTTTGCTTAACTTGGTGGTCCCTTTGCTTGGTTCAATGCACTTCTTGCTTCTCTCCATCTTTTCTGGTCGTTGTGAGATTCTTGATAATTTTGTCTTTGTATCTGCCCCTGAAGCAATGAGACAAACAAAGTCTATGGGTACAGCTGGCCATTCATGGACCATTCCTGCTACCTCCCCATGGATACTGATGGGAAGTACAAGATTCCAGGGAACCTGAAACCCTAGGGAAACAGACTTTATGACCACAAGGTAAATGAAGGACTAAACCTAGAAGAAGACAGTGACATCCCAAACCACAAATGACCAATGAACCCAAGAGCCCCCATCTGCCCTGCAGAAAGTCCTTTTTATTCTTATCTTCAAATGAAGAAGCTGAAGAGACAGGGTAGTGGGACGCAATGACACCTAGAAGCCACTGAAACATGCTGGCGTGTGTTGGGCGGCGTCCTGTGCACCGGCTACATGAACAAGCTATAAAAATGTGGACACTGGCTACATGAACAAGCTATAAAAATGTTGACACGTTGATCACTCCACCTGTATGGTCGTTTCTGGACCTTTGGCTTTAACTTTGGCGTTATGCAGGAGATGAACAGTAACAGCCATTCTAAAACCTTAGTCCTTCCAGCTTTTCCTGTCTTACAATGGCACAGAACATGAAAGAACAACCAATTCCTGTGAGCCAGGAGAGCCGGAGCGTCTCTGAATGTCCCCCATGTTCTCTGATTACTGCCAGCATCATGCACTGTCTGTCCTGTGCAGTGTGGGTCACGTGACTGTGCCACTTTTCCCACATTCTTGCATTGAACAAGTCTTGTGCCATGCACTACTCTCACAGAATATTTCTGGCATGGCTTGGATGGAGGAGCTGTCCTATACTGTGCTCCCAGCTCATCTGCTCAGCAACCAGGACTCAGCTGGCGATGTCACTATACCGCTCCGTGTCCTCTTTAAAGGCCCATAGAGGAGCTAGAGAGGTGGCTTCATGACTAAGAGCATTGGCTGCTCTCTCAGAGGACCTAGGTTCGATTCTCAGCACGCATATGGTAGCTTGCAATGGTCTGTAGCTCCAATCCGAGAGATCCGCCACCCTCTTCTAGCCCTTTCAAGCACTAGGCAGGCATGTGGTATATGTGCATACAAGCCGATGAAATACCCATACACATAGAGTTAAAAAAACAAGCTAGGTGACTTAGCAATCTAGGCAAAGGCAATTGTAATTGAGCCCGATGACCTAAGTTTGACCCTTAGGACCCATACTGTGGACTACAGAACAAATCCCATCAAGTTGTTTTCTGGCCTTCGTACATGGGTTGTGGCATGTGCATGAACACATACACACACACACACACACACACACACACACATACTAAATGACTAAATAAAATAAACAAGCAAATGAAAAAATGCCTAAAATATGTTTTAAAAGACCATACGGTCTTCCCACATCCCATAAAGGGAAATCTAGCACCTTCTCTCGGTCTTACAGTCCCTGCCTGTGGTTGCCCTTAAATGTCCTCACACTTTTCTCTGGACTCTGTTGTTGTTGTTGTTGTTGAACATTTTTAAAATTTTTTTAAATTTACATTTCAAATGTTATCCCCTTTCCCAATTTCCCATTCATAAACCCCCATCCCATCCCCTCCCCCTTCTTCTATAAGGGTGTTCCCCCTCCCCAAGCACCCACCCTTTCCCGCCTCCCCACCCTGACATTCCCCTACACTGGGGGGGGTCAGCCTTGACAGGACCAAGGGCTTCTCCTCCCATTGGTGCCCAACAAGGCCATCCTCTGCTACATATGCAGTTGGAGCCATGGGTCAGTCCATGTAGAGTCTTTGGATAGTGGTTTAGTCCCTGGAAGCTCTGGTTGGTTGGTATTGTTGTTCTTATGGGGTTGCAAACCCCTTCAGCTCCTTCAATCCTTTCTCTAACTCCTCCAATGGGGACCCCTTTCTTAGTCCAATGGTTGGCTGTGAGCATCCTCCTCTGTATTTGTCAGGCTCTGGCAGAGCCTCTCAGGAGACGGCTATATCAGGCTCCTGTCAGCATGTACTTCTTGGCTTCAGCAATATTGTCTGGGTTTGGTGGCTGTATGTGTATGAGCTGTATACCCAGGTGGGGCAGTCTCTGGATGGCCTTTCCTTCAGTCTCTGCTCCAAACTTGGTCTCCTCCTATGAATATTTTTGTTCCCCCTTCTTAGAAGGAGTGAAGCAGCTGCACTTTGGTTGTTCTTCTTCTTGAGCTTCATGTGGTCTGTGGATTGTATCTTGCTCTCTGAACTCTTGACAAGCAAGCCAGCCTCTGTGTGTGGATCATTCAGTGCTCCACCAGAACTGCTCTGGACCCTTCCCGTCCATGATATCCGTCATTCAGATGCTGTCATCTGGTATCTTAGGTGATCTCATAGACTGGGCTGGAAGCATCCTGTGCACCCAGCACAGCACCTGTGACACCACACATTTGCAGTGCTATTTTTCTACCTATCAGCTCACCCCAGCTGTTCGAGACCACCAGAAGTGCATGCTTTGCACTTTGACCCTGGAGCTGAGCTTAAAGGTGGAGTTTAAAAGGTGATGGGGAGCTGAACTTTTAAGAGACTATCCCCCCCCCCCCCGGAGCTGAGGACCAAACCCAGGGCCTTGCGCTTGTTAGGCAAGCACTCTACCACCGAGCTAAATCCCCAAACCCTTTAGGAGACTTTTAAGCAGAAAACTAAGTGGATTTGAACTTTAAAAAAATCATCTTACTTGTTGTCTTAGTTAGGGTACTGCTATGAGCAAACACCACGACCAAGACAATTCTTATACAGACAACATTTAAGTGTGGCTGGCTTACAGGTTCAGAGGTTCAGTCCAGTATCATCATGGTGGGAACAGGGCAGCATCCAGGCAAGTGTGGTGCAGGAGGAGCTGAGAGTTCTACATCTTCATCTGAAGGCTGCTAGCAGAATCCTGACTTCCAGGCAGCCAGGATGAGGATCTTAAACCCATGCCCACAGTGACACACCTACTCCACAAGGCCACACCCTCCCCAACAAGGCCACACCCACTCTAACAAGGCCACACCCACTCCAACAAGGCCACACCCACTCCAACAAGGCCACACCTCCTAACAGCGCCATTCCACGGACTTGGTGTATACAGACCACATTTGTGAGAGAATAGATTTAGCTGGGAAGAGGAAACAAAGTAGGTTCAAGATACTAGATGGTTGAAAACTGTCTTTGTTCATATAGGAAGCCAGGAAAACCCACCCAGAAGGCTGCAAGTGGAGACTGTAGAGACGGGCGTGTAGGAACATTCAGGTGGAAGAATCCAAGAGATCCAGTCACTCCCTGGAAAGCAGCATGGAGCATGGTTAACGCTAACACAGCAGGGTCTGGAGACATATAGGAGACAAACCTCTGGGTTCTGCTAATAAGGAAGTTTCTTGACTGGACTGAGGTCAGGTAACCTGCCCTAGATGTTGGCAGCACTATAAACTGGGTCCCTGGCTACATAAAAATGGGAAGACAGGCTAAGCAGAGGCATCCATCTCTCTCCACCCTTGCCGTAGGAGCCCCTCACACCTCACACTACTGCTGCTGTGGTGATACTCTGCCTTCTTAAACTGTGAGTCGGAATAACGTCTCCCTCAGCTCGATGGGCACTGAGAGAGGTTGACTTATAAGCAGAAGTGGATGATGACCAGTATGACCTCAGCCTCCTCACTACCAGGTTCAAGGCTTCCCTGCCTCACAGAAGAGCTCTTCATCAGAGTAGCACTTAGTCCTGTCTGAGCCGTTCTGGCCTATCTTATATATTTTAGAACTCTGCTGGGAACCCACAGGGAAGGCAGCATAGCACGTGACATACTGCTCCCATTCAAGGGTGATCTCTGCCTTTCTTGGAAATGTGTTCACATCCCACAACTTCTATAACCAACAACATCGTGGCTTAACATGGCCACACTGTATTCTCTCATCATCTGGGGTCCTTACTGGGGTATCTGGAAGGCTTGTCCCTCCAAGGGGAACGGAGAAGAGTCCTTGCTGCCTCTTCGAGCTTCAGATGTCACAGGCCTTCCCTTCTCTGTACCTCACCTGAGGTGTTAGCTGCTGCTAGTGCTTGCCTTTATGATGACTGAAGGACTGATAGGCAAAGGCCAGACGGCCCCATTTCTGCTTTTTCTGACCCGAGTGCCTAGGAAACTTTATAGCACTTCTCTGAGCTCGCCCCTGACGCTGTCCACTCAAGGGCACAGTGGTAGAAAAAGTAGGGTTGGGGAACTCAAAGGGGAGGTGACTCATTTAAGACTCTACAGTCTGTTGCTCTACTCGGACAACAGGAAAGTGAGTGCGTGTGCACGTGTGTGTGTGCATGCATACGTGCACAATAATTTTGGGCAAAACCATGACGGGCCACTTTCCCACAGCTCAGTAGAATTATAATTAATCTGATGTCCAGATACCCATTGGCGGTTCTAACATGTCTACTCCATTGGCTGTTACTGTCCATTGAATTCCAATGCTGTGGAATAACACCCTCTAGCTGAATCCTCCCATGGTTTTGTGCACCAGCCTCCTGGTGTCCACATTCACAGTTCTTTGAATGATCGCCCACTCCTGCAACCAGGCTTCACAACACCTCCCAACCTTGCGTGACCTGTACGCTTAATGAATGACTCTTTATCTATCCTACGGAGATTAATGAAGATGTACAGCTTACGGCCTGACTCAGCTCTATCCAGAGAAACGCCAGCTTCACTTTGATACTCACGGGTGCCATGACCTGGGTGGCCCAGCACCAGCCACACCAGTCTGAGGGTCCAGGGCTTTCTGGCGTAGCAAAGCTGGGCATTGGGAACTGGAAGTAGCCTGCTGATGGCTGCCACTTCCAGGGAATGTGGTCCGTGGTTCATCGAAACAGGCAGGCCGTCTTCTCTGCTCCATCCTGCCCAGCTCTGGACAGGAATTGTCTCCATGGGCACCCTCTCAGACCCAGTGTCTGCCTCCCTCTCTTCAGCTTGAGCCAGCTCCATCCCTGTTCAGACAAGTCTTGCTACTGACCTGCAGATGTTCCTAGCCCACCTCAGGCAGTCAACCATCAGTCCCCTGCCCTGTCACTAGCTGCCCCTTGTGACTAGATGCCTTCCCTGGTTCCCTCCTTCTCCCTTGCTAGCCCTGTTACTCTCCCTCTGACCAGTGTGGTACTTTGTTTGTGTGCGACGATTGTCTATCTCCTCTCAGACCGCACTAAGGCCTTTCTACCTGTCTCCACAGAAAAGCTAAATCGTCACAGAACTGCATTCTCTGGCAGCTGCTGTAAGTGACCGCCATCAGTGTAGATGCTTACACAGTACAACTTAAACATTCCATGGCTCAGGAGATCAGAAGTCCCATATGATCCCATGGAGCTAAACTGGAGGAGTTGGAAGGACGGGGTTTGCATTTCTCTCCCTTTTCTGTGGCCTTTTGGGGGTGACTCCACACCACTCCTCCTCCTGGTGCAATGGACACATCCCCTCCAGGGCCCATACACTCTATGCTCTGGGACATGGGACATTCGGCAGGATGGGTGGGTCTTGACTAGCAGTGCCTTCCAACTCTCAAGAGCAGATCTCCCACTAGGTCACTTTTGAGGATCCCTAAACACAGAGTGGGGAAGAGGGTGGCATTCAATCTCGAGGCTGGCACATGGGCCACCTCTTCCCTTGGATGAAAGGTGGCTGGCTATCCAGCTGCCTCCTTGGCTCTTTCCCTGTTCGATTCCTTCTTCGTCTCCTTCGGCATCCAGATGTGTGCCCGGTATGATTCATCTTGATTTCTGTTAATCTCCATGGACAGAACGTGAATAAATGGAGAGCATCTGTGTTGAGCAGCCAAGAACCACATCCCTCAGCACCCAGAACAGTGCTTAGGGCCCGTACCACTGAGACAGACAGGTAGGTGGACAAGTATCTGGGTCTGCCTGTGACTGATGGTTTCTTGTCATCCATGCAGAGTCCCAGCCGCCCTGAGAGCAAGTGTAGGGTCAGTGTAAGACACTGCCAGAGCCCAATCTTACTTTAGGGACCAAGGTCAATCTGCCTTATTCTCAGCAATGCCCTGTGCTTTCTCTGGATACCTGCCTTAGGCTTACCAGGGATGAATTACTGGAAACCCCTGCGTGGGTTCACAGGATCACTAGGCAATCAGCATTTTATAATTTAATGGTAAATCCCCAGCCTAGTCCTTTCTCTGAAATACTAATACATGGCTCAAGGAACCCAGAGGGGAAAAATGATTAATCCAGGGTATTCTCAGGGAAATATGTTAACAAGGATTTGGTAAATTTCTGGTTTTAATTTAGGGTGGGATAGAGAAAGGTATCAAACATGACATTGAGGTTATCACTCCGGATAGAGGGGATACAGAAGCAAAGTGAGTGTGAGAAATAGGCAGGAATCATGAATATTTAGGGATCGAAATGATATTCAATACTCATTGATTACTAATTAAATGTCAGGGGCTTCGCTAATTGCTTGCATTGTCTCAGAACAGATGGGAGGTGTCCAAGCAAGGGTATGCACAAGGCACTCTGTAATCCGTCTCCGTATGACTATTGATAGCCCAGTCTACTCTGAAATGAGGGAAGAGACCGTGGGCCACTCAGATTCCCACCCTGATCACACACATGCTCTTTGGCCTTTTACCTCAGACATCCTTTTCTGAGGCCAACTCCAGTCATGCCCAGGCTACTCACCCATGACTCCCCCTTCACACTGGCTGCTGAGATCATAAAGACTGAATTCTGTGACTATCAACCAGAGGTTCCTGCCACCCATATTCATTAGGATATAGGGTGTAGTGTGTTTATTAAAGTAGGCTGTGATGTTATTAAGGACACTTAGAAAACTTCAAGGTCAGATAGGATTGGGAAGTACAAGATTTAAAAGGATAACTCAGATTGGATTATGGTTCATTAATAGAGTATGCACTTAGCATGTGTGAAGCCCTAAGTCCAATTTCCAATATCAAGTGCAGGCGTGCAGGTGTGCACGTGTGCACGTGTGCATGCATGCATGCGCGCGCGCACGCACACACACACACACACACACACACACACACACACACACACACACACACGAACAGCCCGCCTTTTTAATGCATGACTCCTGAAAACCCATAATGGAAAATTGTCAAGAGAGAATTATGTCCAAAGTCCCCCGAATCATGTAAATAAATAAACATGATCCTCTTTGTTGAGAAGTGTTTTTTGGTCATTTCTTTATTCCAGAAAGATCCTTGGTAAAGACTTATCTGTACTTGTGTCTTTCAACAATGTTTAGACATTCAGTTGATGACTGATGGGATCATGAGAGACTTCAGCTGTAAAAAAGAGAACCATTTTGAGAGGCCAATGCCTCCACCAAGAACTGTTAAGAGAAGGTAGATGGAGAAATCTACTATAGACAGGTAGACAGAGGCAAATACAGACAGGACAGATAGACGGTAGGTAGTAGGGAAGATGCAGAATCTACTGATGTACAAATGGGAGAGAGAGATTGACTGCAGGCATGAGAGGGAAGGGGGAGGGGGAGGGAGCAACAGAGACAGACACTAGGTACCGATTGGAAAAGAAGAGAGACCTGAGGAAAGCCTGAGACTTGGCATAACCTGCAAGGCCAGCTGGACGTGCTCAGCCACAGACCGGAGGAAGGACCTCGCTATCAGAGGAGAGGACTACCACCCAAGATGGCTCATCCACCATGCTTGGTGCCGAGAGAAAAAGTGAGAACCATGCCAAGAGGAAAAAGGAGCAGGAGCAGACAGATGGACGGCCACACGTCATTACTGACCTGTACTTGAAATACCTGGCGTTGATGCAGCCAAGGAAAGAGATGGCCACCTAGAGGTTTCTGTTGTGTTGTTTAGGTTGTGTTTTATCAAGGAACCAGAACCCATGTAAAAGAGTAAACTGTATAGAGAGGATAGAGAAAAATCAAATCAGCTGGCAGACTGGATGAAGTCTGGGTCTGGTAAGAAAGGAGGACCAGTAATGTCGAGGATGATAGAAAATGGAGTCTTCAGCAGACTGCACCATGCTGAACACAGGAAAGAGAGAGCAAGGCACATGGGGCCTCGTGGATAGTGGATGTATGATGGGAGTCTGGGAGAGGGAGAAAGGCACAGGGCGACATTGGAAGGAGCCATGACTACATTCTGTAACTTATGGAAGGTATACATCTGTATAAACCAGATCTGCTCCAAAAACCCATGCAGGAGACCCACGGCTCAACTCCCACCCTGCAGAGTCCTCGCAGCTGAGAATCAGAGGCAGAGAGAAGGCGTCAGGCAGACTTAGATGGTGCTTTATGTTCAAAGTTGCAAAACTATCACTGACAGTTGCTTCTTCAACAAAAATTATGGAATCCAGAAAACAAGGAATTAATTACCATCTTTAAAGTGCTAAATAAAAAGCCTAATTGCCAACCTAGAATTCCATTACTGCCATTATTCATAGACAACCAGAATGTAATGTAAAAAAAAAAAAAAAAAAAAAAAAAAAAACAGTCTAAAGGAATCTTACAGATAAACTCTCAGGATATAAAGAGGACTATAGCAAAGCCACCGGATCTGAGGTAAATATATAAAACGTCGATTTCAATTCTATCTATAATTAATACCAAATAGAAAAGTTTAAAAAACAACCAAAAGATATCACCCATAATAAATTGCCAAATGGACACATAAGAAACACATGTTAATCTGGGTGTGATAGGGTTACCCTGTAATCCCAGGACTTGGGAGGTAGAGGCTGGAAGATAAGGGGTTCAAGGCCTGCCTCAGGTACACAGAGAGCTCAAGACTAGCCTGGGCAACTTGGGGCTCTGTCTCAAGAAACAAAAGCACACACACACACACAGACACACACACACACACACACTGAGGTATAATGTTGCCCACCTGGCTAATGTTTAGTAGTTTTTAAATTGTAGGTTTGGATGAAAACATTTGAAAGGCAGTTTGAAATTCTACAATTCTTTTCCTTACCTTCAAGTATTTAGAAGACCCAAGCACTAAGCTAATCTGATTAACAAAAGCCAGCCCAGCTGGGAAGTACTTGCTAAATGAATTAAGTGAAGAAGGACTAGTCAAACTAGCTACAGGGACCTCCCAGGCTGGGTCAAGGGGGTGGGGTGAGGGCACACTACAAGCACACATCCCAACAGAAAGGCCTACACCCATCCCATCTTGCAGCATTAAAATGTTGATAACAGAGAAGGCTTACACCGCGGTCCTTTTTCCTCTCCGCTGGCAAGAGACTACTACAGTGAGATTCAGGCACCTAGAGGATTCTGGGAAAGCAGAACTGCCCTCAGACCTTGCCGGGGACCAATCCCCTCCAAGTCAGGAAGCTGGGGCAGCAGCCTTGGCCATCTGCAGCTGCTCCTCCTGCCTACGACAGGTGTTCCTACTTCCTCCCACGCTGTAGAGACCCAGAAGGTATCTACGAGTCCGCCCCACAATGCACCCGGGCTCACTACAGCTTAGAAGCACCCATTCTAAGACCTCTTTCTCAAGCGTGTTGGGTATATGTATGTGCATAGGCACACGCTCAGGTATGCGCAGATATGTGCTGCCAGAGGGCAGGTTTGGCCTCTTGCCCACCCTCACCATTCACCTCACTGTTTTCAGACAGGACCTCTCATTGGCCTGGACCCTACTTCGTCATAAGCTAAGTTGACTGTCCAGCAAACCCCAGATCCCTCCGTCTACCCAGCGCTGGGATGCCAAGTACCATGGAACCCCTACTGCCGTTGTTTATTTTGTTTCCGGTAAATTCTAGGAATCGAACTCAGATCCCCGTGTATTCGTGGGGATAACGGTTGGTCATCCGTGGCTTTCTAGGAAGGTCCAGGAGTGGAGGAGCTGGTCCAATTCTTTCCCTGTGTTCTTGCTTAATACCCCTGGGAGTCTCCATCCTTCAAGATAGGGGCAACATAAATTTTGCAGTCCGGAAAAGAGACAATGAAGAAAAGCAGAGGCTTTTGACAACGCAAATGTGAGTGTATTTCTTAAACCGCACAGCAGTGATGGGAATTTGATCGTTTCTGCACTAAGCACAAGGCTTCGTTAAAAAAAAAAAAAAAAAAAGCTTTGAAAAATAGTGCTGGTGGATCCAGCCAAAATGGCTAGAAGGAACAGCAGCCATCACCCAGTGGGAACGCCCGCATAGGAGCGTCCTGAGAGGGGAGACAGCATAGCTCTCTGTCTATCACCAGAAGGGATGGAGGAGCAACAAGCAAAATAATCTGTTGGCCAGGAGGAGTTGCCATTAAAACACAATTGTTGTGGTAGAAATGGAGGGTAATTACCACCACCACCAGCACCACCACGTCCACCAGATCCCTGCCTAGCACCTCTGCCATTTGGGGAAAGGATGTAGTTCAGAAATGAGATCCGGTGCCAACATTCCAACAGGTAGACCTCCCTCAGCAGACCTCCCAGCAAAGGATGTTGAATTATTTGCAGCCATGTTTGAAAAACAAGCCAGATATATCTTAGGCTGGGGAGATAGGCTGGAAAGGAGGGGAAATTGATTTTTTTCCATATTCACTGCCAGATATTGCTACCCTGCACAGCTATATGCAGATAGAGGACTCTGGGCGGCTTATCATGCCGGTGATAGATCCCACACTGTCTTTAAGAGAATCAATCATTAATTTAAATCACTTACAGCACAGCAGTTAGCTTTTAAACCCATTGTCTCCTGTGTGGGAAGAAATTGAGTGGCTTGTGGGTGCACAGGCTTAGGAATTAAAGTGATTTAAAAAAAAAAAAAAAAAAGAACGGGCTGTTGCTGACAGGTCATCTAAAGCCTGCTTTTTAGTTCATCATTTAAAAGAAAGATTTTGCTTCAAAAATTAATATTACGGAAGTAACGCAGGCTTGTGGGAGGTCCCAGTGCCTCTAGGAATGTGGTAGATGAACACATTTTCATCCTCTAGCTATAGTCTGCAGGATCAAGCTCCCTTACCCCCGGGGCTGCAGCCGCCTTGCCTGCCTATCCCATAAAGAAACACCAGTGAGCACAAGGCTGGCTTAGCTGAGAGGTCCAGGAAGAGTAGGACCTGGACCACGGTGTGTGTGTGTGTGTGTGTGTGAACTCAGGGGAGAGATGAGACTCACGTTTTGTGAGGGAAACAGAGCAGCAGGTGTATTCCACAAGGCCACAAAAGAGACAATCGTACCTAGGACATCTAGGGTACAGCATGAACTGAAGGACCCACGTGGGTCCTAGAGGCTAAGGAAGCCCCAGTACAGACAGCACAAGAGGGTTGGAAGCAGTCAGAGTGGCCATTTACTGCTGGCTGAAGGGTATACTGAGGGCAGTGGAGGATTTCAGCTTCGTGCATCTGGATTTCTGGGGAATCCCAATTTCAAGTATTTTTCCCATTGTCAAGTAGTTTGTGAGGCCAAAGTTCCCACAGCCCTGAGGAGATGCAATCAGTGTGGAGGAAGTATGGCTTTTAGATACAGGATGTTTCAGAGGCTGCAGTGAGGGAGTTCCCATCAGTAATGGAAAACTCTGTGTGCACATGTGTGTGTTTCCGTGCACCTGTGTGTGCCATGTGAGTGAGCATTTATGTGTTTACATGCACCTGTTTGTGCATGTGAGTGTGTACATGTGTGTGTTTCCATGCACCTGTGTGTGTATGTGAATGTGTGTTTCTATGTACCTTTGTGTGTATGTGAATGTGTGTTTCCATGCACCTGTGTGTGCATGTGAGTGTGTGTTTCCATGCACCTGTGTGTATGTGTGTTTCCATGCACCTCTGTGAGCATGTGACTGCGTTATTTGCATGCACCTGTAAGTATCTGTGTTTACATGCACCTGTGAGTACATGCCTGTGTTTAGGTACACTATGTGTGCACATGAGTGTGTATGCAGAGCACAATCTCAATGAGGTGTCCCTTCCTACTGTGCCAATACCTCAGCTGGTGAACACTTGTGACACACTGGCCTTGTGAGTCTTGAAGCCATCTTCATGAGAGTGCCCTCTGGCCAACTCACACCAATGGCTGTCACTGCCCTTCTCTGTCCCCAGCACAGAAAGGATACTAAACACCCATGTGCAGTAGCAGACCTCCAGCTAGAGCTCTGGGCCCAGCAGAGACAGCCTGCCCCACTGTGCTTCCAGAAAGGTTAGGGAAGATTTCCCAGAGGGCGAGACATTTGAGCAGAGACTTGAAGGTGAAGAATGAGGAGGATTTTAGCAGGTAGGGCTGGTGTGGAGCACAAATTAGGCAGAGGAGAAACTTCCAGCAAGTGAGGGGAGGGGCAGAGTCAAAAAGACTGTGACATAGAAAGTCATAGAGACCCAGAAACAGAGAGGAAGAGTTCAGAGAGGCAGGGTAGACAGGGTAGATGGGAAAGAGGAACAGGGAGAGGGTGTTTGGGGACACACTGGAGAAAGCAGAATGGAAGGCTCGGGACAAAAGGAACTAGGATGGGGACAGAGAAGTGTAGGCAGCAGGACTGGGCAGGAAGGGACAAAGACATCTAAATGTGCAAGATCCTAGGTAGCAGAGCTCAGCAGGCAGACCCATGGTAACCTGGGCAGTCCTGCTGAACTACCCGGCTCACTACAGATGTGCACTTCCGGAAGTCCCCCGACTTCCCTGGGGCTCCCTCTCCTCATCTAGCATAGGGTTAGATCAGAATTCCACTTAACTCTGGAACTTCCCAAGTGCGGCTGGTAACCCAGTCCCAGGCTGAAAGCTGGTTTCTCACTCCAAACCGAGCTAGTGTCTGCTAATGAAGGGTAATGGGAACCAGAAAATGCCAGGGCCCTGGGACCAGGGAGCTGGGGAGACCCTTAGGGTTCAGGGCTGGAAGGTAAGGCGGCAGCAGTGTCACCAGGGGCAGATCCAAACAGGACATGAGGACAGATGTGGTGTTCTTGGTCTAAGTCGTTACAATATGAAGACCTGAAAGCCACCGAAATGCATGTGCACAGGGATGGACGGGGTAAATCCGGTGCTTCTGTGCCAGCTACATGTTGAAGCCATTAAAAAACACATTTATGAAATGCTAACGGCCTGGAAAATGCTCATGCCAAACGTTAGGGACAAAACCACTTTCTGCTCTCTGGGTTTTGAGCCATGAATATGAGTTAGCCATTTAAAATTAAATTTAAAAGGTAATAAATAGGTAAGGGCGTTTGATAATAATCTGTGTGTGTGTATGTGTGTGTGTGTGTGTGTGTGTGTGTGTGTGTGCGTCCTCAGGCACAGATAAGTGTGTGGGTGTGACTGAGAGACATCAAAATGGTGTGTGTGTGTGTTATTTCCATGAGACAGAATCTTTGGGTGGTTGGGTTTTTTGCATACTTTTCTATATTTCCAATTTTTTGTAAACATGGATTAGTTTTTATGCTGAAAAAAGCGATATACTTTAAGGCATCTATCATGCATGTTATATATTATTATATGTTAATATATGACATTTCTGTGTCTATACCCACCTTAAGAAATGGCTATGTCAATGGCTGGGGAGATGGTGCAGTCAATAAAACTCTTGCTGTGCATGAATTCCAGTCATGAGTTCCAATGCCCACATGTGGGGAAAACCATGGTGGGCAGACACCTGCAACCTCAGTGCTGGGAACACAGAGATGGGGGGAGGGGGTCATTGGAGTTACTAGTCATGCAGAATGATCAGTTAAATCAGTGAGTTCCAGGTCCTCTGAGAGACACTAAGACACCCAGTATCAACCTCTGACTTTCCCTAATACTGTGCACATGTGCATGCACACTTGCATATACATCCGTACACAGACACAAACACACAGACACGTAGCATACATCGAATACACGCTAGCACGCACACGCAGGGGCTGAGGGAATACTTGCCCTCCTTTACTGGTGGTACTCCCAGGTGATTCCGTGAGCTTCATGGGTAGAGTCCTCAGTGTAGGGTAATCTTCCTCAAGTGAACTGAAAACCCAGGGAGAAGATGGGTTTCATGACATTTTGATCTTGACGACACCTCAAAATCAGCGGGAAAACAAAGGAAACAGTCTGTATCTGCCCAGAGTTGCTAAGAGGTGTGCTCTACACAGTTCATAGAAATAATTGCATGACCACTCGCTATGATCCGGACAACCCTCAAACACACCTATCAGAAACTTAGTCCTCAAGAGGTGTGGAGGGTGGAGCTCGCTCGTGGACTGTCCTTGCTGACAAGGAGCCTGAGACCAGGAGTCTGGTCCTTTCCACCTTAGGAGGCTACCACTTCCTGCCTCAGAGGGTGCTTCATCTGGGCCGCCATCTTGAAAGGAGAAAGCAGCCTTCGGTGGATGTAGATCTGTAGTCCGGCCTCAGATTTCCCAGCCTTCAGAGCCATATAAAGTAATTTTGTTTCCTTATAAATTACATAGTCTTTGGTGTTTTCATAACCAAACAAAGCAAAGGCTGGTGTGTGCATCCTACCCAAGTTCTGGGGACGAGGAGGACAAAGACCAGGCATCTCACCTGGAGCTGGTCCGCCACCAGCTATAACTTCCCATTCCTTTTGTCCCCCAGGAGTTCTTGTTCCAAGACAGTGCTTTATGAAAAATTCCTGGCGGGTTGTTTCTGCTCTGAAGGGTGAAGAGGTTAGGGAGAGAGGATGAAAAGGAGGGGGCTCAGCTCTCCCAGGTGGCCACTCATGTTGGGGTTGATGAAGCATGAACACTAGTCTCCAAACACATATGTTCTGTGAGCCTTCCCACATCTCGAAGATAAATCTGCGCTACTCTCATCCCGAGCTTACCCTGGGCCTCTCTGTTTTGTAACCATTTCAAACAGATTCAGGGCAACATTGCTTTACACGGAATGTCTCTGTAAATACACGCCTCAAAATTTTTATGCCTAGTGTTATCGGTAGCTTTTCAGTTCGTTATGGTATTATTAGTCAGTCTTCATGAAAGTACTATGCATCTTTATTAAAAATGGAAGTTCACATCATTTTATGTCCCCATAAAAATGGGCGGTGGTAGGCTTTGATTAATTTCTTCACATACAGTGAACTTTACAGCAAATTGGACAGTGTAATTCAATTCCTATTTCTGCAGATTTTTTTTTGTTGGTAGAAAATTGATATCATTCATATGTAATCATATTGCCTTTGCAAGAGATATTTAAGAAATAATATCCTGAGGTAATGATCGCATGGCTTAATTATTAATACCATACTTTCACACATGGCAGCCGCATGCGTTCCTTTTTCAAGCTTAACTTCTACCAGAAAAAAAAAATTCACTCTGAATTCAGGGGCAAGTACCACCCATGTATATGCACGTGTGTGAGTTTGTGTGAGTTAGCTCTTTAGAAGGGTTTCTTTTCTTAACAGATTGGAGCCAGAAGGCAACATGAAAGGTGAGGTTTGAAAAGCAAATGTCCCCTGTCAC
This sequence comes from Rattus norvegicus, assembly GCF_021556685.1. Taxonomy (NCBI): domain Eukaryota; kingdom Metazoa; phylum Chordata; class Mammalia; order Rodentia; family Muridae; genus Rattus; species Rattus norvegicus. The sequence continues at coordinate 79,538,964 of NC_141551.1, forward strand.
TGACCACCCCAGACACCAGGCAAATCCAAGGGGGTCTCTCCAGAATCAATGCCTGTAAACTAAATAGAAGTTTTCTGATTTGGGATGATGCACTAGTTCAGGTCTTCCAAAGTCATGAAAACCGTCTTATTTTAAGGGACTGGCATCTGTGACTGCCAAGGCTAACCTTTGGGACAGCAGCTGAAGCCTCAGGATGGGACATGTGGGCTTCTTACTCAATAAGCCTGTCTCTGTGGAGAAGCACCCGCTTAGCCTAATTTAGATGTTAATCACTGCTAAAATCACCTGCAATCCTAGACACAGAACACACACACGAACGCACACACGCGCTCATGCAGGTGTCCCATCGAGAGCTGGTAGTCATAGCCAAATGAAGCCTTGAACTCCACAGGTGAGCGCTAGCATTCTGGGTTCTTTGTTCTCCTCTGCCTAAGGAAACCAGACCATGGCTTCCTTGTGAAGTCGGCCTTCTCAAGACCTTACTTCCCCCTCAGTCCCACCCTTTCTCCTCACATCCGAGAGATTCATAATGTTTTGACTCTTGAGATTGCCTTTCGGGGTCCTTTCCCACCTTCCCATTCCGACTCCCTGTCTGACGGTCTGACGGCCTCAGATAAGCTTCTGTGACTTGAGTTGGGGCTTGATGGGATGTGTGTGGTGCTGGCAACCATGGTATGGCTGAGCACAGCTGCCATGAGACTGGCTATGAGACCGGCTGGGCCTCTCTGGGCTCTGAGCATCCTCTTGAAGCCTGGCAGAGTCAGGTAGTAGTTTCCACCTGAACCTAGCACTGGGTGGAGCCCACACTGTTCTGCCACAGCCCTCTGGATACAGCCTAGAGAAAGGAGGGGCCAGCAGCTCTGCACAACCAGGACGCTTGCTCCATGCATGAGTTACAATGAAGCAAACATGGATGGAGAGACTGTTTCCATGAATCCCATATTCTCCAGACTCTCCTCAAGGGTCAAGGGAGTTGAGGGCTACAAACTGGTGGCAACAAAGTGCCAAAATTTCATGAAGGAAAACAATTCTTAAAGATTACATGTTGTGGGGAGGGGTAACCAAATGATGGTATTGAATCCCTTGGAGGATTACAGGCAGTTGTAAGCTGCCTAACGTGGGCACCAGGAACCAAGTTGGTTTGTTTTGTTTTGTTTTGTTTTGTTTTTTATAAACACCATTCTCCAGTCCTGAAAGAAAAGTTTTGAGGAAGTTCTCTTCTAACACAGGCCCTTCTGCTTTGGGTGGGCTGAAGCTGGGCTTGAGGCCAGAGCCTCTCTTGTCTTGTGAGAGCAACATGAGCAACTCTCTCGGCTGCTCTGTGGCGTCTCCGTTAGTTGGTTGACCACACTACATTTACACTTGCTACATCATCCAGGCAGGTAACGAACTTGGTACCTTTACCCCTCAGTCTCCTGAGTAGTTGAGATCACAAGCGTGGGCTCCTGTGTTCAGATGTGTTTGTCATGAGGAAGAACAGCTGTATCCTTAAGAGAATGTAAGGTGTGGTAAGTGTCACGCTTCCGTCTGCCTTGTCAAGAACACGCAGGAGAAAATGCACAGACACAAACGGGCATTCTTGAGAGAAATAGATACACTCATTCATACTTTTGTAGTATACCAAACACATAGAGGTCCATACAGCATACCCTCAGACACTGTCAGAAACATGTATGGACACATGTTCACACATGCATTTACATTCACAGGATTACAAGCAACACCCACAAAGCAGATAAATACACGCAAACATTCTCACATCGACACATACACTCATGCACATACATTCGCATATATGTGCAGTATTTTCATATAGACAGTATAACTTCACTCAGGGTCACACACTCATATACACTCATACTCATTCATATACACTCATGCACACACACATGCACAAGTACACACACATGCATTCCACACTTTGGGGGCACATTCAGAGTCTAGTGTCGCAGACAAGAAGTTGGAGACTTAGAAATGACACTACCATCTCTCACCCTGATCAGGAAAAAGACCAGAAGAAAATGGGATTCTAGAATTAAAGGCCTTGAAAGGCACATTTTAGGGGAGGGAGGCATCTAACAGTTCCATAAGGGGCTGTCCCAAGGTGGGCTCTGTCATGCAGTGAAGACACTGACCTCAGACACGCTGGTGACCTCAGGTCAGACCAGTCAGTGACAAGCTGCACATAGCCACTTAGGTCTCACAAGATTTCAGGCTCCACATTTTCCAGAATCTACCACTAACACTAACACGAGGAATACGAGAAAGAAAATGAACTTTACTGGCACAAAAACAAGCAAACAAAAGTTGTGAAAAGTGTATGTCTCCATATCATTTAAATGGGTAGAAGGTGTGTAAAAATGAGTGTGTGTGCTCACAAATGCTGTGCTGTCGGTGCAACAGAAGGGTGCCCAGCCACGCACCCACAGCCAGCCGATGGGACTGTTCTCTTATGGGATCAGTGTGAGGCACTCCACTTGGAGTGCTTGGGAAGGACAGAGGTGGTGGCCCAGCACAGAGGCATGGAGCTGGAGGAAGTCACCTTGGAGAGAAAGTAAAATACCCAGGACCTGCTGGGTCTGTAGCACTTCAGAAGTGCTTCTGAGAGTCTGGTTGTACCTTGGATACAAACTCTTGGCAAGTGTGTGATGGGAGTGGTCCACTGTGATGGGAGTGGTCCACTGTGATGGGAGTGGTCCACTGTGATGGGAGTGGTCCTGTGTGTGATGGGAGTGGTCCTCTGTGATGGGAGTGGTCCACTGTGATGGGAGTGGTCCTGTGTGTGATGGGAGTGGTCCACTGTGATGGGAGTGGTCCACTGTGTGATGGGAGTGGTCCTCTGTGATGGGAGTGGTCCTCTGTGATGGGAGTGGTCCACTGTGTGATGGGAGTGGTCCACTGTGTGATGGGAGTGGTCCTCTGTGATGGGAGTGGTCCACTGTGATGGGAGTGGTCCACTGTGTGATGGGAGTGGTCCACTGTGTGATGGGAGTGGTCCACTGTGTGATGGGAGTGGTCCACTGTGATGGGAGTGGTCCACTGTGATGGGAGTGGTCCTGTGTGTGATGGGAGTGGTCCACTGTGTGATGGGAGTGGTCCACTGTGTGATGGGAGTGGTCCTCTGTGATGGGAGTGGTCCTCTGTGATGGGAGTGGTCCACTGTGTGATGGGAGTGGTCCACTGTGTGATGGGAGTGGTCCTCTGTGATGGGAGTGGTCCACTGTGATGGGAGTGGTCCACTGTGTGATGGGAGTGGTCCACTGTGTGATGGGAGTGGTCCACTGTGTGATGGGAGTGGTCCTCTGTGATGGGAGTGGTCCACTGTGTGATGGGAGTGGTCCACTGTGATGGGAGTGGTCCTGTGTGTGATGGGAGTGGTCCTGTGTGTGATGGGAGTGGTCCACTGTGTGATGGGAGTGGTCCACTGTGTGATGGGAGTGGTCCACTGTGTGATGGGAGTGGTCCACTGTGTGATGGGAGTGGTCCTGTGTGTGATGGGAGTGGTCCTGTGTGTGATGGGAGTGGTCCACTGTGTGATGGGAGTGGTCCACTGTGATGGGAGTGGTCCACTGTGTGATGGGAGTGGTCCTCTGTGATGGGAGTGGTCCACTGTGTGATGGGAGTGGTCCACTGTGTGATGGGAGTGGTCCTCTGTGATGGGAGTGGTCCACTGTGTGATGGGAGTGGTCCTCTGTGATGGGAGTGGTCCACTGTGTGATGGGAGTGGTCCACTGTGTGATGGGAGTGGTCCACTGTGATGGGAGTGGTCCACTGTGTGATGGGAGTGGTCCTCTGTGATGGGATTGGCCCACTGTGTGCTATGTGCATGTCATTCCCACACTGAATACAAATCGAACTCCTCACTGTAGCAGAACAAAGGCGGTCCCTAGTTATACCATAACTCACAGTGGGAGATTTAGAAATATTGTTTTCTTATAAATCCAGTGTTTCGTTTTTTTTCCCCCTCTGTTTCTTGCAACCTGTAAGCAGCATCAAGGTGTGTGTCTTGTAGGATTTTATCCTTCCACAGTGTCTGGTGTGAGCACGCACACAGTGTACAGCCCCCCTCCGTCTCCTGTACCCGGTGTGGGCGTGCACACGGTATACAGCCCCCATAAACCGCGTCTTTATGTTTAACGTGTCTAATCAGCTCACCATATCAGAGCTTCATAAGTGGCCGGTTCTCATTTAAAGGTCTAATAAAACTGCAATTACTGTGACTGTAAGATACCTTGCTTTGAGAAGCACATTAAATACTTTTATAGAAGTGGTTCGAAATGCGCATGTTTACCAAAGTGAATGAACTCACGAATAATCAACCCCGATAAGGAGAGACAGGTGAGGAGACAGAAAAACAGCGTGGGCCCTCGAAGCTTGCACCTGCGTAGAATTTCTGAAGTTGAGGCAATCATTTCTAATTCATAAAACAAAACCAAAGGGGGTGTAACTCAGCATAATGAGTCAGTGATATTTTGACTGCAGCCAATGGGGGACACACACCGAAGGGAGGCCCAGGGTTTCCTGTAATAACAAACAAAGGGTCGGGGCCAGCCTAAAGCTGTGAGGCATTCATCCTGAGGCAACAGCAGTACGCGCGGAGGATCCTGGGGGCAGCCAGTTCGCTGGGATTCCATCCGTGAACAAGGTCACCCTGAAGTGACCAGACTCAGGCTCCTCCTATAGGCCTCAGGGAGCAGGGTGAGGTCTCAGGACATAGCCTTCTTTCACAGCCCTTCCATGTATGTTACTTGATGGTGGGTCAACCCAAGAATTGTGGCCTTCCGGGAAAGGCACCCTCCGCGTACAGGTGGTTGGACTTTCAGCTCGGAATGCCGTGTTTCTGATCTCATCGATGTTGCTGGTCAAACTCACAGATGTCTAAAGTATGTTATTTTTGAAAAACTGGTATCTCAGATTTGCTGAAAATTTGGAGCAGAAAGTATCTAGCAGCTGGGCAATATTTAAGTTACAAACCTAAGGGAGGCTGACTGCACAAAGGAGAGGAAGAGGAGGAGGAAGAAGAGGGGGAAGAGGGGGAGGGAGAAGAGAAAGAGAAAGAGAGAGAGAGAGAGAGAGAGAGAGAGAGAGAGAGAGAGAGAGAGAGACTCAGAACTGCTGCTCTTAAAATAAAGCCTGTTCTCCACGATGACTCACGAGCCCTTTATTTAGACAGTTGGTAAAAACACTACACCCCATATTTCACATGCTTTCCCCTGACTGTTGCAGCTTAAAACAATATCGTGTTCTTTCTTCTACAGGGAAACAGAAATCTCCAGAAAGGCATTTTTCCTTTTTGTGAGAACGAAACCTACATGTGTTTTGGAATAGTTAATGTTCCCAGTCAGACCCACAGCACAGCACCCTCTGGTGCACACATTGAGGAGAAGGATTGAGACCACTGTGGGATTTTGTTCATTTGCTGTTCAACCGTTCCCAGAGATGGATTTTAATGCTCATTCAACAATACAAGGAAAGCATAATGATTGCAAATCTATCATCGTACGGTTCGAGCTTTTTTCCTTGTTCTCACTGAGTTTCAGGTTAACTGCATGCTATGAGAACATGAGCGCCCAACATTACCCGATGGGTCCAGGATGTTTCTGAGGCCACACAAATGTCCACGGGCTCAGCTCTGGAGATAGGAACAGCATCTCAGGGCCCTGAAAAAGGGCACCAGGAAGCCTCTGAGGAGCAACCCTGAACAGGACATATTGTGTCGTGTGTGCACAAACGTGTGCACATGCATGTGCCTGTGTGAGTGCCTGTGTGTTTTGTGTGTATGTATATGTACATGTGCATGCTCATGTGTGTGTGTGCCTGTGTGCATGCCTATATGTGCACGTGTGTGTGCATGTACTTACAGATATACATGCATATATCTGTATAGAAATGTATGTACGTGTACATACAGGAGTGCACACACACACACATAGGAGTCCATAAATAACCTCCACACACATGAACATGTGAATTCACACAAAGTCCCATGCATATACATATGCATACATATACATATCAGAGCTGAAAATGTTGGGAAAACATACTTTTCCCAATAGCGTTTCTTATCCCACATCTGAGTGTATTTCTGGGATGGAGTTCCAGAGAAGGGCTTAGGGGGAAACCCCTCCTCTCAGGTCTCAGGACATGGAGCTGTTTGAGGGTCTTCTATAATGGGCTCCATCACCACCTTGGTCTACTCAACACTTGGCTGTGCCCCTCGTGTCAAGGTACTGTGTGTCTCTAGTCAGAGGATGGAGATAACCTCGAAGAACTGTTTCCATTACAGGACTTTAAATGACCAATCTCCTCCATGGAGTCATTTCTTACTGTTCTCCCAGCTGGAAAACTGCTTCTGTGCAAACACGGGAGCCGTATCCAGCAGGAAGAGGATCCCCCTTCACTGCCCTGGTATTTCGTGCAGGGTTGTGATAACTCCATTACATGCACAGTGTAAGGCGCTGCTTCCCAGCTTTGTGACACTCTGCTGCATAGCTTCCCTCTGACTCAGGGGGCGTACAGGTGAGTTACAAGGTGTTATGAAGACAGAAGACACATTTCCTTGTAGGAGCACTGTACACACCCAGGACCTAAGCATCTCCTTTTACCTCCCTGTGTAATGGTGTTTGATGCATGACTCTTAGGTCAATACTTGAGGGCTTTGTTTAGTCAGACCCCCAAAGACGGCATGAGACAGAGGTGTCCATGACCCTGGTGCTCTCCGCATCCGTTGTTCCTCTAGGACCATCCAGTCTGCTGGACGGAATCCTGAAGCAGTGCATTCAGTAGTGTTTGCCATTATTTGATGTTCACCAGCATGACAGTCGAGGCGTAGGACTCCTTCTAGTGTGTGTGTGTGTGTGTGAGAGAGAGAGAGAGAGAGAGAGAAAGAGAGAGAGAGAGAGAGAGAGAGAGAGAGGAAGAGAGAGAGAGGAAGAGAGAGGAAGAGAGGAAGAGAGAGAGGGAGAGAGAGAGGGAGAGAGAGGAAGAGAGGGAGGGAGAGAGAGGAAGAGAGGGAGGGAGAGAGAGAGGAAGAGAGGAAGAGAGAGAGGAAGAGAGGGAGAGAGAGGAAGAGAGGGAGGGAGAGAGGGGAAGAGAGAGAGGAAGAGAGAGAGAGGGAGAGAGAGAGGGGAGATAGAGAGGAAGAGAGAGAGAGGAAGAGAGAGAGAGGGAGAGAGAGAGGGGAGATAGAGAGGAAGAGAGAGAGAAAGAGAGAGGGAGGGAGAGAGAGAGAGAGAGGAAGAGAGGGAGGGAGGGGGAGAGAGAAGAAGAGAGAGAGGGAGGGGAGAGAGAGAGAGAGAGAGGAAGAGAGAGAGGAAGAGAGAGACAGAGACAGAGAGACAGAGAGACAGAGAGAGAGGAGCCCTCCCTGGGCAGAATAGATCTGTATACCTTGGCAGTATCAGAGCCGTTGGGTTTATGGGTCTCTGGGATTCCCCTGGAAGTGCTAGCGCCCTGAGAGGGAAGGAAGGAGTACAGCCACTCTAGGTATTTAGGCATTGAATGCACAATCCAAGAAGAAGGAAAGGCATGCCGTGAGGAAAGGGACTCCTTCACCTCACAAAGGTCACAGGCTGACTGCTTTGTACTAGCAAAGAGGCCCTATCGGTCATGGACAACCTGTCACCTGCTGCTGGATCTGTGTAGTCTATGTGACAGCCAGGCTGAATGACAATGTAATCACATGCAAGCTGCAGGGAGATCCAGAGTGCTGAGGCCCCCAATAGGGTGGTGGCTCTGGCCTTGACTGGAAATTCCCTCCATCCATGGGCCTCAACGCTAGCTAGGCTTAGCGATTTGGCTCTGTGGTGTCTTAGGGAACCCTAGATATCTGAGGCCAAGTCATGTTCTAGTTAGATAGGTGACTGAATGACCTGAATGTCTCCACCCATAAACCCTGGGCTCTCAGTGAAGGTCAGGTATTGTCACCAGGTTGATGTGTGATAGTCATGGGGAGGCCACTAATGAGTGTTAACACTTCACACAACAGCAGCCTTGCCCCACACATCCATCACCATTCCCAACCTGCGGTTGAATAAAAAGGATCAACTGAGGACCAGAGAGTCGATAGGAAGCAGACCTGGTGACTGCTTGAGGGTCATTCCCTGTCTTAGATCAGTGGTTCTCATCCTTCCTAATGCCACGACCCTTTAATACAGTTCCTCATGCTGTGGTGAGCCCCTAACCATAAAATTATTTTCATTGCTACTTCATACCTGTAATTTGCTTACTGTTATGAATCATAATGTAAATATGTTTTCTGATGCTCTTGGGTGACCACTGGGAAGGGTCATTTGTTATCTTTAGCAAGGTGACCATAGCTAAGACTCCACTTAGATGCAATGGTGGTTAAGTGGCCAAGAGAGAACTCACAAGCCACTCTGTACATCAACCAGAGCAGTGAGGCTGATCACAGACACTTCAGGAGTAAAGTGCCCCCCCCCCAGGGGGCTGAGGGGAGCAGACTCCGCCAGCATGGGATGGGAGGAAAAGTCCAAGATCTGCCCTTGGCCCAGGCTTCTGCATCTGCAAAAGGCTGTCTCCTTGGTCCTAGAGGCTCTGAAAGGTCTCAGCTCAAAGGCATCTGCATCCCCAATGACTCAGCATGCAGTTCTTTGCAAGACCTAAGTCAGAAGTCAGATCTCAAAATGCCTTGCTGCTCATCGTCTACCTATGCTCCCTATGACAGAGAAGACACCAGCCTTGTCGTCTAAAGGGCACTGGCCTGCAACATGAGAAAGCATCTACCTGGCCTGCTAGGATAGACTAGGGGAAACACCAGAGCTCAGGCAGTGCTCACAGGCTGCAGTGTGGAACAGAGACTGTAGCCTCGGCCGTCCTCCATGATCATGGATCCTGTCTCTCCCTGCCAGACCTGCACTCGGGGTGATTTATGCCCAGTCTTGGATCACAGTCCAAGCTCCATGAGGCCTTTGTGGCTCCCTGGTGGCCAACTCAGAATGACCAAACCAGAGCAGGCTTTTTATGGTCGTTTCTCTACCAAATGTAACATAAACCACATGGGAGAGCATTGAGCATGATGCAAGAAATAAAAAGGCTGACCTGGGGGTTGCTAGCAAGGCAGGCCCATGGAGCGCCTCCTGCAGGGCATCTATTAGGGTGAACCTGTTCCCTGGCAGCTCTTCTGGATCATGGCGACAATGGTGCGAGTATCTGGAAATCAGGCCATGTGAAGACCAGTTATGCTAACACCCAGGATGAGGAACCTTCTGTCTCTGGGTAATGTCCTTAGGAACCCCCACCAGACCCTGAATACAAGGGGACAGAGAACGTGTGTGCTGCTATCAGCTACCAAGTCTTCTCTTTAACATGAGGACAACAGCATTCCAGGCAGGGTAGAAAGCATGTTCCTCAGGAAATCTTAGGGTCTGGTTATGCCGCACAGTGGACGCTCTGCCTTCCGTCTTCCGGAATGGCCAGGCTCGGCAATACTGTCCCTCTACTGCCTGTCCTCTGCAGGCCAGATCCCTCTAGGAGACTCCTCGCTTTGTGTTCATTTAAAAATCTTTTTGCCATTCTCCGGTTCTCTTTGTAAACCACCAGGCCAGCTTGCAGTGTGCAGAATCGCAGCCTCTGTGCACCCAAGACAGACACAACTCCTGAGGAAGTAATGAACTTTCCAGTTACTGCCAGAACAATAAACTGAACTTTTTTAACGAGTGGCCCAGATCCGAGTCAATGGATAAACCCAAGACAGTGCTCATCTGACTGCTTTTATTCACTTATTATTTCGGTCTCCTAAGGACCAGTCACAGAGGACGCTGTGAAGGAAAGAAGTGCAATGGCATTCACAAAATACCATCCCAGCACAGTGTTGGCTTTGTCATTCTATGCAACAATGTTGCAATGTCAGCTTTGTCCTTTTATACCCTTGACCTGGGCTGATAGGATTTAACCCTATTTGTATAATTTATTCTTTTTTTCTAGGCTGTAGTAACTTGACTGAATCTTCCAAAGTTGGGACCCCTAGCAACCTCACCATGCCAGGAACTTGGCAAACAGGAGGAAAGGGTCCTCCTACAGCTGGCAGCTTGTGGACTCCCATCATGAGCTCTTTTCTTCAAATGTCCCGTATGCACCCTCACAGGATCCTCAAATGGCACCAAGTTTTTCAGGGTCTTCCCAGCCCTGTCTTCAAGGTAGAAGAGCATCTTTGTTTTGAGCGGATGTCAGCCCAGAGTGAGGAGGGAGGTGGGAGAGGAGATAAAGTATCAAAAGTTCACATTTGGGAGACATTGTTTCTTTCTAGAACTCATCTGATCTTAAAGTGAACAACAGAGGAGGTTGCTTGATGTGAACATTTAAATTCTCTGCTTATGATTTGGAAGGAAAGAGCCTGGGGGAAGATGATGGGGTGAAAACTAGTGGAAGACAGACAGACAGACACATGTACACACAGAGGTGGGTATGCAAACAGACAGATACACAGAGAGAGGTGGTGGATGCTCAGAAGATAAATCAGAAGGGCACAGAGAGGGTCAATGTCAAACAAAGTGTGTGCTATGCAATGTCTGTTAAGTTGCGTGTGCTGAAGGTTTGGTCTTGAGGCTGTCCCAGAGAGATAACTACACCATGAGGGTGCTCATTGCTCCGTGGATTAACCCCTTGATTACAAATATAATGGCATTATTAGACAGTAGTTACAAAGTAGGATGTAGGGCCTAGTTGGAGGAAGCTGACCACTAGAGCTACACCCTAGAAAGATCTATTGTGTTCCCAGCCCCTCCTGTGTCTTTCTGCCTCACTACTCAGCTGCCGTGCTATCCAGTGAGCATCAGTGCTACCATGACTTTGCACCATTATGCCATGCCTGTCACAGGCCCCAGAGCAAGGCTCAGAGCAACTGCTCTGAGGAGAGACTCTCAGCAAAGCTTAGGGACTACCCTCTCACCTGAGTGTGCGATTGATCCTGAGTGAGTTGATGGGCCTAGGGCCTGAAAGAGCATTTCAGAACACCAGCAATCATGACTGTAAGGCTTTGGCTCGTGGGCCCGGCCCTTCAGGCTTGGGGATACTTTCACAGGCATTATATTCAGCCCCTTGTTTGCCTTATTCAGAAGTTCCTAGACCTGCATGAGAGGCCCAAACAGCCATGTCATATTCTAGGACAAAAATTAAGATCGACTGGCTAACCTTGAGGAGGACGTATTGGCAGTTTATGGCTGCCGAGGGAAAGAGAGTCACTGGTCAGCTAGTAGGTTGCCCGTGCCCCAGTAGATGGCCCTGTATCTGTGTGAATGTGAACACCACTAATCAGACTCAGGATAATTAATAACAGAAAAAGAGGACATGAATCTGGGAGGTAGACAAGGTGGAAAGAGCTGGAGGGGGTGGCAGTACATAGGTAAGACGAAAATATACTATATTAAACACATGTACAAACATTTCATATGGTAAATAAACTATTATCAAAACTCAAATGAAATCAGGAAAGAGCTTGGGAGATATATGTGTGCATGAAGACATGCACGCACACACACACACACAGATACATGCATGTACACACACACAGACACAGACACATACACACACACAGACACATGCACACACATACACACAGACACAGACACCCACAGACACATACACACACACATACACATGCATGCACACACACACACACATGCATGCACACACACAGACACAGACACAGACACATACACACACACAGACACATGCACACACATACACACAGACACAGACACCCACAGATACATACACACACACATACACATGCATGCACACACACATGGATGCACACACACATACACACAGACACATGCATGCACACACACACACACACACAATGATAAGAATGAAAGATAAAATAAAGGTAGAGATACGTTGTCTGGAAGCAGAAGGTTGCCAGGGACAGTGAGGCTGCGAGTGATAAGTGGACTCCCTGAAATCCTTGAGGTCTGAGTCCAGGAAGCTAGGATTCTGTATTCAGGCAAGAAAATACCAGGCAGGGCATCAGAAGAAGTCCCAAATACATCTATGGATGAAGTCTGCACTGCTGGTGAAATAAACAGCAGTCACATGTGCATGAGCTCTGTCTGTCTGTCTGTCTGTCTGTCTATCTATCTATCTATCATCTATCTGTCTGTCTACTTATCTATCTATCATCTATCTATCTATCTCTATCTCTCAATCCCTCTCTCCTTTTTTCCTCTTCCTTTCCCTCTCCTACTTCTCTCCTCCCTCTTAGTCAGATGTTGGGGTGATATTTCACTGCCCTCACAGGCAGATATTAAGTCCAGGGACACAGAGCAAATGACCCAGTCTCTTTCTTTGCCATTACTGGGAATGTCTTCCCATTCTTTCTCTCATGGGGAAGAGTATCAATTTCCTGCTTATTCCCACACCCCACAGAGCATGCCAAAGGTCAGGTGACATGCATGCACTGGGGGGGCTGCTGTGCACCACATAGCACGTATGGCAAGTGTGAGTGTGCTTCCAGAGCATACCTTGGGGCTCACAGTCTGGTGAGGGTGGACATGTGGAGGGGTAGCCATGTCCCGACTGCCTGTAGAGGAAGGACAGAGTTCCAGCAGCCTTGAAGAGGAGCAGAGAGGGGACTTAATAGTCCACCCAACAGTGACAGGAATAAGGCTATGAGCTGTGTGCTGAGGGCTTTGGCTGTCCATACTGTAGTGAGCTGGGAGCAGCTTAGAATTCAACTCCAGCCTTGGGCCTCATAGAAAGACACTGAGCCGCTCACTTGGCCAGAGCGGGGCACCCCTTCTTTTGCTGTACAGTTGGAATAAGTCCCTGGGTTCAATTCTGCAGACTCACAGAAGTGAGAGTGTTTCTATGTAAAAGTATCTTTTATTCACCTGATGTATTGTTGGCAAGGAAGGTTACTGCTAACCTAGGGTAACCTAGGCCTGGTCCTGGCATATATATAATGTTTCAGCCTCTAAGACTTACTGCTGAATAAGAGCACCATATCTTGTTCTTTCTGAGGTCTGGCTGCCTGATCGACTCAGCTGTTCTAGCTCAAACTCCTCTCCAAACTGACCGATTCAATCTGGTTTCTCTCTCAGCATCTCCTGAATTGCTCTGCTTGATCTCATACTAACTCTGGCAATCCGTTCTAATCTTCTGGCTCCTTCTCATTCTCTGGATCGTTCTGTCTTCACCTGCGTCTAGTTTGCCCTCTCTCTGCAACCTGTCTCTGTACAACTGTCCTGCAAAACTGCGCCCTCTGTCTCCTCTCTCTGCAATGATCTCTTAAGTAGCTTCCTGTGGTTTTGAGTTCAGCCTTGCTGCTGCGGGGGTAGGGATGATCACCCAGGCGATAGACTATATTTACTCTGTGTCCACTGTTGGGTGATGGGCTCATGGGAAGCACCAATGTATTGTTTAATATATTGGGAAAATGCAGCCTAAGATGTGGGCCTCAGCCAGAGTGAGAGAGCACAGGATGCTGGGGTTCCCAAACTCCTGGGTGTCCAGTCACTGCTGGAAACCATGCAGAGGAATTGGAAACAGAGGGTCAGGGGTCCCTGGGCCTACAATGAGGAGCCAGGGCCAAGAACTCCAAAACTCCTGGATATCCAGTCGCTGCTGGGTCTCAGGGAGTTGGGAATGGAGTTGGGTCCGTGCGCTGAGGAGCCTGGGCCAGGGAGGTGAGGAAGTCTGGCTTAGTTCCTCTGCAATTGCCCTTGGATTGGTGGCGATTGACTGGGAGCGCAGAGGGGCCTTCTGCAGGAGACTTAGATGGTGCAGCTCTATAGACAAAGGCTTTCTCCATGCTCTCCACAGTGGGTATTGATGAGAGAGACAGTTTTTTGTTTGAAACGGTTTTATTGGCTGTTCATCGTGGAAAATGGATATATACTGAATATATCCCACCTCCTCAGGGTGGGCCAGAGATTAAATACAGTCTGCAGGGAGGAATTTCCGGGAAGGGAAGCTTATTGGCTAAACCCTCAGGGCCTCAAGATATTACTTCATTAGAATGGAGGACTCTGTCCTGATCTCCATGGCCACAGATCATGTTCCTATGTAGGGAGTGTGGTCACGTGACAGGGGCCTGATTGGAAGCACGTGAAGCTTCTATGGTCCTCTCTGGGTTCCAGGGCTTCCAACCCGCTCAACCTTACCAAGTTTCCTGGCATGGTCCACTGCTCCTTAGCTTCCCTTTCCCCTCTCTTCTCAGGGTTATCCTATTCTGTCAAAATCTTTCTCTGATACATTACTTTGTCATTCAATTAGACATCATTTTCAAGCATGGTGATTCCTTCTACAAACTAACTTTACTTTCATTGTTTGGGTTTAAGGTTGTGTCTGTGTTCCAGCCAGAGGGATTAAAGGTGTGTGCTAAGGTTGGGCCACACCACAACTAAAAACAGATTCTTCCGTCAGTAAATAACACAATCTCAGGGTTCACAGTGGGATCAAATAATCTACAGCATTACACTTACATTTCTGTTGGATATACAGAAGCGTTTTTTTTTTCCCCAGCTTTACCTTTTTGAAAACAACTGCATGCCTTAGCATGACTTAAAACAGAATATTCCATGGTAACTTTTATAAAGAGCTTGAAACCATCAGGGCCAACAATGCATAACTGCCTCCAGCCCAGAAACGAGTGGGTGGCTGAGAACAGGCTCCCCGGAAGCCACACTTCCAGAGGATCACAATACATGAAACCACCGAAGTAAAAGTTCAAGTGATGTGTAAATGTCACCTGGTCCTCGACATTAAAAGTGCCATTTTAAAGCATGCATTGTATGGGCGGGGCTCATGAATATTAAATCTTGGACACATCCACAGTCAAGAGGAAAGAAATTCAGGCGTGCTTCCCTCTATCAGCTTGCGTTTTCCACACTTACACACTTCACAGTCCAGACCAAGAAATAACGTCACCCACATTCAGGGAGGGTCTTCCCAAGTCTCTCTCAGTCCCCACAGCTTCCCAGGTGACTCCAGCTTGTGCCACGCTGAGAACTAAACACCACGGCCTCCTCTCGGAGCCTCATCCCTGGGAGGTGGTGCTCCGTTAAGGGATCTAGATGAGGAAGTGAGTCTCTGAGGCACATCGGCGGGAGCCGTACCTTGTCTCTGGCTTCCTCCTGTCTCAGTCACATGATTCCCGTGCCGTGCTGTTTGCCTAGGCACATGGAGTCATAAACTGAACCCCCAAAACAGTGAGCCAAGGCAAAGCCTTTCTCCCGTAAGTCATTTCTGCTAGGTATGTTTCCATAGCAACAAGAAAGCCAACACTCACTCTCAGGGACACAAGACTACAGAAAAGGAAAGTGCTTCAGCCGCACTGGAGCTCTTGTCTGTCTGTCTGTCTGTCTGTCTGTCTGATACCCAGCAGTCCCCACACTAGTAAAGAGATGTACCCGCTAGAATCTACTGTTCAGAACCATTCTGCCCTTTATAACTTAGGGACATATATTGCTAATCTTCTTTTACTATTCCCACACAGGCTTCAGATACGGCGAGGAGTGTGGAGAGTTGGGGAAGCTGCAGGAGTTGGTGTCTGCAGACACCGGTGGGTGTCCACAGTGGCCCACTGCACACAAACATGTTCCCAGTTCAGGCACCAAACTCCTTCCCTCCCATCACCACTGAGCTTGGCCCTCAACTGAAGCGGCTTCAGCCCACCCGTGGTGCTCAGCCCTGGAAACTCAGCTCATTTACCTAATAAGGCCGTGGCTCTATCAGCTCGGTCTGGTGACATTAAACAGCAGGAGCCTTCAGTCATAAAACTTGCACATGTCTTGTACCAGGCACCGTGGGTTAGGTTTTCTGACTTCCACACCCTGACTTAGAGGTCCAAGATTCTACGTCTCTGTTTTTGCCCAGGGGAGGTGGAAAACATCGCTGAGACAGGTGGGTTAAATAAATCTTAGAGACAATTGTAAGAGTCAGGATGCCTCTGATAGTTTGCCTTGCTGGCAGCTGACCAGCGAACCCCACACAGGACAGTCCCAACTCTCAGCCTCTCAAGATCTCCTGCATCCTCGCCAGACCCACTCCACAGCATTCGGAGGCCTCTTTCCTAGGATCAGAGCTGCGGCCATCCTGAGCACAGCAGGGCTGCACTCCAGTGCTCTGCTGTGGCACAGGTATCTCCTACTTGGGGACTTTGAATCGATGGCACAGGTTGGTATAGGCTCAGACACCCGGGCCTTTGCGCTGTACTGTTTTCCGTGGGTTCATTTCTGACAGAACCACTGGCGTGCCAATCTCATTTCTAGCAGCAGTCTGATTCTTACCGTGGGCCCGCACTGACGTCAATAATAAACAATAATACGATTGTAAACTACGGCTCTTTGCAGTAAAATTATGCTTCTTGGGTGCATTATAAATCTAGTAGCTATTACGTCAGCATCCACAGTCATAGATCATGCTTACCTTTTACACACACAGTCTTAGACGCCTTCACCAAAACGGCCAGATTTATTATTACTGGTTAACCGTGGCCCTTATTACGTCACAAATGACTAATCGCTAAGACATGAAGGGGAGTGAGGACAGAGGTGACGCCCCCTACGGGTGCAGGGGGTCGGGGAGTGACACTCGGTGGCAACTGCTTCTCCAGCTCTCTCCTCTCCACCAGGGTGGACACAGACACGAAACAGGGTCTGAGCATGTGGTCAGGTGCTAAAGGGGAGGTCATGTGACCTGTCCATGGGCGCAGCCAGCATGCTGTACACTCTCCATGCAGACTGACTTCCGGACGAGGACTCCTTCCCCGAGTTTGCTTTGACAAGTCACCACTCCTCGTTCTGTGGCCTGGCTTCATTGCCCTTGGGAAGGAGGCTCCTAAAATCCTCAGCGCAGGGACTGCGTTGTCTCTGAACGTGGCCAGCATGTCCGCTTTCGTTCTGTAGGTTTTCATGAAACAAGGGGTACAGGACGAATGATGATAACTGAGGACCAAAACCACATCACTATCTATCAAGGGCGAAGGGATGGCTCAGTGATATAGGCTCTCTCTAGCAAATCTGATGACTTGGGTTCAACACCAGGAATCCACTGGATGGAAAGGCGGAACGGACTCCTGCAAGCTGTCCTCTGACTTGCATACATGCATGCACACCTCCCCTGTAACCACCCTGTAAATCACCCCCTACGATACAAAAAAATTTTAATTTCATCATATTATTACCGGTGATATTATTTGCACCTTGAGTCTCTTGCGAGAGGTGCTAAAATGGTCCCCTAATGAGTCCCAAAGCCCCTCTGTCAACTTCCCCAAGGTATGGGGACCTGCTTGGGGAGTGTCTTACTCTTCTGGGAGAAAAGCCAAAGACTGGAGACAGCGAGGTATTCTTCACTGGTGCTCTGAATCAGCAGAGCAGAAAGACGCAGACCCCAGCGATGCCCTCGGTGTGGTACAGGGCTGTTGATATCCTCCATGGTCCTCTGTGTTTCTCCAGAGAGCTGTGGCAGACAGCACAAGCTGGTGACCTCTGGCCCAGAAGGAGATCAGACTCCTCCATCCAAGGTGTACCCTGAAACGGGGGCGGTAGAGCCGGCTGGTCAGGGGCCACTACGCCCATAGCATGCTCCTCCCAGTGGTCTTCCCAGCACCGGGAGGGCAGCTGGAGGCACAGAGGAGCCCAGTTCCTTTTTCTTCCTCTTAACCCTGGCACCTTTACAGGCAAAGCAGGTGATTTGTCCTCACCATGGGCTGTGTCTCAGCCTCAGGGGGCTGGGGACAGGGAGGGAAGGGGTATGATTGGAGGGAAGGACACTGTGCAGACATCTAAGACCATGAAGTCCAGAGTGAGGTGTCTTGGCACCTGCTCCAGAACCTTCCTGAAGAAGGAAAGAAAAAAAAAAAGGTTGTCTTCATTAAGAACATTAATATTCATGCGGCATGGTAATTTTGACACGGAAAAGGTCTCTGTAACCTTTTCTTGTGTGAGAATTTTTACTTCTCAAGGAAATTACAGTCCAGCAATGGCTTAATTACTGCTGGATTCTCTCAGCAGTGGTGAGGAGCTGTCAGTTTGGGATGGCAGGAGCTGTCACATGGGGAGCAGCCGGCTGGGGGACAGCAGGGAGGACCTGGCCCCCACGGGCCAGCAGGCGGGTGGGGCCCCACGCGCCTTCCCCCATTAGTTCTAATTTAGCAGCCGGCTTCCCCCAGTGCCGGGTCATTTATTATTGGGATGCAGGGCACAGCTTGAATTAATAATCCATTTTTCACCCAACATATTTATTTTTTATTATAACGATTTTGCTCCTAATCCGTTTGGCTCTGATAAATTTGGCAAGGAATGCCGAGGTGGGTGGCTGGCACCTACAAGCAGCTGCCAGCAGCCTCCTTGCTTGCTACGAATGCTCCATCCCGGGGAATGGAGAACTGCCTTCATCTTTAACAATTATTCTATGCGACTGCATGTTCACGTGTGTCCATGCTGTGTGCGCGCGCGCATGCGTGCACGCTCGTGGCATAGTAGTCAAAGCTGTTCCTTGTTTTTTGAGACAGGGCCTCTCTCTGGGACCTGTGGCTCGCCAATTAGTGTAGGCACTAACCAGTGAGCCTCAGGGACCTGCCTGCCTCCCCCTCCCCACTGCTGGGATTGTGAGTAGACAGCGCCATGCTCGGTGTTTTATGGGAGTGCTGGGACTGAGCCCTGCCAGCCCTCATGCTGGCACCGCGGTGCGGTACAGAGTTGTCGCCCCAGACCACTGTGCCCACAGAAGCTGCCAAAACGGATGCAAAAGACAAAGGGGGCCCCTTGTATGCCACATGCCTGCGGGTGATGAGGCGCGGGGAGGGGCCATCCCCAAGCTGTGGCACCTTGAGCAGCTCACAGTCTGCAAATCGTTTCTTTGTCACCTATGCCACCATGCTGTCCTTCTCCCCTTTCTTGTCATCTCTGCTCCTCTCGGCTGGATCCTCCGGGAAAGACTCTAGTGTGGAATTTCATGTATGCGTGGGGCTGCCAAGAGGAGGAAACTGCAGGCTACCACCCGCCCCGCCAGCAGTGAGGTTCCACAAAGCCACTGCACAGAGGGGACAGGCCACACTCTTCTCCTATCCTTGTAAATCAACATTACACAGCCCCTCCCAGCTGAGCAAGCTTGGACTGCCTTCTGTAGGGAAGTCCCCTGGCTCTTATCGGAGGGTTGTTATAACATGTTCTCCATGATAAAATATGGAAGATGGAGCTCTCCCAGACCTCCAGAAAGCCACGGGGCTTTGGGAAGATGGGATCCACCAATATCGCAGTTAAAGTGGAAGTTTCTGGAATGCTTAGAATCAGGGGCCTGCCTCCTCATACACACGTCAGGACAGAAAGATGTTTGCTAGATCAAGAGCCCTTGGGAAGAACGAGAGCTAAGGCCTGTTCGCAGCTGCGAAGGATAAATCAGCAACATTTCTGTCGAGGTTCTTCTTGGTGAGTCCCCCGCACATGATAAAAGTCAAGCCCTGACTTCCTCACTGTCTCCTAAGCGCACACCAATGACCCCAGCAGCTCACGGTCTTCAGCATTTTAGCCCCTAGCTATGGCCTCTGGAGGTCCGTTTTCTGTTCTAACCAACGGGCAAGGGGAGAAAGTAATAGGAAACATGTGATGGTGGCTCCATCAGTCCAAACTGGCAGGCGGCCGGAGTGGCATGCAGTCTGGATGCTGGTGACATCAGAGGGGCCAGCTATAGGGCCGCTGATGTCACCTTAGATGCCAGGCCGTTCCCTGGGCTCGGCGACTCAGTGGAGGCATTGCAGAATGAGTAGAAAACACCAGTTCCCCAGGGCCCGGCTGCAGACTCAAATTTACGTTTTTACAATCTGATGAAAAATCTTCCCAAGAGGAAGGTAAAGTCTCCCTGTCCCTCCACCTGTGCTAAATTCTGCAGTAAACAAAATAAGTGTAGCCCGGAGAGCCGTGCTCTCTCTCTCTTCCCTCTCTCTTATTGCCGCAGAGCACCACCGGGGCCAGCGTGTCTCCCAGGGCTGAGGATAAATAATACACGCTGTGTTTTTAATATCGTTAGGTAACCAAATAATATAAATGTTTTACATTGCTGGGGCTGTAACGAAGTAGGCAGATGGACCGGAGAGGCAGAATTGAGGTCCAGGGAGGATGTTCTGGGTATCAAGCCATTAGTAGGGGGAGAGAAGCTTGAGAGTGAGAGGCCGACAGTTAGGTTTGTGAATGACAGCAGAGACACACAGAGCATCTGGTAGAGATCAGGATGGATCTCTTACCCTCGAGAGAGAGAGAGAGAGAGACCAGGGGCCAGGCCTGTTTCCAGGCCTGCATTTACTGGCTTGGGGTGGTACAGCAGTAAATTTCCCACCCCTTCTCATTCCACATTGTTGGGCTAGTTTTTATGTCAACTTTCACAGGCTAGAATCATTTTTGGAAAAAAAATACCCTCACCAGACCGGTCTTCAGCCAATCCTGAGCTGTGTTTCCTTGATTGATGGTTGATGTGGGAGGGCCCAGCTCACTGTGGGCGGTGTCACCACTGGGAGCGGGGCCTGGGGATATAAGAAATCAGGCTGCACACACTCTGAGGAGTCAGCCAGTAAGCAGGACCCTTCCCGGGCCTCTGTGCCAGCTCCTGACTCCAGGTTCCTACCCTGACTTCCTTCAGAGATGGAGAGCAACCTTGAAGATTAGGAAGAAAACAGACCTTTTCCTCACTAACTTGCTTTCAGTCATGGTGTTCTACCCCAGCGATGGAAACCCTGATGCAGGCAGCTGGGGGAGCGGCTCAGTGGGCTCATTGCTTAGCAAACGTGAGACTCTGAGTTTGAGCCCCAACACCACACCAGCTAGGTCCCCGTGAGGCCCAGCATTCGAGGGGTAGATGAAGGATCAAACTGGAAGTCACCTTGGTTACAAAGGAAAACAAGGACAGCTAGGGACACAAGAGACTGGGTTTCAGACAACAACAACAACAACTACAACAACAACAACACAAGCTGAACAACGAAACAACCCCCAACCCAGGCCAACAAACACAGATGACATGCTGAACAGTGTGTCCTCCTAGGGGCTGCCTGGCCATATTATCTGGATCCCTTGACTTTCTTGCCTAAGGCCTTCATGGTCAGGAGCAGCACTCCCTCTAACAACTTCTCATTCCAACTGGACAGCTCACCGTGTTGCTAAAAGATCTCCTGGAGGGGGGACTGAGACACAGACAGTGAATGGAACTTGGGTCTAGAGAGTGCCCTGTGGTCAGGCAGAACGGCCGAATGGCTCACGTTGCAGGTTCAAACTCATCCCGTGTGCTCAAGGTGACACGGGAACCAGAGTGAGTGCAGCCCCGCAGTGTGGGATGCTGGGATACTTAGCCTCATCGGCTTGGTTAGATCTGGAAGTATCTAAAAGGCAAGCCTCTGGGTGGGTATGTGAGGTATTCCTGGAATACCAAAGCAACCTCCAGAAGGGAGAACTGAGGGGAAAAGACTTTCCCACAAGTGGGTGGTACCTCCCTGCAGCAGCCCAGGGAGACGGGGGCCCAAGGAGAAGAGCTGCTGCCAGCCAGCCTCACCTCAGGCCGGGGAGTGTGTCTATCTCATTACCCTCCTGCCATCGTTCACTGACATGAGAGCCCAGCTTCTTCAGCCTTCAGTGTGGACTAAAGACCGGCAGCGCTCCAAGAAAATCTTCCAGGCCTTCGGCATCAGATGGGGGCTGCTAAAGGCCTTCTGGTCTGAGCAGATACGAGGACATGCAGACACCACTGGACTCCTCACCCCGTGCTATGCGTGTTAATCTGGTCGACCTCTCTGTAAAATGCATTTATTCCATCTGTTCTGTCCTGTAAGGAGCCCTGGCTGACTCGGGAGGCTAGGTTGGGGCAGCTTTTCTAGGGTCCTCCCACCACGGGTCAGACATTAGCTGGGACCATCACAGAAGGCAACGAGGTCCCAGAAAGCTTCAAGGTTGTAGCTATAGAGTACGGGGGAAGGGAGTGTCTCACAGTAAGTTCTGAGAGCTCTCTAGTGGCCCAGGAACAGGTAGTTTACAGGGATAAGTGGAGGTGGTGGTGGGGGGCCTTGGGGCTCAGTGTTGGGAAGCACAGCCCAGTGGGCCCATTTATTATGGCCATGGTTCGCCATTCCTTGTTCTAAGGGAAATAATATGATTCACTCACTGCTTGAGCCACGGAGGGTGAGTCTCCATCCTCTAAACTGAGCCTCTCCCCCATCCACCTCAGACTACCTTGTCTTGTGTTTGGTGGCTCTGGCCTGCAGATCACATGCCCCCATCCCTGTGATGTCCCCATGTGTCCACTGACCGAGCTAGATGCTGAAAGCTGGACAGAATGGGGCACTGCTCTGGGTCCTTCGGGAGTGAGCCACCTCGCAGGGATGGTGACCGTGCTGCCTAGTCTGGGAAGCCTTTATTTACATACGTTTCTGGCTTGCTTGCGCTGTAACCGTGTGGTTGAGCGTATTCACCACGGTATTATCCTGAAAGTCGGAATATTCTGCGTGGGAACACCCTCTGGGCTTCCAGAGTACTACCTGCTGCTCTTGGAAATTGGTTACGGACTTTAACAAGAACCTTAACGTAGGGCAGGGGAGATCCTACCTTCTGTGCGTGTTCATGAAGTACTCGAGGCAGTATCAGGAGGGGTTCCCAGGATAAGTGTCCCTATCACCATGGTCGGGTCCCCTCTGGATCTAGTGTGCCGCAGCGCCTACCTGCTGACCCCCAAGTATCACTGTGGAACAACAAAACCGTCCTGGGCCAAGAGCAGGCTCTGGGAGGCTTGGAACCTCTTCTGTGTCTCCCTCTATGTCTGTGTCCTGCTGGGTAAGGTGTTCCTGGGCCCTGTGGACCACAGAGACTAGGATCTTTTGTGGCAGCAGGCTAAGAGAGGTCTGCAGCCTGCCCTTCTGCTCCCCTGCTCACAAAGCAGCTTTCCCCAGGGTCCTCTGTGCGCCCCTTCGATCAGTGCTGGGACTGCCTTGATCACAGAAATGTACCTCCCACCAAGCTCTGGCCCTAACCATCTTCCTCCCCGGCCTCTCCAGCAAGGCTGTACTTAAATAGTGACAGGAGATCACCAGGCCCGACTCCATACCAGTTTCACTCTTGTGATCATTTCTCCCTGTTGGTTCTAACCCCTCCCTTCCAGGAGGATCCTAGGCTCCCCTTGGACTCCAGTCTCAGCTCCTTGCAGCCCAGTATCTTCTGATAAATTCACTGTGCTTGACACGAGAATAAACACACACAGGACATGGACCCTACAATTAAGGACATTAGAGAGGCCATGTAATTGAGTGTTAGGAACAGGCGAGACCTTTAGAATGGTCTAGAATCAACCTCTTATTTACATATGAACGAGATGAGACCCCAAGAGGTTCAGGAAATTGCTCCCAGTTGCACAGCTGCCGATGGGGGCCTTCAGCCTCCTGTGCCTCCCCTTACAGACGGCCGCATCTCTTATTTCGTGTGTTCTGCCTGTTCAGCCCAGTGGGACTGCAGGGATTCCCTGCAAAGCAACAGGCCACACAGGAGGGAGCACGGCACAGGCAGACCTCTTTCCCCACACCTCCAAATCCTATGCCATACCCCACTTTTCTGCTTTCCAGGAACAGGCAAAGTAACAGAGCAAAAAAACAAGCAAACAAATAAAAAAAAAAAAAAACCTTCACAAATATGTCTATTACCCAGCTCTGGCCATTTAAGCACATTTAACTAAGACTTAGCCTAGGCCTGAACAGGAGCTAAGAAAATCTATTGGCTCTAAAGCAAACATTTATCTAGTGTGTGTGAGACCCTTTGTTCCAGTTTCAGAACTAAAGAGAAAGAAAGAAAGAAGGAAAGAAAGAAAGAAAGGAAGGAAGGAAGGAAGGAAGAAAGAAAGAAAAGAAGGAAGGAACGAAGGAAGGAAGGAAGAAAGAAAGAAAGAAAAGAAGGAAGGAACGAAGGAAGGAAGGAAGGAAGGAAGGAAGAAAGAAAAGAGGAAGGAAGGAAGACAGACAGACAGACTAGGGAAAGAAAGGCTATGTACATCTACATGTAGTCTCAGCACTTGGGAAGTTGAAGCAGGAGGATTGCCAAATTTGAAACCAACGCGAATTGCATATTGGAGCCCTGTCCACCCAAATCAAACACAAACAAACAAATAAAATTCGATTACCCAACAAATAACATTAAAATTCAGTCACACGGTTGCTAATTTCTATAGAGGAAAACCCCTGCTTAACCAGCACCATTTCACTCTCTGGCTGCAGGCTGCAGGCTGCCCCCACTAGGCATGTCTGATGTTTTGCTTGTTGATCTAAAGGCTCACATGACACATTCAACCTTTTAAATAAATCATTCTTTTTTTTTTTTTAAAGGTTGGCTATGTCACAGGGTTGTGATGCTCCCGGTTTTTAAAATAACTGTTTGTTTGATGTCAGGTACATCAGACATAAAAATAAATGTGACTTGGTAGGGTTTAATGCAAAAAAATTTGATACCTTTAATCTGGATTTACCTTATTGCAAAACAGACTGAAAACGTTTTGGGCAGGTTTGGGAGAAAATGGGATTCTGGGGAGCCTCTGATTCTGTATCCGAACCCTTTCTCCCTGGGGTTTCCTATTCTTCAGGCCCCTGCCTCTTCAAGGGCCCACTGTTCTTCTGTTCTGCTCTCAGGGCAGCACCTAGGACAGGATTCATGCACTGTTAAACACAGCCTCCATGTTCCCTGGGCTCTGCATCTACCAGAGCATGGGGGGCGACTTTCATGTTCTCCTCAGACAACCCAGACTGCGCCTGGAACAGTGGCTACTAGGTTATTGTCCTAGTTACGCATCCATTGCTGTGGCTGTGAGGAGAGACCACGACCAAAGCAACCTGGGGAGGAAAGGGTTATTTTACATTTCCACATTACAATTCATCTCTGAAGGAAATCAGGACAGACGCTCAATCGAGGCAGGAAACCTGGAGCTGGTGCCGAGGCCATGGAGGGATGCTGCTTGCTGGCTTGCTCCCCTCAGATTGCACAGCCTGCTTTCTCAGAGAACCCAGGCCATCAGCTCAGGGAAGACACCGCCCACAATGGCTGGGCCCTCCCCTGTCAATCACTAATTGGAAACGCCCTCCGGCTGGATCTTCTGGAGGCCGTTTCTCACAGGTGAGATTCCTTCCTTCAGATGACCATGACTTGTATCGACTTGACATAAAACTAGTCAGCACATCAGTGTGTGCTGGCTGAAGGACGGAAAGTCTGGGCACATTTGCATCTCAAGGGTGGACCTCTGAGAAGTACAGACAAAATGTATTTAAGCTGCTCTGTGGGCAGGCTTTGGGAAGAGGGAACCAAACCACAAGACGGAGGGGCAAACGTCAGGTGGACCACGCAGTGAGGATGCAGCCTGAAGGTCACGGATGCCCTCGCTCTCGTTACTGGCTTTGAAACCTGCCTTCCCTCGTGCTTTGAGACCTGTGAGCATCTCTGCCTGTCTGTCCGGTTTCTGCTGGGAGGACTGTAAGACTTGAGCATGCAGACCTGTTAGTGTGGTGGCCTTACACAGGGTTGAAACACCTCGATAAGCCTAGTGCACCATTCAGTGACTTTGCCGTCCCGAGTTTCAAAATCTTCCACTTTCCTTCAGCAAATCAAAGGGCTAGAAACTATATGGTTAGGTATACCCCAGCGATGCCCTACGTCTTGGTACCACTTTATTTTTTATTAGTTATCTTCTTCTGTTGCTTTGATAAAATACTCTGATGAGAAACAAGTTGGGAAAGAAAAGGTTTATTTTGGTTGGAAGCTCCAGGAAAGACGCTGTCTGTCAGGAGAGGAAAGTAAGACTGCAGAAGCTTGTTGGGGGGTGGGGATGAGGCAGGGAGTGGAATCAGGCTGTAAAACCTCAAAGCCCACACCCAGTGATACTGTTCCTCCAGCAAGGCTCCTTCTCCTAAAGGTCCCACAACCTTCCCAAACAGCGCCACCCTCTGGGGACCAGGAGTTCAAACACATGAGCCTGTAGGGGCCATTTTATATTCAGGCTGCAACACGGAGTGACACCTATCAGTTGTCAACATATAAGTATGTTTATAAGTTAGAAACAAATAATACCCAGGATACCAAATATCTACATACCATGTATTACAATGCAAAACCAAAACAAAGAAACAAGCAAAAAGCACTCAAATTGAGGGCTAAAACATTTTTCTTTCCTTGAAGTACCATAGACCAAACCCATACATTCTAGCCCACATCTTGGCCACTGGACTACACTTCCAGTTGAGAAAACATTTCTGAGAGGAAAACATTAATGACACAAATACAGAAACACCATGTTCATGGAGGAGAACACTCAGTTACTAATGTTACCTCTATTTGAAATAATTTACACATTAAACGAATCCCAGGGTCACACTCGGCTGTGCCACTCCTGTGGCAGTCACTGAGCTTTTTATAAAATTGTAACTGCACCCGAAGGGGCTTGGTATGTCTCTGGCAGCCTTGAGAGGGAGGACAGGCTGGAGCGGGACTTCTGAACCATCTCCCTCTCTTTTGCTTCAGAGATTTGCACACGGCCCTGGTTACACCAGTGTACAAAGTAGGTACACAATCGGTCACACGCTGATAGAAGTCATAAAAAGTTTTCTCTTCGGTGTACACATGCTGCACCTGTGTTATAAGCACAGAAGTGAACTAACTTATGAGGAAGATATGTGTGCTTGCCTGATTTAATAGTTACAAAGAGAGAGAGAGAGAGAGAGAGAGAGAAAGGGAGAGAGAGAGAGAGAGAGAGAGAGAGAGAGAGAGAGGAGAGAGAGACGTTTCTATGGAGTTACAGTAATAAGACAATGTGGGACTGGAGAGCTGGGTGAGAAGGGGTGGGTGAGAGAAACCCACATGTGGATTAAGGTAGGTTTGAGGCTTGAGTGTGTATTGTTTGACTTGTGACAAGACAACCTGATGAGAGAAAGGACAGGGGCTTTCAATGCAAGAATGCATCAGCTATTGCTGTGAGGAAAGGAGAGAAGAGAAGGAAGTTGATGCAATACGGACATCCGTGCCGTGCACACCAAGATCACTGTGTGAAAGAGAAGACAGCCATCATTTTAGAGTAAAGCAGACAATATCTTCATGGCCACGAGACAGTAGCCTCTCTTAAACAGGATAGTGGTCACTTGTGAGAAGCGCCAGCCAACAAAGAAAGCATCAGTAAACTGAGTTTACTAAGACCTAGAACTTGGGGAGCAGGAGTTGGGGTGGGGGGATTGGAGAAATGATTCAACGGTTAGTAGCCTGTGTTGGTCTTTCCGAGGACCTGGGCTTGGTTCCCAGCACCCACATCGTGGATCACAACCATCTTTAACTCCGGTTACAGGCCCTCTTCTGGTCTCCATGGGTACTGCATACAGGTGGCAGCATTTACACACAGTCGAGAACACTCACACATAAATATTTTAGAAGAGTTTAGAATTTAGGGCTGGCCGGGGAGATGACTTGTTGGGTCAAGTGCTTGCTGTAGTGTTCTCATCTCCAGTACCTCTGTAAAAACCAAAATTAGCAGGGACATCGCTACCTCTAGAGCTGGGGTGGAACCCGTGGTGCACGGACTTGCTGGGCAGCCTGTAGAGCGACAAGGACAAGCTCCAGGTTCAGTGAGAGACCCTGTCAGCCTCCAGCCTCCACAGACACACCCACCCAGGCAAGCATAATCTTCCTGCCTGCCCCCCCAACACATTTAAAACTTCCATTAGATGCTATCCCTCAGAGCAGAAGAGTGTTTTTGCTGTACGTATCTCTGACACGGGGCTGTTTGTAAAACAATATACACGGACGTGCTTAGAACTCGGTAAGAAGGCAAACCAATGGAAACATCTGTGAAAGAAAAGGGCAGGCGCGTTCTTCTGAGAGAGGAGCCTCTAAGAAGGGAGTGGAGCTTCTGTAACGAGGTTTGAGGAGCTAGGGTAACTTTATCCCAAAGAGGAATCGGCTAAGCTGGTTGGAATTCACAAAGGCAGCCATACAACCCCTGGAAGCTGATCAAAGGATTTATCAAAAGCAAGAACCACTTGCTCAAGAATTCCTTAGGACCGGGAGAGAGCAGTGAGTGGGCCTGGCCCTCAAGTTAGCAGGCTGTACCCACCCCCACCACCTTCCTCGCCAGGAGCAATCCCAGGGGTGGGGCAGTCAGTCAAGCACAGCTCCCACCCCCACACCTGGGGGAACGATCTATTCTGGATTACTAAGCAGTAGATTGGCACCGGCAGATCCCCGCAAACTGCCGGCGCCCATGCCCGGTGGTAGTGGGAGGCAGATCTTCCCATCCCCTTCCCTCGCTGCAACTGCTCTGTAGAGGATCTTCACCTCCACGGCTCTGTGCTAAAGTTCTAGGACCCGGAGAACTGAGTGGCAGCACCCATGCCGCCCACACTTGTGAGCTGAAAGAACAGTCGGAGTGAATGTTGCCATCATGGCTGCCGCTGTGCTGGGGAAGATCTATACTGGCTCCAGTTCCCAACCTCTGCCAGTCCCTTAGTTCTAGCTCTGTAGGAAGGACTCAGGAGAGACAGCAGTGACACGTGGACCTTTCTCACCCCCTGTTTAGTACTTGCTTTACAGTACGATGATTTCCCCAGAGTGGATGGTAAGTATGGAAGGCCAGTAACAGCTACTGGGGTGGGGTGTGGAAGGTGCATGGTGTCCAAACACCAGAGCAAACAGAGTAGCCAGCAAAGGGCATGCTACCCACAGCAGCACTGGCAGACCATCTGAGACAAAGACAGCATTGCGTGTGTCAAACCGTCAAATAGTACTTCATAAATGTACTCAATTAGTATACGTCAAACCAAAGAAGGGAGGCGAACGGTTCAGAACCACAGTCGAGCAATTTTCAAGGAGACTGAACACTCGAAACTCTCAAGTGCAGAGCTGGAGGATCTGACTGAGCAGGGGCTAGGCTTGCGAGCATGCCACATCTCCAAGTCAGAGGCAGACCCAAAAGTTCACTTAAAAAAAATAAATAACCTAACTGTTTCAGGGGCTTAGACACAATTGCTCTCTGCCCCGTGGCTGCTACTCATCCATGATGCCAAAGCATGACCCTAGAAAGCCAGGCTCGAGAGTTGAGGAGAGATGAGCACTGACATGGGACAGTCCAGACCTCTTTGGGACAGCATTCACTGAAGGAGCGCTGTCACATAACTGGACATATAAACACGGCAGTAGACAGTGAGACGATCCAGAGGGTTCTCAGCACCCACAGCTACAACCGTCATCACACCGAATGCAAGCATTTAAGAGAAAGGTGTAAGACACAAAGACTAGAACACAGACACACTTGCTTTAGTTTGAAGCAAGTTTGCACGGTGACTGTGAGAGGGCCCCAGACATCAGGCTTAGTAAACAAGGTTTCAGAGCAGCAGGATAAATACTGAGAGGCCGGGGTCAGAGGAAATTGCACTTAAAGAATTAAGGGGTGCACGATGACAGGGACCCATCAGAGACGAAAGATTCAGTGCCACAGTTTCCACAGTGAAAGCCTCGGTTGAAAAGAGCAATAGAAACCAAACCTTCTCAGAGAGAAACCAAGCAACTGCGTGGGCAGAGGGCTCAGTGGATAGAGGGCTTTCCCTGCGGATGTGAGGGCCTGAGTTTGGATCTCCAGAACCCATGTACAGTAGGACAGTGCTGAACCCACATTCTTATGGTGAGCTGGACGGTAGACACGGGAGAATCCCCAGCAGCTCACAGGAGGCCAGCAAGGCTGCTGTACACAGTGACTTACAAGAAGCACAGCCTGACACATACTTCTGACCTCCACATATGTAAGACACACACACACACACACACACACACACACCATTCATACACTAATATTAAGAAGAGAGAGAGAGAGTAAGCATTATGAAGAAAAGAGAGACTTAATCCACATATGCTGTGGAGGAACTCTGACTGCTGTCCCTTAATAATAATCACCACCTCAGGGCTGGAGAGATGGCTCAGTGGTTAAGAGCACTGATTGCTCTTCCATAGGTCTTGAGTTCAAATCCCAGCAGCCACATGGTGGCTCACAACCATCTATAATGAGATTTGAGGCCCTCTTTAGGTATGTCTGAAGACAGCTACAGTGTGCTTACGTATAATAAATAAAAAAATCTTTAAAAAAATAACCACTACCTCCTTTCTTCATGAAGCAACTGAGTGGTCAGTGCCCCTTTCCTAAAATCAGGGTTACTTCTTCAGAAATGGGAAGTAACAGGGTTAAGAGCGCCTCCCTCACCGTGCTGTCATGTAACCAGCCGTAGACAAGGCTCAAAGACCACTGTGTACAAGCTGTTTTCGTCCCTCCCTCTAGCTGAGGCTCCATGGTCACTTTAACAGCAAGAGGAATAGGGACACCCAATTGAGAAGCTTTTTGGTTCACTTGCTCTCTCTTCCTGATTGGTTCTTGCCTTTCACCTCATTTTCATACACCCAGCTAGTCAGAGCCCACCTGAGCCTATACAACTCCCTGGGCCTACTTTTTCCCAAGTGACTTGGTCTAGGCTGGCATCCTGTGACTAGTTAGCACTCATCTTTCATCTTCTGTTCACTCTCACGGAACAAAATCTTCCTGGCTTTACTCATACTCATCCGCCCACTTCATTCTTCATGATGGTGGGAAAGAACACTTCAGAGAGGGAAGAAGTCTGCTCTGTTGATGCCAAGACAATATATATTTACACAGTACAGCCCTGGTAATGGTAGTCTTGTGAGTTACTATTAAAGGCTGTATCATTGCCCACTTCTTCGTCATCTTTTGAAGTTAAGTATTTAAAACAATGTAAACACAACCATATCAGAGGCCCTTCACATATAGGAATGTAGCATATTTGGCAGTAGCTGAGAAGGAAGTGGAAGGGAGCAGAGCTTCACTTCAATAAGGACTTGACACCAAATTGTTACTCAAACCCACAGGAGAAAGTGAGAGAAGCCAAAATCGTAAATAAAAACAATGTAATGAATCTGACAAGAGTACTCTCTTATATTTCTTTAAAACACACAAAATTACCTGTGATAATAATTACAATTATTGTGCATTGTTGGGACTGCAAGATAGACGCTCTCTATGAAAAACAATAATGATATAAAAATGCAGGAGGAAATAGAAATACAGATGAGAGAACTCTTGCAGGATATTTGATTGCACCACGAACCCCAAGATTGCGTTATTTACTGAAAAAAAAAACTTTTTCTAGTTGTGGTGTGGATCAGCCCTTCTTAGCATGCACCTATATTCCCCAACAATGAAGGTAGCGTTAGTTTGTAGAAGGAAGCACCCATGTTTAAGAGTAATGTCTAATTGAGTGGCAAAGTGATAAATCCAAGAAAGATTTGATAGACTAGGTTATGGCCAACTCTCATAAGAAGAAAGAGGGAAGGAAAACCACTTAAGGGATCAGTGGAGAGAGAGAGAGAGAGAGAGAGAGAGAGAGAGAGAGAGAGAGAGAGAGAGAGGCAGTTTTACTGGGACATAGACAGATGGGTTGCAGAGAGAGAGATATAGCAAGCTAAACACAACACAGGTGAAGACAGAACAAGCTGGAGAATGAGAAGGAGTCAGAAGATTAGAAGATATTGCTAGAGTTAGTTTGAGGCAAAGCAGAGCAATTCAGGAGAAGCTGAGAGAAGCCAGATTGAATCAGTCAGCTTGGAAAGGAGTTTAAGCTAGAACAGGTGAGTTGAATCAGACAGCCAGAGATGCGGAAAAAAAACTAGGAAGGGGTGAGCGTATTTATCAGTAAGTCTCAGAGGCTGAAAACATTCTAGGCCTAGGTAAGATTTATGAAGGCAAGAAACTTCTAAGACTAGGCTGAAGTTAGCAGACAAAGGCAGTAAGCCTCCAAGACGACAATTCAGGCAAATAAAAGTTACTTTTACAGAGAACATTATATAAATTATTACAATTAGGATTGGCATATCTGAAGTAGATTCAGATGGGTTACCTTTTATTGGGAGCCCAGCAGCAACCTTTAATAAAATAATTTGTGCGGGTTAAAATGTAGATAAAAAACGATTAGCAAAATTACAACAATACACTTGAAAATATATTCGCTTACTGAAAAAGTCATAAGGAATACTAGGAGACCATTGATATGAATTGTGAGAAATAAAGAACAAATGGAAGAAAAATCTAACATCAGTAAAAACATTAAATGTCAATGGGCAAAAGAGTCTAGTAAAGACGAAAGATTTAGTAAAATAACAAAACAAAGTAAAATGCAAGTAGAAACAATGTGCTATATAATCAGACAAAGTACAACTTAAGACAAAACAAGTCAATAGAGGTGAATTAAAGTGTGTGTTTGTGCAGTATGTGTTTTACGGGGTGTGTGTGTGTGTGTGTGTGTGTGTGTGTGTGAGTGTATGTGTGTATGTGATGTGTGTTGCCTATATGTGTGCTGTGTGTATGTGTGGTGAGTCTGTGTGTGTGTGTGTGTGTGTGTGTGTGTGTGTGTGTGTGTGTGTGAGCAAACCAATAACTCTCTAAGCTAGTCTTCTGTCCATTAAGCACCAGGGATCTTCTTGCCTCTGATGACACTTTCCCTATGAGCTCATAGACACATGCCACTCTGCCTTGCTTTTCCACACAGGTGCTGGGGCTCTGAACACAGGTCCTCACTCTTTTGCAGCAAGGAATTGACTGGCCATCTGTCCAGCCCTGAAGACATTGATAAACGCACCCTTTCCAGGTAGAAGTCTAAACAACGGTAAATGTCATATATGTAATGACAGAGATTTGTAAGACAGAAACTAAAATTGATGAGTGAAGAGAAAACTGGGCAGCCTGAGCATAGAAGTCAGAACTAATTATTTCCTTTTCAAAAATAAATAGAGATGCTTGGGCGGCAGCTCAGTGGTGAAGTGCTCACGGAGCATGCATGAAGCCTTCACTGTGATGTCCAGTACGTCAACATGATGATGATGATGGTGATAGTGATGATGATGAGATGGATAACAGGAAAGAGAAAACTAACGCAGAGCTAACCAAAGAAAAAGACTTCAACAATTCTATAAATCGATTAAACCATCAGACACCTACTAGATCCCTGCACATATTGCTAGGTACAAATGGAACTTTCTTCTGGAAAGGTCCTAGGCGTCAAATAAGACTCAATAAGGGTTTTTCTAAATACAATAAAATGGAGCTTAAAATTGATAACATAAGGAAACACTTGCACAAACCTTAATATGTCAAATTAAAGAACATACTTCTAGATAACAAGTGGACAGATTAAAAATCATAAACAGAAGTACTCTGGAGGCAGTGGGCCACCTTTAATCCTAGCACTGAAGAGGCAGAGAGGTGGGTATTTGTGAATTGGAGACCAGCTGTTCTACATAGCCAGACCCCATCTCAAAATCTTTCTGAACTAATGAAAAGTAATCGCAATATATGGAAACTTATGGGCTGTGCCAAAATGAGGCAAGGCAAGGTAACCAAAGTAAATATATTGCTGTGGGTGCCGAAGAGTGTAAAAAGACCTCACATCAGGCCTTTTATCACCAGGGATAGAAGGAAGAGGAAGAGGAGGAGGAGGAGGAGGAAGAGGAAGAGGAGGAGGAGGAGGAGGAGAAGAAAAAGAAGAAGAGGAGGAGGAGGAAGAGGAAGAGGAAGAAGAAGAAGAGGAAGAGGAAGAGGAAGAAGAAGAGGAGGAAGAAAGCAAGCAAACTTGGACCAAGGATTGTGAAGTAACTACAGAAAGTCAAGGACAGAAATCAAATAAAACATTAGAGGAAACAAGAGGTGCACCAATCAACTGGTCTTTGAAAAGATCAACAAAATTGAAAAACTGTTAGGTCAAATGATCAAGAAGAAACCCCCTGCAGATGACTGTGTGAAGTAATCGGTGTGAAGACAGGAGTTTATGATACAATCAGCCTCGTAGAACAGGTGTGTAAGGAGCTATAATGATAGGAATTAGGTAGAGATGACGTAGATATGAAGCAAGCAAGTTCCTGGGGGCATGAACTCAAAGACAATCTGAGTAAGAAACAGGTCTAAATAAACGGAGGGAAGTCTTTTTTTCTTTTAAGTAATAATTTGAACACTTTCCATCAATAAAAGCCCAGGCTATTTGGCTACTCTAAGTGTTTAAAGAATTATTAATAATCCTTCACAAAATCCCCCCAAAATACAAATTCTTAGAAAATTCTTAGCTCAGTGTATGGCATCAGTGTTGCCCTGCTACAGCGTGATGAATCTGCAGGCCAGTGTCTCTTAGGAATAGAGGTGAGAACGTCCTCAACCCAACAAGACTACGCTGACAGTAGCAACAAAGAAGTCGGATGCAGCACCATGGCCGAGTGGGATTTGTCCCACATAAATAAGGTTAGTTATTTATGTTTAGAAAGGTATAAAATACAACATGATTAGAATTCGGCAAAACACGCGTAATGGCCTTACAATACATCTATTTGTGTATGTGTGTGTAACACATCCACGGTGCGTGCGTGGAAGCAGAAAAAGCCTGCTTGGAGTGGGTTCTCGATTCACTATGTGGGTCAGGGATCCAGCTCAGGTTGTCAAGCCTGGTGGCAAGTGCCACAAAGTGAGTTGTCTCACTGGCTCCCACGTCACTGTCTTAATAGATGCGGATACGGTATTGACAACATTCAGCCTTCTTGTCTTCTAATTAAGAAAACAAAACAGTCATCCGTCGAAAGCCCACGGCCGATACCTTATGTGATGGGGAAAGACTGAATGATGTAGTTGGTATTAGCCAGGCAATTGGACCAGGAGAATCAAAAGACATCTGTGTGGATGGAAAGGAAAAGGGGAAACTGTTTCTATTTTCAGGTGATATGATTTCACATTTAGAAAACTCCTAAAGAAGCCACAGAAATCCTTCTAGATTTTACTGAGCAAGGACTCCAAGACACAGAATGAGCACACGAGAGTTTACATACACTAGAAGTAAACCAGAGCTGAAAATGAAGCAATTAACATTCACAGCGATGCCAAACAGCATGAATCTTCTACCCGGAAAACTCTAGAGCTGGTGAAAGAAACCAAGAAGAATCTAAATGGAGACCTTCCATGCTTATGGCCTAAATGATGAGACAGTTACATTAAAAAGCTCTCCTCCCACCTAACTGAGGTACACACTCAATGCCACTGTCAGATCCCAGGCACATTTGGAAACAAAGAATGAGGTTATCAAAAAAAAAATCCAAAAACAAAACAAAACAAAATAACAACAACACTACCCCCAAATGCTTCAAGAGAACAAGAAGAGTTTCTTCTAAACTGGAATCCTCCTGGAGGTGAGAGGGAGACTCAAATATAACAGCCAAGAAATCTTTGGAATCTGGGGAAGTAAAAAAAAGTTCCAAGACTCACAGGTGCCCCCCCCACCCAAGGCCTTAAATGCATCGAACAACTGCTGTGGAGCGGGACTCTCCAAGGCGCTCTCCTGACTGCAAAGTGTGCAGGGAACACTAGGCAGCAGCTTTATTGGGTCATCATCAAGGCTGGGCTGGGCTTTTTCATGATGCATTTGCCTTTGAGTCATCCATGCTCCTGTGAGCAAATTCTCACCCATCCATTCATCATCCATCCACCCATCCATCATCCGCCTATCTATCCATCCATTCATCCACCCATCCATCATCTGCCTATCTATCCATCCATTCATCCACCCATCCATCATCCGCCTATCCATCCATCCATCCACCCATCCATCATCCGCCTATCTATCCATCCATTCATCCACCCATCCATCATCTGCCTATCCATCCATCCATCCATCCATCCACTCATCCATCATTCATCCATCCATCAATTCATCCACCCATCTACCTATTCATCATCTATCTATCTATCTACCTACCTATCTATCTATCTATCTATCTATCTATCTATCTATCTATCTATCTACCTATCATCTCTGTCTGTCTATGTATCCATCCATCCATCTACTGATCCATCCATCCACTGACCCATCAATCTTTCCATCTATCCATCCATCCAAACATCCATCTACCTACCCACCTATGTATCATCCTATCCATCTATCTGTTTATTCATCTGTCTATCTCTCTGTCTGTCTGTCCATCTGTCTATCTATCTATCCACCCACCTACCCACCCATCTGTCTGTCTGCCTGCCTGTCTATCTGTCTGTGTGCATATCTCTGTACATGGACA
This sequence comes from Rattus norvegicus, assembly GCF_021556685.1. Classification (NCBI taxonomy): domain Eukaryota; kingdom Metazoa; phylum Chordata; class Mammalia; order Rodentia; family Muridae; genus Rattus; species Rattus norvegicus. Next base: position 79,575,074 of record NC_141551.1, read on the forward strand.
GGACATAAAGGACAGGCAAGAGTTGGGTTTCTTAGAGCTGGCGCTTAAGCAGCTTTGAGCTCTCTCATGGGTTCTGGGCTTTGAACTTAGGCTCTCTGGAAAATCATTATAGACTTTAAACCATTGGCTATCACCTGCTGCTGTCAGTGACCCCAGTGAGCCTGCCGCTGTGCTGATCCAGACCTGTGTTTCTCTGAGGTGTCACTGTGGCAGTGGAGTTAGGGCAGATACAAACACCAGCGAGATGCCATTGACAGACCACAAGCAAGCATGCGTGTTGTTAAGAATCCACTCATTTCTTTACACGCATGCCAAGACATCCTGCTGAAAGGAACCCTCTTTCAAGAAATAGTGCTGGAATATTCACACATGAGGAAATCCACACATGGAAACTGAAACTGGGCTCTGACCTACATTCATCATCTTGGAAAATCAATTCAAAATGACCGCAACCCTAAATGTGTTAACGAAGATGATAAAATTCCTAGTTGAAAACAGGCTGGTTGTTGCCCAGGATTGTTAAGTGACTGTCATTGTGGTGTGCTTTGACTGTGAAATATTCCCTGTAGGCACATATGTTTGAAAACTTAGTCCCCAGCTGATGACACTGTTTGGGACAGCCTTGTGGAAGCTTTAGGAGGGGAGCTTTGCTGCATACATGTCCTGAGGTTTTCTAGCCCTGTCCTACTTCCTGTCCACTGCACTTTCTGACTGCAGACACAATGTGACCAACTGCCTCATGCTACTGTGCCTACACCTTCCCATCCTAATGCACTGTGGGCACTTGACCTGGGAGACAAAGTCAGCCATTCTTCCATTAAGTTATGTCTGTCAGGCATCCAGCCACGGTGACGAGGGAAGTCCCTCATGCACATTGGCATGGGATTCTTCTTCAAGGATGAAAGTATTCCAGTACTTTTATTCTAATACGAATTGTCCTGATAATTTCACAAATCTATGAGTTATACTAAAATCACTATCAGGGGTATTTCCAGTGAAAGATTTTATTATTGTAAATTATTATTATTTTTTGCATTTTTATTAGATATTTTATGTATTTACATTTCAAATGTTAGTCCCTTTTCCCTCCTCTCCCATCCCCTCTCCCCCTGCTTCTAGGAAAATGCTCCCACTCCCACCCATCCACTCCCACCTCAATGCCCTGGCATTCCCTATACTGGGGAAACAAGCCTCCACAGGACCAAGGCCTTCTCCTATTGATAAAAATTATATCTCAGGGCTGGGGATTTAGCTCAGTGGTAGAGCGCTTACCTAGGAAGCGCAAGGCCCTGGCTTCGGTCCCCAGCTCCGAAAAAAAGAACCAAAAAAAAAAAATTTATATCTCAGCGATAGCTACATGGCTAATAAGTATATGAAAGGCTGCATAGCTGCCTCGGGGAGAATGCACCTGGAAAGTGGTCCAGCAGTTAAGTTGTACCAGCAGAGAGGATGAGATGAGACGGGGAAGGACACCAAGTGTTGGGGAGATTATGGTGCACCAGAGCACTCATTGGCAGTGAGGGGGAAGTTGGTGCAACCAATGCACTGAGCTTACACGTTTGGGGCTCACTCTACACAGAAAGGTGTGCTCTTCACAAAAAGTCTCTTGTTGTCTTTAACAACCCTAAACCTAAAACTTCTCAAATGCCTATCCATAACTTCCCAGAGGTCTACCCGTGATAGAATGAACAGAATGTGAGACATTGAGACACAAATACATCTTTAATAAGGACCTGCATTCACTGTATGCATTGTGGCACTAAGGCAAGTCTCACCAAATGAGAAAGCAAGTGTGCCTCATGAGAGTGCGAAGTGGATGTTGACCACTGTGCCTCATAAGAGTGTGAAGTGGATGTTGACCACTGTGCCTCATAAGAGTGTGAAGTGGATGTTGACCACTGTGCCTCATAGGAGTGTGAAGTGGATGTTGACCACTGTGCCTCATAAGAGTGTGAAGTGGATGTTGACCACTGTGCCTAATAAGAGTGTGACGTGGATGTTGACCACTGTGCCTCATAAGAGTGTGAAGTGGATGTTGACCACTGTGCCTCGTAAGAGTGTGACGTGGACGTTGACCACTGTGTCTCGTAAGAGTGTGAAGTGGATGTTGACCACTGTGCCTCATAAGAGTGTGAAGTGGATGTTGACCACTGTGCCTAATAAGAGTGTGAAGTGGATGTTGACCACTGTGCCTCATGAGAGTGTGAAGTAGATGTTGACCACTGTGCCTCATGAGAGTGTGAAGTGGATGTTGACCACTGTGCCTCATGAGAGTGTGAAGTGGATGTTGACCACTGTGCCTCATGAGAGTGTGAAGTGGATGTTGACCACTGTGCCTAATAAGAGTGTGAAGTGGATGTTGACCACTGTGCCTAATAAGAGTGTGACGTGGATGTTGACCACTGTGCCTCATAAGAGTGTGAAGTGGATGTTGACCACTGTGCCTCATAAGAGTGTGAAGTGGATGTTGACCACTGTGCCTCATAAGAGTGTGAAGTGGATGTTGACCACTGTGCCTCATAGAGTGTGAAATGGCTGTGCCTCATGAGAGTGTGAAGTGAATGTTGACCACTGTGCCTCATGAGAGTGTGAAGTGCATGTTGACCACTGTGCCTCATAAGAGTGTGAAGTGGATGTTGACCACTGTGCCTCATAGAGTGTGAAATGGCTGTGCCTCATGAGAGTGTGAAGTGGATGTTGACCACTGTGCCTCATGAGAGTGTGAAGTGCATGTTGACCACTGTGCCTCATAAGAGTGTGAAGTGGATGCTGACGAAAGGGAGCCGATCAGCTGGTGTGCACTCGAGGCTTATTAGAAGCTTAGCATGCATGACAGCTTAGGAGTGTCTTAGTCACTGTTTAATTGATGATCAAGGTAAACCACAGAAGAAAGAGTTTATTTGGAAGCATGTCAACAGGCAGGCCAAAGGTGCTGGGAACTTAATCCTTGCCCACAGTAAGAGGAGGTAACTGCCAGTAGTGTAGGCTTTTGAAATCTCCACACCACCTCCACTGACACAACTCCTCCAATGACTCTATACTTCCTAATCCCTTTGAAACAGCTTTACCAACTGAAGACAAAGCTTTCAACTATATGAGCCAACGGGGATGTTCTCATTCAAGCCACCACAAGTGGTGTGCTGGTCAGTTTTATGACAACTTGATACAAGCTAGAAGTACTCTCAATTGAGAAAATGCCTCCATAGGATTTGCCCACAGGCAAATCTATAGTGGATCTTCTTGGTTGAAAATTGATATGGGTGGGACCAGCTCACTCTGGGTGGTGCCACCCCTGGGGTAGTCTTGGATGCTATAAGAAAGCAGGATGAGCAAGCCACCACAGGGAGCAAGCCGGTAAGCAGCATTCCTCCATGGCCTCTGCCTCAGCTCCTGCTTCCAGGTCCCTGCCCTGATTGAGTCCCTGTCCTGACTTCTCTCAGTGATCGACTGTTACCCGGGAAGATAAACAGACTGCTTTCTCTCCAGGTTGCTTTTATCACATGATGTTTTATCACAGCAGTAGAAACCGTGAATCCCTAATTAAGAAGCTGGTACTAGGTTGCGGGGCACTGCTGCGTCAGATCTGGCCTTCGGAGGATTATGAAGCGTTGGAATGAAAAAGCCATTGTGTTCTCAAGCTTCAGTGGGCTGAACTGTGGGAGCTTTGGAGACAAGAATGTTAATAGAAAAAGGTAGATTATACAGGCCTGTCTTGTGACATTTTAGAGGGAAGCTTTGAGAGTCTCTTAAAGATGCTATCAGGGTTCTTTGATATTTTGAATTAAGAACCACTGAAATGAGTCATTTGCTTTATTAGAATGATTGAATCTGGTTAGGTGGAATTAAATAGTTGGTGATGATTAAGGAAAGACCAGTGTCACTGAGATGTAATCTTCGAGGCAGTGGTTTTGATGTTGTTGCTGCTGCTGCTGCTGCTGCTGTTTACAGGGTCAGCACACAGAAGCTGTGGCCAAGCTGGTACCTTGTTCTGGCAGCTGAATTGGTAACGTCTAGGATTTCCCAAGTGGTACTTGGTTTGAGGGAATGAAGGGGTTCAGCTGAGGCTTTGTACTGTGTGGCATGGATGGATTCCCTAAATAGAGGCCAGTAGAGGCTATTGGTGAAGGTACAGCCCAGTTACAAGGGAGACTCCAATATTTTTGAGAAGCCAGTACTAAGACCAGCATAAAAAAGAGCTATGGAGTCAGTCTAGGAGACAAGTTGTGTGTGCTGCAGAGGGTGCAGCTAGAGAAGTGACCCAGGCCCACCGGAACCCCGAAGATTGACAGGGAATCTCTGAGGTCTGGCACTGCTCTTTTTTTTTAGACTGTTAGACTTTGGTTTTTTACTTAGATTTGTTTGTCACTTGATTATTTTCCTCTTAGACTAAAGAAAGTGTTTAGCTTACTTTTTATTTTAAAGGAGCACACAGTTAAGAGACTTTGCAATTTTAGAGACTGTAAAGTTTAAAGACTGTGGATATCTTATATCCATAGTCTGAATTCTGAGTGTTTTAAAGAGACTGTTTGCTGTTGTTTTGGGTTTGTTTTTTGTTGTTGTTGTTGTGTTTTTTTGTGTTTTTTTGTTTTTTGTTTTTGTTGTTGTTTGTTTTTTTGTTTTTGTTTTTTGCTGTTGTTCTTTTGTTTTTGTTTTTGTTTTTTGTTTTTTGTTTTTGAGACAGGGTTCCTCTGTGTAGCCATGGCTGTCCTAGAACTCACTCTGTAGACCAAGCTAGCTTCAAACTCAGAAATCTGCTGGCCTCTGCTCCCCAAGTGCTAGGACTAAAGGCATGTGCCACCACAACCTGGTCAAAGACTGAAGTTTTAAAGCATTTAATTTATAAATTCCGTGAGCCTTTTAGGAAGTAGGAAAGCTTTATACTTTCATATTAATATTAACATGACATCTTGGGGATAACAAGAAAAGGAAAGGTTATGGTTTACTAGTGATGACTTGTGTGTCAATTTCACAGGGTTGTGCTGGTCAGTTTTTATGTCAACTTGATACAAGTTGGAGGCATTTGGGAAGGGGTACTTTCAACTGAGAAAATGCCTCCATAGGATTTGCATGTAGGCAAGTCTGCAGTGCATTTTCTTGATTGATTATTGATGTGAGTCCAGAGAACTGTGGGAGGTACTACTCCTGGGCTGGTGCTATAAGCAGGCTGAGCAAGCCATGGGGAGCAACCCAGTAAGCACTGTTTCTTTAAGAGTTCTGCTTCAGTTCCTAGCTCCTGGTTCATGCCCTCACATCCTCCAGTGATGGACTATCCCCTGGAAGATGAAATAGATCCTTTCCTTCCCAAGGTACTTTTGGTCACACTATTTTATCAGAGAAGTGGGAAACCTAACTAGGACAAAGGGTGCACTCATCTTTATCTGGTAGTAGGAACAGAAATTAGAGACATTGACAACTAATAATCATGCCATGGACAAATGAGGTGATTACAGAAGTTGCTTAGCCCCCTGGGTTGTCAGGAAAGTCAGTGCTTGACTTCCTGGGAGTCTCCTGGTTTCTTGGTTGTTTATAATAGATACAGACTCATTTCTGGACAGACAGCTACAGGCTGTAGATCAGAGTTCTAGGTCTATTAGGGTCAAACCACTGTCTATAATATACCTGTATTATGGGTCCTCCAGTATAAAAAATCATGAGATGTTTATATATAATACAGATACATCTCACAAACACAATGTTATAACCCAGACAAGATGCACACCACACTCTGCAGTATCAAAGCAAGCAATGTTAATGTATAATGTGATTGTCCTGTGCGGTCCTTGGGCTGTGACAGTCAGGGATAGGAACTGATGTGGCTCTTAATATTAGAACCCAGCAGTGTGAGCATGTTTCTGTACTTAGTGAAGACTTCAACAAAACACTTGAAAGGATAGTAGGGCAAGCAATATGGTGCTTCAGTATGAGGGCTGCAAGGCTGAGAGAAATGTGTCTGGGTATTTTCTTTCCAGGCCTTTTTTTAGGGATGAGCTGGTATTTCCTCCCACCTGACCCTGAGAGCTGTCTTCCTTCCATATTCAAAAGTACTGGAGTGATGCGTATGTCACTTGGGTGGTCTTGGCAGTGTCCGGATGAACAATGGGGCCAAGCACAGAGTGGGTGAGAGATGCTTTGTGGGCAGCATACTGACAGCAACCCCAGAGAGAGAGAGAGAGGTGGAGGATGTGCTGGCGGCCCAGAGTAGGCAAGCTTTACACAGACGTCTCTAAGGAAAGAAGTGGCTTCTCAGCCACGGAGCCAGAGTATAGACTTCCGCAGCACACGGGGTCAAAGGGGCATTGCCATAGACACACTGATGTCTCTGCTGCAGCCTGTGCATTCTCCTGTGGGATCTGAGGATGATGACAGTGTGTCGTACGGCAGTGTGTCCAGGAGCTGCTCAGGCGTGCAAAGGGCCTGGTTGTGTCTGGGCTATCCCAGACTGCTTCAACCAAGACCTGTGGGAGTCTGGGAAGTGTCTGCTTCAGTCCCACTGAAGTTGTTCCTTTCCCACCAGCCTAATATGATAGTGGCCCCCAGACTAGAGCCCCCATCCTCAGCTACATGCCTTTGTGAGCCTCTCAGCTCTGAGTTCCTAGGGCTAGTGGTCTTCTCTCTATTTCTTGGCAAGTCTATTTCAAGTCAGCACAGACAGACCAAAGAAAGAATTCCATCCAAATCCAGCTTGGGAGTTTATTGGCAATATTTACAGGAGCACAGGTAACTTGGGCAGCTGCAAAATGCTTGCCCCAGCACGGGTGCCACAGAAGTCAGCTGTGCAACTTGCAAGTCAGTGCCTCCCCTGGACTCTCTTCCTCTCCCTGCAGTTGTGTGCTGTATGTATAAGCTGGGACAAGAACCTCCAGAGGCCCATGTGTCACGATCCTGAGTCTTGGAACTTTCTTGTGAGTCTCCAGGGTGCTCCTCCCCACACTCCACAAGGAGATGTTTCCATCTGGAGAGAAGGGCAAGACGTCTTCTTACTCTCCCATGTGCCTTACCATGGTTGCTCTCTGTCTCTCACCGAAGCTGAGTATGTGTCCCCCATTCCACAAGCCCTGTCTGCAGAGAATTGGCTTCCATACCTGGGGCCTGCACCTGAACACAGCCTGCTAGTGCCCCTGAGGCAATCCTATGAGGTTGAGCCCCACCCCCTTCACCCACCCCCCCACCGCTTAGAAATGGCTGGGAGGGGTGCTGTATCCTCTCTAGACTCACCAAGCCAGAAAGGAAGAGACTGCAGAGAAGGCTTTCATGTCTCCACCAGGATAACCCTAAGACATTCCGTCTGCTCCCTGAGTACTCACGCTTGCTACTGTTATTGTTTCAACTTGCTAAAGTGTCACGATGTATAATACCAGCAAAATATACCTGCTTAATGTGTGGAGCATCCCCTCCCCCTCAAACCATTTAACATGTACCCATTTGTCTTCAACACCCCCCCCCACTATGGTTAAGTAAGAGCAGTGGTGAGATCCAAAGATTCCTGCCTTACACAGCATGCATGTCGTGATGCCCAACACCCCAAATATGCTTTTAAGAAATCATCCAGAAATATGCCGGAACGCATTCGATTACTTTATTTTTAAGTTTTCAACTATAAAGATGTGCAGAAGACTTTTGCTGACAGTAGGTGAGGAATGGGATGTGGTACAGTGGGGACATAAGGGACACGGATCTGTAGGCTCAGGGCCACCTTTGGGTGTTTTGTACCCTCATAATGCTGCCCACACCTGGAAGAATCATCTACTGTGAGGAGAGAGAAAGACACCTTGGGGTAAGCGATCGTGAGAATGGAGAGCAAGCCAGCCGGAGGAAGAGCAGCCAGGCAGAACATGACAAGTCACATCTCAGGTACTGATGGGGAAGTAGGCACTGAGAGCTTAGAGGGTGGATATGGGCTCAGCGCTGGTGTTTTCAAGGCTCATCATACATATAAAGGCTTTGTGTCTTTTATCTGGGAACTGAATGACCTAAGGTGGGGTAGAAACCCCCAACCAAGATTAATTATTACCACAACACTGAGTTTAGGGAGGCTGAAAAAGTTCAAGTGATTGAAGATGTAATCTAGCTTGACCCTTGAACTTGAGCTGCCACACAATTTTTTTTTTCAAGACAGGGTTTCTCTTGAACTCCCTCTGTAGGTAAAAGTGACCTTAACTCAGAGATCCTCCTGCCTCTGCCTCCTGAGCGCCCGGATTAAAGGACTGTGCCTCCACTGCCCAGCACCACACAGAATTAAAACCGACTCCCGGGAAGTGTCAGGGATTCGGGCCATACCCTCCTGCACCCAAATGCTCCAGACATGCTGTGGTCCTGTCCCCTTCTATCCAGAGAAGGAGCAGGAGTTGTGGCTGCTCTGTGAAAACTCACGGTTTGGAGAGTTGTGGGGGCCATTTCAGGGGTGCTAAAGTCAGGCGCAAGTCCCTCCGCTTGTCTGCGGCTTGTGCCTCATGCCACTCCACTCAAGTGGTTTCCTGGAGCGTGCTGGCCTGGTGCTCCTGGTCGTCTCTGTGTATCTGACAACCTCAGGTCCCGTTGCCTCCTCAAGTCTACAGAAGCTGCTCTCCATAGGGTCCACGAAGCAATGGCTTTGCTCGGCCTATACAAGGAATACATGCTTAAACCTTGAATCTTTAAGAGCTCCTTGCACAAAGCGCGAACTCAGAAGTTCCCAAATGACAAGCTTGACTAGGAGAAATGAATCACCAAAAATGCATGCTCCAGCAAATACCAAAGTAGACAGGCCTGAATGGGGGCGGTACAGATGACGTCACAGCAGAACGAGGTAGGCTGGCACAGGGCTGAGACATGTAGCCAAGACCTCACCCAGCACACCACCCGTGAGGGCCTGTGCATTTCTTGCACTCGACAGTTAAGGGTTTGAACGTAAGGCCCCACTGCCTTTATCGTATCCCATGAAAATAGCAATTTGCTCCAGCCCTTGTAGCCCAGTGTTGAGGGTGGCGCGTGCCTGATAACGGGAGGAGGGTGACAGATCGGCCTGCGCATGGGCTTCGGCATCTTGCTGGGAAGCATAATAAATTGTGCAGAGCCAAGCAGAGGACAGGGCCGGTGCGACTCCACCTCCAGTAGCCAAATAACTGAGCCCCGGCTCCGTAATTATGCTGTGTGAAAATATGGGATTAATTAGACGGCGCACGCACACACTGTCGTGTCATTAAAGGCTGCCTGTGCTCCGAGCTGCTTTCTGGCTGCCTCCAACATGAAAAGACAAAGTCTCCTGTTCACACTCCGGCTTATTATCTTACTTAAGGTCACTTAAGCTGCCTTCCCTGGGCGGGCCGTGTGCGTGGCCCTTTGTCATATTAATTTCGTTATTTTTACCTGCTTTAACAAAGGCTGTGCTGGAAAAGGATGATTTTCAGTAAAAGCCATCAGTTTGAGGCCTGGAAAGATGGGAGGTGGGAGGTGGGAGGTGGGAGGTGGGAGGTGGGAGGTGGGAGGTGGGAGGTGGGAGGTGGGAGGTGGGAGGTGGGAGGTGGGAGGGGGAAGGCAGGACCTCTGCCCCAGAAGTGCCTCCAAGTTCAATTCAGATTTAACTCTTTAGATTCCTCTAGCACCTGATGCCTCAGTGAGCAGGCGTAGAAGCATGTCTCTCAGCAGGACATGGAGCAGAGCCTGAGTTGAGGAAGGAAGTGGGTACGCCAGACAGACTAGCTGCCCAGAACTGTGGTCACACAGGCCCTCAGTAACTGGGTCAGAGCTTTAAGGTCTTGGCTACCAGAGGCTGTGAGGTATCCAGTTCACAAGGCGTGGCAGTGCTGTTTGAGAAGGCAGGCTCTTGGTGACTGGGGATCTGGTCAGACCCTCAGCATCCTCCTGAGATGCAGGCGTCAGCTGAAGGTGGTACAGATCCTTCCACAGACAGAGACATTGGCTGCGCATACACTGTCCTTGCAGCAGATGGCCGAGGAGCTCCCACCGTAGATAGGCCTGGGACAGCATCACCTTTAAGGAGCCAGCAAAGAACATTCTGGAAAGACCCAAGGAAGAACGTTTCCAACTGAGGCAGAACTTCCCAAACAGATTACTGCTTAAATCTCACTCATACATGCATACTCAGACATTCTCTCTCTCGGGCACATTCACACAGTGTCTCACACACAAATACTCATCCTCTGGTGAACATGTGAATCCATACATGTAAACCTACACACATCTGAGTGTGAAGATCTCACATGTTAAGTGAGACCTCACATGTTAAGTCATGTACATTTAAGAACCCGTGTGCACATGCGTGACTTGGTGTGTCCATAAGCATGTGCCTATACATCTACACATATATGAGTATCTGCATTTATGTGCATGAGACAGTATCTGTGCATGTGTGTGAGGGTATGCAGTGTAAACGAGGGAACGTCTGGGTATACATACGCATGTGTGAGAGACAGTGTATGTGTGTGTGAGACAGTGTCTGAGTGTGCCCGAGTGAGACAATGTTTTTTGTTTTTGTTTTTATCTCCCAGACTCAAGACTGAGATTTTTATCTTTATATATATTTTTAAAAACCTTATTATCAAAAGTTGCAAATAAAAAAAAAAAAACCATCACACACTGAAACGAATCTGTCCCCAGAGCACAGGGCTAGCTTTTGTTGGGGTTTTCACAGATTGAAGAAAGCACTACCCTCCCCATCAGGTTAGGGTGTGAGCACACATGTCTCCCTTTCTAAAATAGAAGATCCAGGGATCCTTTTTACTCAGTTCTACCAAGAGCCATTGTGAGCAGCTCTGTCCCTGCAAAGGACCGGGATGGGTGAGGGAGTAGGACTGAGGGGGACCAGAGAGGAGACATTCTGCCATTAGAAAATAAGGTAATTTTAACTGAATTACACTGAAAATGACCTTTGCAATAGGTAATAGGCAATCTGAGGCAGGAAGAAGGAACTGGAACTCGGCAAAATGAAGTCCGCCTTGTGGCTTGAAAAATGGGAAATCCAAGAGGGAAAGGGGAGCGAGTCAAGCGCAGGATGTCAAAGGCAGGCTGATGGGAGAGAAGCCATTATGGAGGTTAGAGTCATTAGCAAAGGCAGAATGATTATAGGATAGTTCTTGAAATTAAAGAGACTTTTTTTTCCCCCAAAAGAGAGAGGCTTCATAGGATGTGTCAATAGAAATGATGTTGTTGCCTGGAAGGAACATACTGTGGACTGGGCAGACAGTTGCCTCCAGAGCTTTCCAGTCACAACCGTTCCGAGGGATTCTTTGTTCCTTCTCCCTCCATTGTCAAAACAACAGCTGCACTTTTATTCTGCTGATTCCTTCTGGTCACCTCTCCCTTCAGTAGGATTTGACTTCCTGACTGAGGTCATGAGTAATTTTTTTTAAGAGTATATATGTGTGTGGAACAAATGATGTTAGACTACCACCTCAAGGCTCTGAGGAGCTTCCCAGGTGAAATGGTAAGACCTTCCTCCCGTTTCCGTAATGAAAGAGGCTAGACTGAAGTTTTGAGGACAGAATGTTGTAACTTCTGTTTGGGGTTGACCCGGAGGCACATGGCTGTCTCAGAGGATTCTCCCTGTCCACCTGAGCGTTTGACTGGGTCCCTGTGACTGAGGCTAGTGTGAATGGTGTCTGGACACTGAGCTTGGTGTGGCCTGCTCACCAGTTGTCTAATGTTGGTGGCAAAAGTGCACAGAGCTGGCCATCAAGATGTCCCTTCCTAAGAGGAGTCGGGAGAAGAGAGAGCCTCTGATCAAAACATGTTATAGCTAAAAAGGCAATAAAAACGGGCAGTGACCTTTCAAAATGTCACTTCCTGCCAGTGACAGAGAGAGTGGAGATAACAAAGCTGATGTTTCTAAGATGCACCCCCTCCCCCAGAAAGACTGATGTGCAGCTGAGACTTGGAAGGAGTTGGCTCTCTAGAAACATCTAGAACACAAATACAAAGCTTGAGTGACCTGGAAGGTCCCAGAGAGCTGCATGTGTTTGAGACGGCAACAGCAGAGATACCTCCTCAAATCTCAAACCTGAGGTGAGATCCAGGAATCTACGCTTTGACAAGTATCCCAAGAATGTCCTACCATGAATGTAGGAGAGTGGCAAATGCCTGTCCACAGATCCTTTAATGTCACCTTGAAATATGAGGCCAAATCCTCTGTCCCTTGACTGAACCTTAGAGCATTCCTAACAAACAGAGCAAGGCAGGGGTAATGGTATGAAGTGATGGGGGCCAGCTTCTAAGGGACACTGGAGACTCGGCTTCTCAGATCCCTTCCTCTGAGAAAACATGTCCCCACTTAGGATGTCATCCATGCATGTCTCATCCTTGCAGTGTTCCTCCAGCCCTGTCATGTCTTCAGATGACAGTAGACCTTGCTGATCCTTGAACTGGGACCCTATGGTATAAGGTAATGAAGATTCCGAATGCATGGTACTTGCTGTCATTTATATCGCCATATCTTGAGGAACTAGTGGGGTTAGGGTGCAATGTAATCTCATCTGTGTTTTCAAAAGACCATTCTGGATTGTGAAAAGGAACTCAAAGAAACAAAGACACCATTGCCAATAGTTCAGACAATAGATATTTGTGGGTAGTCTGAGTGGTGGTTATGGAAGTGTTGGGAGGAGGAGTGGGTGGAAATTGAAGCATTAGAACACAGAAGGAAAAGCCTTTTTTGGGGAAGCTTATCTGCAAAAACTAAGAGAGAATGATGTCATCGAGGGAGATGGGAAAACTCCTGGAGAGCGGTTATGTACAGATCAGGGTTCTGGTTCAACATTCGTGTGATGATGGCGATTATGATAATGTTGACATCGATAGCACTGGTGACATTGATGATGATGGTAGGGATGATGGTGGTGATGATATCGACAAATGTACTGATGGTGAAGGCCATCGTGATGATCACGATGGTGAAGGTGAAGGTGACAGCCTTTGTCATGATAATGGTGGTGATGTCTCAAACAAAGGTAATGATGGTGACTATTGGGGTCACGATTAGACTAGGGATAATGACAGTGATAGTGGCAATGATGATACAGGCGTTGATGACGGTTACGTGATGCTGCTTACTGTTATCCTTATGGTGATGGTGGTGATAGTGACAATGATGCAGAAGGGACAAAGATGGCGTTGATAACTTACATTTTTGAACACTTGTTCTTCATTAGGCACTCTCATAACTGCTTTCCTATATTAACTCTTATAAAATTATGAGGGCGAACCCATTCAAGAGATGTTAAGGGGCACATTCCGTAAATAAAGATCTTTTGGTGCTTATGAGGCATTCCCGATGCAAAGATTATCCAAACAAACAAACTTCTCCCTGCAGAATCACGATATCTGTTGAGCTGCAGATTTCTACACTCATGAGCTTGTTCTTCTCCCCTCAAACCTTCGGTGAGATCCAGGAATCCGCATTTTAATAAATATCCCGAGAATGTCTGATCCTAATGGTTTAAGGCAGTGATTTCCAAATGCAGGTTGGTTCACATGTGTGTTGAACTAGCTCAGGGGATGGGATAAAGGGCTGTAGAATGCAGACGGCCAGCATATCAGAGCAGTGAGGATAAAGCCTGCTTTGTGAGTCTTCCTTTGTTCTGTGTCTAACATGTGGGTCACAGGGAGCTCAATCAGTTTCAGATTCGCCAGACTAGGCATACACTTTGACAAGGAGGCATAGTTTGGCGTACGGGATTGGCCACCAGAGAGGTGCTGTAGATAGCCAGTTCCCCTGGCTTGGTTGGGTCCATTAAGTCAAAGGAGTTTCTGCAAGGAGCGGGTATTCCCATCTATCAGTTTCCAGTCTCAAGGTAGGCCTGGGTCACTTCTTGGAGTACCTATGTTTTCAAGATGCCTCCCCCCTCCTTCCCCTCCTTCCCCTCCTCCTTCCTCCTCTCTTCTCCTCCTTGTCTTCTCCCTCCTCCTCCTTCTATCAGCTTCCCTCACCTTCTGGTTAAAGCAGAGCCCCAGTATACATCTTTCTACTGATACTTCTTTATGCAGGCAATGGAGGGCCAGTGTGTTGACCATGCAGGTCAGATCCAATTCGTGTTGAGATGTTGACTCTGGCAGTGAGAGATCAGTGGAGCATAGCAGAGTGAGAGGAGAGTCTGAGACCATAGGGCTGGTTCTAGTGACTCAGGTCAAAGATGGTGACAAGTTAACCAGTCTGCTACTCTCTAAATCGAAGTGGCAGGTAGACCCTCAGCCAGCACAGGTATAGGGGCTCCCCAAGGGCAAGTCCCAGTCACACTTAGTGGCCACAAAGTTCCCATCCTCTCCTGATTTTCTGGAGCATGGTGTCTGATGTTTGGGATAGAAATCTAGAAGGCTGGTTTCAAAGGCTATCTGTTGTGTTAACCTGGGATGGGAATCAAGCGCTAATGCCTACAGCTGAAGTCTATACTTTGGGGAATTAAAGGGGAAAGTTAATGCTCTTTACTTTTCAGTCCAAGTTCAGAAACAGTTGAAAAGGAAGATGTCAAGGATGTGTTGGTGTTTCTACTAATAAGCTGATTGCAGTGTCTGGCTAACAATGCTTTCAACTCACCCCACAGTGTCCCCTTCCCATACACACAGTGTCAGCTCTTGGGGACACCCAGGGGCACACTTGATTCAGTGTGGGATAGAAGGGACAAGAAAAGAAAGCAAACCAAGTTTACTTGGCCTCAACCACACAAATCCCAGCAGCTATCTTCATATCTGAAGCTCAAGTCTAAGAGAAGAAAAGTTTACCCATGTTGGGTGTTAGCATTTTCCCTCCTAGACATGAGGCCACACATTTAACTCTTCCCATTTGACTGCTGATGAGAAGAGCTGGGAGCAGGTTGTAGACCAGCAGATACGTTGGTGGTGTCATATATGCCATAGGGGAAGCAGATGGACTTCAATACAGAGTCCTGGCATTAGCCAGTTGGCCAGTAGCTAGTGTAGTAAAGTCTGAGATGACTCACTTGAAGTTAATTCCTCATTGGCACAGGTATTTGGGTGGGAGGGCAGGGGAAGATGCACGCTTGCCCAAACTAAAATGACGTCAGACAATCAGCAGACGGGAAACCTGATAAGCCCGAGGCCCAGCACCCTTCTGCTCTGGAGGGCAGCTACTGACCTCCTATGATGGTGAGTCTCATTCTCCAGTTTTGTGCTGTAGGAAATATCCCACTTCCTGGTCACACCAAAGATATGCATGCATTATTCCCATCCCATACATTCAAAGTGAGTCATGCAAATAGATTCAAGATGGCGGAGTAGATCAGCAAAACCATCTTTACAAAGAGATGGAAATATCTGTGTTCCTATTTAAATATATCATTATGAAAGTTATCCAGTACACAATAATATGTTATTTTGTCTTTTGCTCAGATAACATGGCCAGTTTGATTATTACATAGCTAATTGGTAGGGAATTACTCTCAGTTCATCTAAAGTTACAGACTCAATTACTTCTCAATAGCAATATAGAGTGTGTGTGTGTTTGCACACACGCATATGTGCGCATGTGTGTGAATGCATGCGTACTTTTCCAACAAGTCATTCCATGGACTGTGGACAGAAAATCTCTTTGTTTGGACATCTTGCACTGTGGCCAGTGATTTGGCAATTTCCTGATGCTACCAGGCTCTAAAGCAAAGGGGGAGAGAAGCATGGCTTAGAGCCAGCCAGTCAGTCAAGCATGGTGAGGCAAATGGGCATCCAGTTCAGTCAGAGAGGGAAGTGTCGCTTGTTTTTACAACAGAGGGTCGTTTGCTTCCTACGACATTAGTACATTATGTTTTTCTAATGATCAGAAAATCAGCACTGGTCAAATATTAGAGGTGAAGTAATCCCTAGCAGGGAGGGGGCGGCAACCAGCTCTTTTCCCACTGTCTACTCTCCAGGGAGCCTTGTGTTCTGCCTTTGCTCCAGCTCCAGGGTCTCTTGGACCAGTTCAACGGCTGTTCTGTTCCTCCAACCAGGGGCACCTCTCCACCTTCTCCCAAGCTCTCCCACCCCAACGCCAACCCCCAAGCCGCCTTCCAACACATGGCTGCTGTTCGCTCTCTGTCGCCCCCCCCTGCAGCTAGCTGGAGTAGGGAGCGACCAGACTGGGACATTTTTCCATCCAGGTGAGAAATGGTGATACAACACTAACATTTTAGTGTGTCAATCTCAGTGTCTGTTCACTTTCCAAGATGAACGAGTCCATATTCTCACCACCACTCCCCCCCCCGCCATCACTTAATTATGAGATGATTTGTATTAAATTCATATTCATAGTGTGAATATCATGACTGTGGATATTGTGTGTGGACAAACCAGGTATTATATGGTACTAGCATTTGATTTTTGAATGCCTATTTATTTTTCTGACACTAATAACTACCTCTCTATTCTTAACAGCTTAGATCATTTGTTCTAAACTATCTACACCTTCAAAACCTATTTTCTATACATGTCAGTATTACATCAAGTCATTTCTTTAAAAAGTTATGTGTGTGGGTGTTTTGCCTACATGCATGTCTGCATACCATGTGCATACTTGGTGGCCACAGAGACCAAACGACAGCATCAGATCCTCTGGTACTGGAGTTATAGTTGGTTGTGAGCAGCTATGTGGGTGCTCTAAATTGAACTCAGGTCCCTTGGCAAAAAGCTAGAGGTCCTAACTAGTGAGCCATCTCTTCAGCCCGCTATTTCTTTCATTACAGCTCCCCTTTACTGTGCTCTGGCAACTGTCACTTTGTGCATTTCCTTTATCTCCCTTAGTCTGTCTTTCATTCCCAAATCCTGGGACAAATCTAGCTTCTTCCAGAATAAAATTTTCAGTATCTTCATGAAAAGGGAACAGAGAGGTTAATCCTCAGAGAGATTGCATATCAGATAGTCTTGCTTCTATCATTGCACTCGATTGATAGTTTAGCTGGATATAGAATTCATTGTGGCAACAAAAGATGTTTCATCCACACTTACCCTAGACCATCTCCTTTGGTCTAAGGCTGAGCTGGCTACATCCAGACATTTCCTCACCAGAGCTCCTGGATCCTGCTACAGGCACAGCTATGCAGTTTAAAAGTCAATCACAGTCTTGGAAGGATGGACAGATGCAGTCCCACTTCCATGGTTGTTCAGTCTTCACAATGCAATGATTGTACACAGTCTCAAGGAGAGGAAGCTACAGAGGATAGACAGCCCCATAGGAAGTCATTTCAAAGTCACTAAGAAGTGGGATCTTAGCTGAAGTCACCGTGAAGAGCAGACATCTACCCTGCATGAGTCTTCACTGCTGGGGTCTTCACTGTCTCTGCCTCCACCTTCAGACACACACACGGGACAGGGTCTGAACTGTGTGTGTGTTTTAGTTAGGGTTTCCACTGTTGTGAAGAGACATCATGATCAAGGCAACTCTTATAAAGGCAAACATTTAATTGGGGCTGGCTTACAGTTTCATAGGTTCATGGCGGGAAGCCTGGCAGCCTGAAGGCAGACCCGATGCTGGAGGAGCCAAGAGTTCTCCATCTTAATCCTAGGGCAACCATAAAGAGACTGCCTTCCGCAGAAAGACAGGAGGAGGGTCTCTTCTGCACTGGGCAGGGCTTGAGCGTAGGACCTCAAAGCCCACTCCCACAGTGCCACATTTCCTCCCATGAGGATAATTCCTATTCCAACAAGGAGGTACCTCTTAATGGTGTCACTTCCTTGGGGTCAAGCATTCAAACACATAAGCCGATGAGGGGCCAAACCTACTCCAACCACCACAGGGTCCATTCTTCAGGCAGCCTGTACTGCCCTAGCTTACTTCAGAAGCCCCAAAAGGAGAACCCGGGAATGTGAAACTAAAGGACACTGAAATATAAGAAATAAAGATGAAAAGACCCTGAAATCTACAGGAAAGAAAGCAGCACTCCGACACAGCAAGAGGACATGCAGGTCCCAGGTCTGACCATCTCCACACGGCAGAGCCTCCAGGTCTAGGTACTGCACCATGAAGCCTGAGCTTGATATTCCCTCGGAGTCCATGGGAAGACATTTGTGACCATTAGCAGGCTCACGGGAGCCAGGTTTTGTTCAGATTGACGACATTGTAAACAACCTTTCTGGGTCCTTGCACCAATGAGTAGTCTGTTACCACCTTCACTCAGAGGAGCCATGCAAGACCCTTTGATTTCAACTTCTTTGGTGACACTTTGCCACCGGAGTCACGCATCCTCTGGGTCTGGTATCCTCTTTGAACAGTTTATAACAGCTATCTGTTCTTGGGGCATAATGACAGAACTTCTCTATTCGTAAACTCTATGCTCAAAAACTGAACACAGGGATGCAGAATGGCTGCAGGGACTCCCACTCACGGGCTCATGTGATGTAGTCATAGCTCAAGGTCCAGACTGAACATTGGCCCTCGGCTCAGGACCACAGCAGCATATCTGCCATCCAGGTCTGCAGAAGTCTTCTGGACTGGTTCTAGACTCATTCCCAGCAAGTATATCCTGTGGGGCCACTAGGGTCCCCTATAATTAGAAGCCCTTTATCCTGTGTGTGTTGTACAGTAGGGTCATGAGTGCCACAGGTCTTCTTGCATGTAAGAAAGGACTGGAGACTCTGCTCAGTGCACAGCCTCCCTGACTTCTGACAGAGGCTGACAATTTGTGGCAGATGTGTTTGGGGTGTATAGCCCCTCTGTTCTTCCCCCCAATAATTATTCCACAAAGATGAATGGGTCCAGATCCCAAGTATATTGGGGAGTTGAGGCATGAATTTCAGAGTTGACAGTCAGGGTGTTCGGCCCTCCCCTTGGAGTTCTTCCCTAGTCCAGGTCTCCTGGAGCAGCACTGATAATAAGCTACTGTGCTAAAAGCAAGGCCACCAGGCAAATCCTTGTTTGCTTGGCTTCACCCCTTGACTTCTTGCCTAGTGTCAAAGATCGTTCTCCAGAAAAGAAAATGTCACAATCATTCACCATGAAAAGATGTGTCAAGAATGAATATTGAGTGGAATGAACAGTACCGGCCCAACTTCTTAGGGCATAAAGAAATCAGTCTATGAGCAAATATAAAGAACAGGTTTAGCCCAGTGCCAGGGGAATAGACTTTGACACTTTCCTTGAGGTATGATGGTGATGATGAGAAGGAAACTATACCTATAAAAAGCCAGAGAGGTCTTCTCTAAGACCTCTTACTGTGTCTAACATGTCTGTCAACCTCATGGGACCTTTGTCCTGAGGTTTAGTCCCAGAGCTCTGATGAGAATGTGATCGAACCGGTTTGACCAGGGGACTATAGGTTCAGGATGCATTTCATTCCCTTTCTTCTGAAGAGCTTTGCTGCAGAACCCGAGACCACAGAAGCAGAGAGGAAGGCAACTGAGACAGTCAGAATGGAGGGAGTGGAGACTCTGTCCTAACCTCTTCACTCCTGAGTGGTTCTCTGAGAATATTCAGTGTGTCACGTTGGTGGGGCACCAAGAACAACAGCACAAATGCAGAGGCTTGGCTGCCATGTCCTACTTGGAAACAGTTCAGGAGCAGCGAGTGGCTGGGACTCTGCAAAATAAAGATAGGGAGGGGGACAGAATCTGGTAGGACCTTGCACTTGAGGTCGGAAAGCCAGTCCCTGAAGGAGCAACCCCAGTGAGGGTGACTGCTGTGACCACCAAGGAGGCTGCAGAGGACAGGTGCCGAGATGTCCTGACTGCTATGCAGGAGCCAGTGGACGAGTGTCACTCAGAGAAACTTTCATTAACCCGGTATCCAGTTTGGGAATGAAAAGTAAGGACCTTCTTCCGTGTTGGTTTTAAAGTCCCCACTTAACAGGTCATTTGAGGAGTAATGTGACGACTGGGAGAAACCGGGCCATGAAGGAGGGCCCAGATGCTCGTGTCTATCCTGGTTGTACATCATCTTTTGATGGCGGTGAAAGTCATGTTGAAATTAGGTCACTTTAAAAGAATTTATTAAAAGGTCTCACACACGCAGGCCATGGAGGAAGCACATGGTTCTTTGCTGGAGATGTGAGGTTTGATTTATTGAACTGTGGGAAATGTCTTTGTGACCACATTCTAGGGCTTCAAACCATGGCCCTCCACAGCCACTTCTGGGCTAGTTCCTCAGCTTACACAACTCCAGGAAGAGAAACCAGAAACCTGGCCGGGGGAAGGGTTCAGGTCTGGAAAGCAGGAGGGCATTTTCTCAGCTCCATTTCCAGGCAGGAAACCTCTAGGATCCTGCTTCATTGGTTTTACAGACCACAAGCCCAAGAGAAACAGGGTTTCTCCAGTATATCCTTGAGGACTACAACAGCGCCCTGTGTTTTGTAATTGCTGAAAAGGCACTGGCCCTCATACCCAAATTCCATTTGCCGATCCCTCCCAGGGAGGCCTAGAAGCCAGGGTAACAAAGGTGAAGCTTACACCCTTAGTTTTTAATTCCATTGAAAGACATTCACAGACAAAGCTTACTTTTTTTGTTGGGCTGGAAGTGGCCTCGTCAGAGATATGGCCGAAGAGAGCAAGCGGGCAGTGCTGCCTCAGGCACTGACACAAACACTCCCAACTGACGGTCTTCCCAGGCGCTCCTCAGCCCTTTCTTTATCTCCAGTTATAAAAGCAGTGCCAGGTTTTCTCGTCAGCCACAGCCATGTCTCCAAATGGCTTTTCAGTGTCAGGCCCATCAGGAAATTAACTCATCAAGCAGTGACAGCTGCTAATTTTTCCCCTTCTATGTCAGATGGATCGCCCGCTGGAGCTAATCATGAATCACCCATCCCTGATTAGAAGGTGCTTCCGAAACGTATAACTGCCACCCCAGCTAACTTTTTCTCCATGTAAAATGATATCACCCTAGAGGAGTAGAAAACGAATTGATGGAACAGGAGAAGGCTGCTTAAGTTACCTTGTATCCTCTTATATCACGGCCTAATATTATACAGGGAGAGAAGAGACAGGCACTATTCTCTGCTGTGCTAACTGAATGGTCTTTTCTGATCCCTAGTCCTGGTTGACTCCTCAATTCTCTGCCTAGGCCGTCCTATCTTTTTTCCCCAAGAAACAAGTGTGACGGGGTGGGAAGTGGGTGAGGCTCCTCGCAGAGAATCTGGGCGGGGCTAGGCCATGGAGTCTTTCTTGGCTGTGTTCTAGGTGGAGTAAGCTTTACCCTCCTGTCTTCTAGTGCTTTGATAGTTCCTTTGCTTGAGTGAACTTCCGACTTCCTTTGAGGACCTCCTATTAAGAATCCCCATTAGCAAGATGGCTGCTAATTGGCTAAATCTAAGGGTACCCGACGAACCCGGAAATGTAATTGGGTTCTTCATCTTGTATCTACCTCAAGTTTGAGTGCTGCTTGGCCAGGTTGGCCTGATTCCCACGACTCAGATGTCTCTCTATATTTTGCATCCTCACCCGGCCCCGCTGTTCCTAAGCGTCAGAACTGAGCTCGGTTTGATCTGAGGTTTCTTTCCTCTCCTGGGAGTACCTGGGTTAATCTGCGGCTGCTATCTGGCTTTTCATATACTCTCAGCTGGTCAGTGACAGGGATTCCCAAAGCCATATGAACCCAGTCTTAGTACTTAAAATAGTTGGTCCTTCAGGGAAACCAGCATGTGAAAGCCCCGATCTCTGCACCAGGCTGCTTGGTTCGCTCTGGGGAGCATGTGTAGTGTGGTGGGTACTGCTCAACTCTCAGGGAGGGCTGAGGCCTCTCACAAAGGTAACCGTGTGGGTCCAATTACAGAGCCACACCAAAATGACCGCGTGTGACAGGATGCTCTGTCTAGAAATGGCCATTCTGCTTTATGATTCCCAACCCACCAAGAGCAAACACTGCTCAACTTTCGGCATGGAAGCCCTATCTACATGCTATGCTGACTTGAAAATCAGTCTTCCTGGCTTGCAGATATCCTTGGGGCTGGATCATTCAATTGGCTGTAGCTTAATATAAGTACGGTCTTCTGGGGTTACAATCTCGACATAAAATGTCATTGGCTGGGATTTTACTTCTTTAAAATTGTCACATTTTCTGGAAAAAAAAAAAAACCTTAAGGAAAGCCGTGAGCTAGCTGTGTCGTCTCTATAGACAATCTATGCCGCAATGAATGTCCTTTGCTCGAAAACCCTGCCATGCCTCATTATTCTGAGGCACACATTTGTGTATGTGCTCCTTAAACTCCCTTACATTCCAATAGTTGTGTAATGAGAGAGAAAAGAGAGGTAACATTAACCTAGCTCTATAGGTAATTACAGGATACAGTAGCTTGGAGAAGCCTTCGCAATCTTCCTGAGTCTACGAACACCTTCTGTACCTTTTTTTTTTTTTTATGCAAAGGCCTGCTCTTTTCATCGAGAATACAATGTGATTGCTGGTTTGACACTGCAGGCAACACTGGTTTTATGAAGGATTAAATGCCACCTGAGACATATTTATCCTAAATAAATCACACACGGTAAACTACAGCATGTCAGTGTCAATGCCCTGGACTGCAGCGGAAAGGTTACCCATACAGGGCTCTGCAAAGGCAGGAATTAGCATCGAGCCTCAGGACTGCGGCCATGCGCGCCAACAGGAGAGGCGATCAAGAAGAAATATCTCCACTGAAGAGCACCCCGCCCCCGTTTTTTAACATGTATGAGGAGCCTGGAGAGGGCCATCACTTTGTAAAGGTCACCTCTATCCTGGTAACAAACGGGAGTTGATCTTGTCACTGTTTGGCAAGGGCACTGCTTGAGAGGAGCGGAGTAACCCTGCCACTTTTAGGAAGCAGGAGCAGTCACACTTAGCTGACTGAGTCAGGGTCATAGCTCGTTTTCCCGTTCCTTATCTTTGGCTCGAAGGCTAGGTGGACGGAGGGAGCTGGCCCTGGGATGGACACAGCTCAGGGCAAAGCAACCAGGAGGCCAGAGGCCAGTCCCCAGTGCTTCCTCCTGTCGCCTTAGGAAGGGATTTAAATGGAACTCATTCTGACAGAGAGACTGGCTTCCTGTCTGGAACCCATGATAGACCATGCCTGAGTTATTTGCCAAACATTGATGCAATGTCATTGGGCTGCAGTTGTCTCCCACTGTACATGAAAGTGGTTAGAGCAGAGGGGGGACTTCCTTGGCAGGCTGGTACTTAGTACATGACCACATTTAGTTTAACACTATAATTTTATTTCAAAGAAAACAACAAGAACAATTTTGCCTTTGAGGAATGGGGGCTATTTTACAATTTTGGAAACAAAACAAACAGAGCAATGGAATCGAGAAAGATCACCGGAACATCACCCTGCATCCTGCACTTGCAGTGAATTGGCCCTGGAGCAGGCAGTGCTGGGGGAGGCAGGGCAAGGGGGAGGCATCTACTGCAATGTTCAATGTCAGCCTTCCCATACTCTGAGAAGTCACAATAAATCCTGCAAAAACGATACTGATAGAAACAAATATTTGTTTAAAAAGCAATGAATAATATTTTTCATAGTGGGTATTTCATGTACAGACGTTATGGTATGAAATGAATTCAGAATGAGAATTAATTGTTTCAACCTAGGTGGACTGTAACTGAATAAAAATTTCAAGACTTTTCTCAAACCACAGAAGAAAGGTCTCTCTTGTGCAGAGTGGTCATGACAAAGGAATCCCCTAAAAATTCGCAGAGAGGAAATTTCTACATAAGATGAGTTAACAGGCTTCCTTTGGTCTGGGAACACCATTATCTGAAACTTAAAATAACAATAAAAAACAATGTGTTCACTGCTTCAAGATGTGATCTTGGTAGTTCCGATTTTTAACCGAATGTGGGAGGAGATGACAGGGCTGTTCGAGCCATACGTAGCAGGTGCTGAGGCCAGAGATGCTTCCTGTTTCCCAGCAGGCGACACCATCTTTTGATGACTAAATAGGGAACTTATACGGGAGAAAAACCAGGGAAAAGTGCTTTTCACCAGTGGTTCGTGATGGGTGAGCCATCAGCAGAGGGCCCAATGACCAGCCTACCCTCTCTTATTAGGCTGCTGGGCAACCTAGGTGTAGGCTTGGCTTTCTGCCCTCCTTGGTGCCTTTTAGTGGCCAATGTTAGCCGTGCCTGAAGGGCTTGTTCAGCACACTCTGAAGTAAACATGACAAAGTTCAGTGACCTCTGTGCTGGCCCAAGGGGATCTTGGCACACTACCCTGTGCCTCATGCTTCCTGGAGCTCACTGTTTTCTCTTTGGCTCTGGATCACTGTGGCTGCTGGGGAGCCGTCCTGGGTGTAGATGACCATGCTTGTCAACTGTTCTGTGCTACTTGCACCCACAGCCTCAGCACTGAGTGCTGCCCCAGCCTGGAGGATCTCTGGAGAGCTGGCTGTCTCTATCACAGTGTGGGAGTAAACCCCGGTGTCCTCCTGTACACCGGGAGGCAACTCTGTTACAATGTAGTGAGTGGCACCCTCAGGGAAGTTGCTACTGGATTCCCGGACCATGGCTTGAACCAGCTCTTCTGTTACAATGATCTGAGAGATCTCTCCTTCTGACTCTACCAGGTCCATATGCTCAGCTGGCACCCGCAGGCCATGGGTCTCAGCCTCCTGCATGATGAACTGGGAGCCTTCTCCGGCCACCATGTGGACGGCACCCTCCTCATTCACAATGACTTGGGTAACGCCATCCTTGATCAGCTGGCTGGCTGCAGCTGTGTCACAAACAGCAAACTGGAGGACACCCTGAACCATCTTCTTGAAGGCTACCTGGGCTCGTTCCTGAGATGTGATGATGGCTGAGGGACGGACAACCTGGGTCAGTACTTCCATGGCTGCTGGACTCTCCTGACCATCTTGGAACAGCTGAGTCTCTGTGGCCTCCATCTTGGCATGATCGTGGGCTTCTTCTTGGCTGGGCAGCTGGATCAGCACATCCTTGTGGCCTGGCCTACCTTTGTCCTCATGCCCCGCTCTGCCCTCCACCTCTCCCAACTCAGTGACGGCACACAGCAGTGCATCTAAGGCTGAGGAGTTGTCAGACGGAGGGACTGCAGCCTCAGAGAGACTTAAGAGCTCCTGCTTGGTGACCTGCTGTATGACAGCGGCACCTGGACTGAGGGCCTCATCCACACTGTGAGTTTCCATGGAACCCCCCATGACAACCACCTGGGTGGCTCCATCTGCCAACTGCTCGGGGAGGATGGGTCCAGGTACCACACTGCCAACATGGGACCCGTTTTGACTTGTGGCAATGACCTGCCCATGTTCTGTGATGTGTACCACCCTGGCCACTTGGCCAGCCATTGCCAGTGTCTGCAGTGTGGCCGCAGCAGTCTCTTCCACAGAGGCATCCAGGGCAAACTCCCCATCATAGCCCTGGATGATGATGACCTGCTGGACCTGCTCGGGGGAGGAAGCCTGTCTCTTGCTGCTCCTCAGGGACTTCTCCTTGACAGGTGACTCCTCTGCCAGGGTGGCTGCAGTGAAGGGGCTGTCTGTTTCCACAAAGGTGGCTCCTTGTCCTTTCAGGCGGCACTCATAGGACTTGGACACGATGCCTGTGGGAGACAGGGACCAGTTAGAGCGTGGAAAGAGGACTTCGAGATTCACTCAGACAGCTTTCTGCAGCTGCTCTGCAGCCTCAGTAAAGGATGCGTGGCCCTCTCTGCAGAGGCCAAGGCGTCTGCACTGGACGCATCGAGAGGCCGCCCACTCACTCGTGTACCTTACAGGCTTCTACGAGATGTACGCCCTCCCACAATCATGTGACATCTGTACAAACCTGAGCCTCTGCACTATTGCTCCTGTACAGGGCTCTGGGGTGGGAAATAGACAGCTCCTTCCGTGTGATGGTTAACATTGTCAACTTGACAGCATCTCCAACTACCTATAGTCAAACCTCTGGGCGTGCCCCTGAGGGATCACGTCAGGTAAGGAAGGTAGAAAGCACCACCTTAACTGCAGGAGGTGCCATTCCACGGGCTGAGGGCCTGGACTTTAGGAGAAAAGGAGAGGGTGAACTGAGTCCCCGCTTCCTTTGCTCGCTCTGCTTCTTGACAGCACTTGCTGACCAGTGGCTACAAGCTTCCGATGCCATGCTTTTCCTGCCATGAGAGACCGTGTCTCCTTTAAGCTGTTTCTAGTCGGGCATTGTGTCATGGCCATGAGAAATCTCCTGCACTTGATCCCTCCACATCTACCCACAGGGACATAGGCAAAGCCAGCAGTAGGATCTTTTAACCCAAAGGAAAACCTTTTCTTACGTACAAATACCAAGGACAGTACATTTGTTCAATCAATAAAGATAATGAAAGCTTTACACATTAAATTAAAAAGTACATTACCAATAAATATAGCATAAGAGTTTATGGCAACAAATACTGAACCACAGTGAGAGGTGGCCCGGTGTGGCTGTGGTAAGCCCTGCGGGCTGAGCTCTGTGCTAGGTCCAGGCACAGAAATACAAACAAAAGGCCTGGGCACTTGGAGTCTGGCCTCTCAGACTGGGCCTAAAGGGCAGGCTCTGAGGGCCCAGGTAACAGCTCTTCCCACCTCTTCAGTTCAGGTGCCCAGCACGGAAGAGGAGACACAGTCAGTGGGGTTTTGTCTGCAGACAGGACCACAGTGGCTCAGACACTCTGGTCCAGAGGGCAAACACAGTTGCAGAGATGAACAAATCACGGATGTGGGCGACAGGACAGTGTTGAGGGAAAGGACCTGCCAAAGAGCCATGGCGGGGACGCCTAGGGGGTAAGGCAGAGAGCTGTCAGAGAGCTGGGCATGACACATACTCCATGCTACAGCATCTGTGGAGAGAACCTGTCAATTGCTTTTACACAGAAACACGAGGACTGTGAAACAGGCCAGCAGCGTGAGTGTTTCCATGTCAACCTCAGGTCCCTCCTAGTGAGAGCACAGTGTCCCTTCTGAAAGCACAGCAAGGCCCATGGGTGTGGACAGTGCTGATTGGGTGAGCACTTTTGTGGGATGAGGAGTGGACAGGGAGGATGTGTGGGGAGAAGGAAGACAGGGAACCCTGACAACCACCTGGCCTGAGACGGTAGGCACAGCCTCCGCCCTACCAGGCTCCCAAGTCCATGGCTGAGCTGTCTGCCCAGGAAGTCAGGGTGTATGGTGGATATGGGGGTGGGGCACACACGGATACACCTCCACGGCCTCATGCATTAGTCCGTAACTCAACAGAGTAAGAAGTGATGGGAACTGTCTGCTGTTTCCATAGAGAACGGATGACTCTGATTAGAGTTCCTGTTTTCTCCACTTCCCCTCACACCTGTGTTCAACATTCGTTCCATCAGCCGCATCACCTGCATTTCCGACAACTCCCTTTTCACACCGTCAACAAACTGTGCGGGGTTGGTTTGTCTATTTATTTATTTCTTATGTGCTTTCTTCTTATCAAGGGGTGCGAGGGAGACAGGAAGAAGACCTGAAGCTCATTAATTATTGTTGGCATCCCTTAAGAACAGCAATTTTGCTTACCCCCTTGATGGTGCAATCCAAGAAAGCTTCCCCTGCTCCCCAGACCAAGTTAATCCTGAGCACAGGCCCCTGACAGGGCCTTCGGCCAGGAAGAGTGGTCCGGAAGTATTCACTAGCTGCTAAATGTTAGTTTTGTCTTCGTTGGAGAACTCTCTTGGCTGTGGGCCTCAGAAGGGTGACTGGAGTTGTGTCAACCAGAGCAGCTCCACTACCAGAAGGTCCTTCCCATGGCTCGCTTCACAGCCACAGCATGTGTGACAGGAAGATGCTGCACAGACTGGTGGAGTAGGGAACAGTGGTAGACAGACTGTGATGGCTAAAGGCCAACTGAACTTCCCCGCAAGGGTCCTCAGAGTCTATGAGTCGCCAAGACAATACTGTACCTTGCTTTTCCTCGTCACCCCCACAATGGAGCGCTGTGAGGACCACTACATCAGACTGGGGAGAGGGGAGCTTCCAGGTGTGCCTCTCAGGGTTTTCACCCAGGGGTTGGAGTACACCCTTCAGGAGTCTGAAGGGTTCTGCACGGGAACCTGCCTGTGAGCTCCTGTTGCCTCACCCAATTTTCTTCCTCCCTTCCAAAAACAAACAGCCTCTCAAGCATGGGCAGGACCACATGAGCAGGTCTCCATGAGCAGATCTGCAGGAGCTGCAGGAATAGGTCTGCAGGGGCAGGTCTGCATGAAGGTCTCCATAGCTTCACCTGAGCTCATGTTGTCATTTCACCTTTCACTTGTCCTCAATTTTCTTCCCTGAGAGGTCGGACTGTGTCAGTGTCTGAAGAGATCCAGCACTGAGAAGAGCCACAGACCTGACTGCATCTGTGACTGGGTTTGGTGGGCCTGGCTCCTGGTCAGTCTGTCTGTCTGTCTGTCATCCATTGGGTTCTCCAGCTCCATTACCTGGGTCTGCCGGGCTCTCTTCTGGTTCGCATGCAATGTCATAACCCAGCTCGGGATGTGGTATTTTGCTTGCCTTCCTTAATTCTGATTTGGATTTGTTTCTGCTCATCCTGATTTCAAGGTCATACACAGTGTAATTCACAGACTGTTTCATTCAACTGGCCCTGCCTCCAATAATTACAAAAGAAGAGAAACTGCCTTTACGGTAAAAATCAGGAGAAACCATCTTAGTTGGAAACGAGAAACATCCTATTCTTAGAAGGCAAGGGCCCCAGCAATCCCACTACTCACTAGAAAACTGAAGAGAACGTCTCGGGTACAGAATGATCCTCTGAATCCCTTGCAGCATTGATAATTATGAATTCTAAGCTACTTGCTCAGTTCATTTGAATCCAGAGATGGGTTAAGCTACTTCCAGACCATTAAAGTAAACTGTGTGGGTAAATACTGCTGTCAGTTGGTTCTGTGATGAAGTTTAATGTCACCAACATCTTAACCTCCGGCAGCACGGCCCCAGCCAGTCCATCATAGTTCATAAATGTGAGTGCAGGTCCGTCTTTTGATTCAGCAATTTAATAACTCCGAGTGCTGTCAGTACCGCTTTGAAAAATAGCACCTATAAAATGTAACAGCCTCAATCAGATTGAAAAAGATTCACCCATTGAAGATTCTTCCATTTCAACCATAATGAATTAATGTGGAGCGATGCAGAAGTTCAAGTGTCATTTAAACGAATGTGAGTCTCTACTGTAACTTTAGATTCCAGAATGTGATGGGCACACAAGCTCCGTCTACTGAAAAGGGACTCTGAAGCTCGCCAGTGCAGATGGCCATAGGGAGCGGTGCCACTGGACAGGGCGCTCTCCGGGTTGGCTGCAGTTTCAACAAGCATGCAGATCTTTAACAGCCCGGGGACGCCATTGTGCTTTGTGTATTTTGAGGATGAACTGTTGGATTTCAGAGCAATAGCAGTAGCAGAGAGACTATACTTTGGACCTGTTTCTAGTAGGGCAAACTGTCATGTGCAGAAGTTGGGAATGGAGTTAAAGGCAGCCCTGTTCATGGTTATGAGACCCTTTATTGCTTAGCTGCTCCCATGCATAGAGATACTGCTCCTGTCTGAACGCTCAGAGAGTTACTAACTCAGATGGTAATAAAGGTGGCTTTTGTTTTTTCTTTTGCTTGAGATTCGTTTTCAGTGAAGTGATTTTGAGGCTAAGCCTTGTTTTAGTAGCTAGAACACGGCAATGAAACCACTGACTCTTCTGTAAGAGCGTGCTCTGGAGATGGAGACAACAGCACTGGTAGGAGACAGGTAGGCTGTGAAGGCTAGAGGTCCCCAGCCACACTGGGGCCTGCCCCTCTGCCAGGCTCTGGGCAGCTGTGGAGGAGCTGTGCACCTGACTCCTTTCTTTGTGTGTGAGCTGGGCTATGGTGACTGTCATCATTTCCCCCCACAGAATAAATACCTTATGCTTTTGTTAAGCTTACATTTAATTAAAATGTACAGAATTTGTGCAGTAAACTCAAATGAAACAAATAAAACAAGGGCCCCCTCTCTTGAAGGCATACGTTGTGAATGAAAAATGTCATTACAGACTAAAAAATTTTGCAGTAAACAGGGCCTACAGAGAGAAGTTTCCCCTGTAATGACACCCATAAAATACACAAATGGCACTTTTAGTGCCATCCTGAATATGGCGTTTTCTGTGCTCTACACACAATCTAAATGGTTTGATCATAGAGCATAATACTCCATTGGGTTTATAGAACAATCAATGTTCCATAAAATGATGTATTTATCCAATAGTAGGCTCAGCAGTTACTGGTCTATGACATTGTAGGACACAGGCTTGGGCTCCTTTCAGCCACATGCTGGCTGTAAAACTTATCTAACGCCACTTCAACAACTTCATCTCATCTGTGGCAAGTCATTTGTGGAAGCCTCAGCTTGGTTTAAAAAAAACCTGTAATAAAAATTCATAGAATTTTCAGGAGAATGAAGGCTGATGACAATAGAAAGGTCACATTGTGTCTGCACTCAAGGGGTCAAAGGTTGTCGGCGGTTCTAAAGCTGAAAGTAGATTTCATGCATCGTGTAGCAGATAAAGATAGCATTAAAAAGACGTGTCGTGGGGTGAGACGCCCGACAACTTCGAGAGCCGTGTTAATACCCTATGTAAACCGCTCTGCAGCTATGAGCCAGCATTTACTGCCCACCCAGAGCCTCCCCTGAACAGTACTAAATGTTTATCTGGCGCTTGGGCACACTGCAGATTCTGGGGTTTAGACTCTGTGTTTTGGTTAAACCACTAAAGCCTGAAAACGCTGGGTTTTTTCACTGTCATAATTAAAGCACCTTGAATATGAAGTGATCCAAAAAATAATACTTTTCATATAAAAACTTGGGGCACACATGACATTGTGATTCTTAAGCCATGTATAATTTTTCCTGACTTTCATTTTAAGATGTAATTTTAAAAAGAATGTTAAAAAATCATACTTAATGTCTATTAAAATGAAACAATATTAACAGATTATGCTAATAAATTAGAGCCATATTTTAATGTCACAAAAGCTTATAAGTTTCTCAAGTGAAAGCAGGAAAAATGACAAATTAAAATTCAGTGAAATATAACCTTTTAGAAGTTTAAAGCAGGGAATACATTATTCTCACAATAGCAGCCAGCAATAGTTTAGCCAGTCAAATCGATGTCGATAATTGCTCTGTAATTTATTCATCTTAAAGACAGCAACCGTCCCTGGCATCGTTCAGGGTGCCCGCTTCCAACATGGCTTAGCGACGGCCTGCTTTCTAGGCCGCCTGGGCCAGTCTACATGTGGAAGGGCCTTGTCTCTGCACAGCTTCTCACACCACAAATATGTAGGGGAGGCCCCACATTCTTGTCGTAAAATCCCAGCCTGGTACTGTAGGACCCGACTGGGATTACAAACAGAGCATGCACTGGAATCATAATGACTGAGTGTGGTGGGGACAAACCTGGCCTGGCAAAGTAAGAAAGGCCAGTATGGTTGGTCAGTATCTCCTGCCTATGATCTTGAGAGTTAGAAAAATACACTCTGGCCAGGTTATTGAAATTCACATAGGAAATAGAAACAAGCAGGATATCTGTGATACAAAATTAAGAATTATTCCTAGCTTTTTTATGTACTTTTATGGCTGGCACAGCAGAAGGCTTGTGTCTGAGCACAGGGTTGGTCACTCTGGACCTAAAATGAACCTCAGGGACATGGCTCTCCTCAGCTGTGTTAGAAGAATCCCGGCAATGACTACATTCTCCTTACACCAGACATAAGCACATGCAGGCACAGTCTGAAGAACTACAGCGGAAGACATTACTATGTTACAGTTTGATGAAGGTCTCTGCTTCCCAAGAGATGAGAGAAATTATTGTCCTGTAAGAAATTAGCTGGAGTGAAGCCACTGAGAAGCTCTTTGGATTTAAGCTCAAATATCAAACTCTGCAGATGTGCCATGCAAGTTTCTGTGAAGGGCACACACAATGGCCAGGGCACCACACAGTTTAACTCCTTTTTCTCAAGTCCCAACAGCATTACGATTCGTGCACGTGGTGACAGAGATGATTATGAAAGACCTCTGAAAAGAATTCTAAGATATCCAGAAAAAAAATGAAGAATAAATTTTATCTCGGGTTGGCAATATATACTTGTTCAGGTTTCTAACTTTACCAGGAATAGTCTCTGTGGGCCCAGGGATTCCGTGGGCACTCAAGGGTGACAAAGAGTAAAAGACAATATTTTACCTTTAAGGAAGTTCTGTATTAGATCAGACCCTTAGGTATATATTATCATTTTCATGCATGAAGATATGGCAGTAATGGGAGTGGGCACACAAATCTCACTCAGTGAGGTGAGAACGCACTTTAAGGTTATCTCGCCAGGCTTCAGGGCTGAGGGGAACCAGTGGTTAACTGTTTCTCTGCTGAGCAGACTATGAGGCTCATCCAAATGGCATGAAATACCAAGTACATAACTTTGGAAACTCCATCATGTGGCAGAAAGAGTGTCATTGAGCTTCACACAGTGATGAGACGGTCTTGTAAGGTTAGACTGTAAAGTGCTCTCATCTGGTCATGAGTGGCACTTCCTACAAACAGCCAGGTGACTGACCAGCAGAAAGCTTAACTGTCTCAAGTGCATTTGAACAGACCACGGGAGAGGTAGACCTCCCTCAAGAGGCAGAACACAGGCAGGCATCGGCAAGGGGAGGGAGAGGTAGTAGGGGAAGCCCATGCACCACTACAGGTCTCTCACATTCTAGACATGATTTTGGGTGCATGGGGTCAGGAGTCTGGTCTGTGTTGGTGTTCTCACATCTCCTTCCTGTGCAGCCTTCCTAGGAACATGCAGTGCTGGGGACTAAGGCTCTCCACTCCTGCACACCATCGCCTGGGCCAACATTCCTGCCAGGAGCTCAGAATAGGAGGCCTAGGTATTTTCTCTCCTTCTCAGAAGGGAAGCCACAGGTTTGAAGAGGAGCTGCAGAATGCCAGGCCCACAGTGGGGGGAGTCCTTCTGAAGACCTGCGAGCTCTTCCAGGTGGATAGCACCCATCTGCTCACTGTGAGCCTGCCTGGCTTGACTTCCCTTAACTAGTGCAGGCATTCTGTTCTGCCTTATGAAATCAGGAAATTAAGAAGCCCAACGACCTTTTCCAAAATGTCCTCTGACAGCTTATAAATGCTCGGTACAGATAACACAGCGTCTTGAGACAAGGTCTATTTTTCAAAAGTTGTACACATTACACAAACCTTAAAATTATGTAAACACAAAGCTCAGCCAGTGTCTGGAGGGCACGCCTCTCACAGGCTGACTTCAGAGGTTAAGAAAGCAGATTCCCCTGTCTCCCCTTTGTTTCCTGGCAGGCCCTGTGAGAAGATCACATTCACTCTCCTAGTTGAGACCCTATCTCCTCCATATTATAGTATCATGCTATCTTTCCTGAGGAAATGAGAGGAAACAGACATTTGTCTTCATTGCAGACACTTTTGCATGAAGGTAAAAAGCAAACCACTTCCAGGCAACAGCACAGAGGCACCATTAAAATCAAATTTACAGTAAACAGAACCTACAGCTGGGGTAAAACACTAACTGTTAGTATTTTAATTATCTGCAAAGCTCTTGGAGGTCGAACATCTGCTCCTAGCCAAATGACAGCAGCTGCTTGTATACACTTAAGACAATGCGGGCCTCTTCCCTACATCTTAAAGTGAGTCATATGGTCTTGGCACATGGCTGCTTTTTCTGTTGATCTAGCTGGGTAAGAAGACTGACGTGTCTTGTTGGGGGACAGTCCTGCAAAGTCCACCATAGGGAAGAGATCCCAAACTAGCAAGAATCCCTGGTCCTGTGAAGGGAATACATTGGAGACAAGGCCTACAAAACTGTTAATGCAGAGTCAGGAAAGAGGGCACTGTGCTGCAGGAGCCCCATGCCACAGGCACCATGGAAAGAAGCCTGTGTTGGAAACAGTGGGGAGGAGTGGACACAGGGTACCAGTCTCTTATGGTATCACCGTGGGTAGCTGAGCGGCTGCTCAATACTACGGTTTACCATGGATGAGGCCCATGTTGCTCCTCTGCCCTCCTGCATACATTGGCACCGGCAAGGCCAGAATCTTTGTCTTGTTTATTAAACCCTCTATTCTTCTTTCCTACTTAAAAAAAAAATCACAAAATATCTGTGCCCTGGGTCCTAGAGAATGAATATAAAGTTGATTTAAAAATTCAAACAAATGATAAACCATGAAGCTTAAACTTTGAAATGAGAGAAGGCTACTACTCTCTAAAATGTAGGATTTTTATATGACTAGTTCCATCAGAGAAACATGAAGTGCATGCATACAATCGAGGACACACAAACACTGGCAGGAACACGCCAGTAAAAACAGCCATACTGAGGGACCTGCTAGGTCTTCAGACTTCACTCTGCTCGTCCCACTCTCCACACAGAAGCCTTGTACACACCCATCCA
Organism: Rattus norvegicus; assembly: GCF_021556685.1. Classification (NCBI taxonomy): domain Eukaryota; kingdom Metazoa; phylum Chordata; class Mammalia; order Rodentia; family Muridae; genus Rattus; species Rattus norvegicus. The sequence continues at coordinate 79,609,363 of NC_141551.1, forward strand.
AGGTGCAACTGTGTAAGCGTGTAAGCGGCCCTGGTGAAGGTATGCGCTGCGCATCAGACAGAAACCCAGCCTCTGAACCCGAAGACAGCCAGCTCCTAGCCACACTCCACTCTCGACTACTTGTACAGGTGTTTAGAGGGCGGGGCGAGGCACAGGGAGCTGTAGTGGCTCAGTGGCACCACCAGTGCCTGCCTCCTGCCATCCCAGAGCCACAACAACTACTGTTGTTGCATTATCTTTGTATTTTCCCCCATAAATATGGAAAATAATGTTGGTGATGCACCCTGGGAAAGGTGAGCCTGCAGTGAAGCCATCAGCACTCTGGGAAAGGAGTGCACACAGTGAAGCCACTGCATACTGACATCTAGCTTCGCCTACTCAGACATGGAAGAACAGATATGACACTGGCGTGACGCTACACACATTTATCACCGCCTGGAAGGATCTGGGATACTCTAGGGATACTGCACTAAAATCTGTACATAAGGGAATATTTAAGTCTTTCTCAGGTTCACATTCCTTTAACTTGAAAGTAACCTGTCACCCATAGAGAGACTTGCTGGGGCAATGCCTACAAAGACAGAGGGGTGGACCAGTATGCAAAGTGGTATAGTCACTCTCACAATAAAAGGACTCCATGTTGCAGGTGAAGGTGAGTGGAGGAACCACAGGCTTTTCATGGTGACCAGGAGCTGCAGGAGCCCCAGGAGAGGCACAGGTCCGACCTTTGGGAAGCAGATGAAGTGATGAAGCAGGCACACAGTGCAAGATCAATGCCAAGTGCAGCAAAACAGGAGGCTTTGAACTGTGGGATGAGACTGTCTAGACAACACTTCTGAGGCCTAAGCTCTTAGAGCCCTTGGGCCCATACAACATCTGCAGAGGAAGCCACGTCTCAGGTGATGTCCTGACTAAGTGTTCTGATTACTTAGTAATCATGACTAAGTCCTGGATTACTTCCCAAGTGTCCAAGGGTGACTTCCACCGGGTAGGTGGAGTGGGAGCTTTGGTAATCCAGAAGCCCACGAAGTCACCAGCTCAAGGTGCTGATTAGACAGCAATGCTGTGACTTAAGACCAGCACATCATGGAAGTTTAGAGGACATGACTAGTGGTCCCTCCCACATGTCCATTTAATGCATCAGAAAACAGACTAATGTTTGAGAAGGACTGTCCTTTCTCGTGTGGTGGCTGTGATCACACCTGGCTCTTTGTGGAGCAAATTCCATAGACCCACAAGCCTAGAATGATTTGTGGATGTCACGAATGCTTCCTGTCTATCATCAAGGCACAGTGCCTGGTAAGCTTCCTTGGATACTTGAGGCAGGAGGCCCTATGTCTAAGAAACTGGGTGACTATGAGTTCTAAGTAGAGCCCCGAGAATGACCGTACTCAGGAGCAGACCAGGGTGGTGGTGGTATGAAGACCTCTGCCTTTTGGAGAGATAAAGGATGGAACCTTGCTAAACTGCAGTGTAAACTACAATGCTGTTCTCCCAGAATTCTGGAGCTAGGCCATGCCACCTGGAGCAGAACTCTCTGTCTCAGAGAAACTCTCCTACCTGTTACAGACACTGCTCAGTCATAGGGCAACAGTGGTTATAGCACATCACTTCCCATGTGACTTGGGTTCTTATGAACTTGCTGTAATCTACAGCTGCCTGCTATGACTGGATTCTACTGGGATCACAAATTATAAACTTGGAAGGCCTTGGGATGGGCCAGCATCATATAGAAACAGCACTTCTGGGATCTGGCTAGAGCCTGTGTAAGTCGCTAGAGGTGTATGTGGCCACACTGTACCCAATTAGCAGACATGCAATATCAGGGATTTAAAGTGAATCCAAGCAAAGATTTCTTTAAAAGGCCAACAAGCACTCTTCGTGAACCAAACTACTGCAAAATAACCACTGAGCTATGAGGAGAGAATTCTGTCTCAGCACAGAAGAACTAGACACAGAAAGATCAGAGTCATAAAGAATTATGAAGGAAGATTAATTTTTATTTAGATTTCACCAACACAGGAAAGAAAACTAAGCAATGTAGGATATTCAGGAGTTCACAGCCAGTATTGAAACAGAGATTTTAGTAAATTCTCTATTACCTAGTAACACTGTTCTTCAATTCTACATGCTCAGGTTTTACCTTCATTTATATTACTAATTTAAATCTCTTTGGATCATTTATTATCTTAACTACTTAACAAACACTGATATTGACAGTTTACATGATATTGACAGTCAAACATGGACTACAGAAGACTTTGGTGTGTAAGGAATTAATAATCTATCAGACACGATGCCTCACATCGTCTAGGACAGAAACCCTGCAGCTTGAAGGATGAGTAAGGTTTTCTATAGGTAGTGCGACGCAGTGGAGAAAGCCTGTATTATTCTAAGCACATGGCAGCCCTGGAGTCAGTTTGCCTCAGCTGAAAGGTGGGGAGTGGCAGGTAGTGGTGGGGGAGGCAGGAACAGAGTGAAGAGGTAGATGTTGTTTGCTTAGGCCATACTGAGGGAGGAACTTGAACTTAGGAATCAGATGGCCATTGGAAGCACTGAAGGAAGTGCAACTAAATATGTGTTAACAGAAGGAAACAGCTGGGACTATGCAGGGTCCCTTCTACTGAAGCACCGAAGGATGAGAAGGATGAGAGTGAACTCAGAAGCTCTCGTAGCTGTGCAGGTGAGAGAGAATAAAAGATCAAGGGCATGTTAGTGTGCTGCAATCTGGAGTCTGTAGGTAAGTCACCTTCCCTGCAAGGTCTCGACACACCTCCAGCACCTCAAGTGCCCATCGATGGCACTTACTCCGTTCTGTTGACCCATCCCTTAGTGCCCATCGATGGCACTTACTCCGTTCTGTTGACCCATCCTTTAGTTCTGAATGTCCCCCTGTAGGAACTTGAAAGTTGGCCAGAGACACTTCTAAACCAAGTTCTCAGCACAAAGGAGATTTCTTTGCCTCAGATGGACAGAGGGTGGGGATAAGAGACAAAGACAGGAGATAGGGGAAGAAGGAAGGAGGAGGGGGAGGAGGGAGGGAGGGGGAAGAGGGGAGGAAGGGGAGGAAGGGGGAAGGGGGAGGAGGGGAGGAGGGGGGAGGAGGGGGGAGGAGAGCAACACAGGAGAGGGGGAGAGGGAGCAAGGGAGAGGAGAAGGGTATTCGTCCGTGGCCCATAGACAAATGGAGATTTATAAAAGTAAAAGTAAAATCCCCCTAGTTATGACGAGGTGTTTAATTGGGTACCCTAATTAGGTGAATCAAAGGGGATTTTTGATTGCTGGACCTTGGTAGCTGCCTCAGGAGGAGGAAGTAGCCAAATGAGGAGTGGAGCTTGGGGCTAGCTTTAGGGGTGTAATCTAACCATGGCTAGAGTTCCTTCACCACCACCCTCAAGGATAAGCTCTGCAAGAGAAGGAACCTGGATCCATCTGCACAGCGTGTGGCATACTGCATCATTCTAGCTACCAGTGGGACAGAGGACACTGTGGGAACACGATGACCCTAGGCCAATCAAGGGTATTGCAAGTCAAGACATGGGTCATGGTGCACAATAAGACAGTGAGGACCAATTTGATGCTGAAAAGAGGCCAGGAAGACAGAGACTAGGTTCTGGGAGGCTCCTGTACTATTATTAGAAAAACCACAAAATCAGCCTATGGAGGAGGGTTCTGCTGGGAAGGACAAGGAGTGGGGTAAGCTTGGGTACCACAGAGGAGGCAGGCCTCTACCACTGTAGACAAGCCACCATGGGGACAGAATGGTACCACTCCTGCTCTGGCCAGTGCGCTTTATCAGGCATGGTCAGTGAATGGTAAACATTCATTCACACATGTCCAGTTTTACATAAAATCAGAAGACAGACAATTTGATTAGTGGTTTCATTAATAGAAGCAAATGAGGGGTTGGGAACCTGAAATGATATTCTCCAAATTGTGGGAATTTTCCTGTTTAAGAGTACCTCTGTTCACTATTATAGGATGTCAAACATTTTACTGAACAAAAAATGCTCTGTTCTTTCTAGGAGTAGCAAGGCAATCAGAATGATGGTGCTGAATTAATTCCTCGTTTGCTGGCTGAAAGAAACTGAAAGCAGAATCGCCAAAGGGCGAACCAGAGAGAGTGACGGGTATGCATCTCAGCTTTTCTGCATGTCCGTTTGCTTACTGTGTGTGCATGTCTGCACCACCCAGAGAGCTAACACTGTCTTAATTTACCCAGTGCTGGGACATCTATTAGTAGGGAATCAGCCTTAGGAAGAATTAGTAAGATATCTGAAAATTTTAGAAATTCCAAGAAGTATTGCAGGTAAATTACACACAAGAAAGGAAGAGCATGCCTCCCAGGAAAGCCTCCCTCACAGAGGCTGGTCTGACAAAGCTGTCACCTGACACCAGGCTGCAAGGTGATACCTTAGGTGTCCTAGTAGTTGTCCTTCACTTGGAAGTGCCTTCCTTTGGGTGTGCAGAGGAACTTTTGTGCTCTGTTTTTTCACCTGACATCCAGGCTAGCATAATACTTGCTCCAATTCTGTCCCACCAGTAAGTGGACCACCACACCTTCCAGTAGCCATGCACAACCAGCTTCCCAGTAATATTATAAATGCCCAGTTAATTCCTAAAGTATAACGCAGCTCAACATGCCAGTTTCAGCTCTCTATTAACGTCTGCTTATTGTATTCAAGTTTTTGTTTTATTGACTAGATTTTAAAAATTTATATATATTGAAGCAGGACTATCCATATTCTACAAGATGTACCACAATTTAGTTTGAATCTTGGATATATTATTCCTAAAGAACACATATTTTTCTCTTCAAAAATATTTCCAACCTACCAAGAACATGTTTATTGGACTCATTGAAACTTAGCTTGAATTTGCAAAGGGCAGAAGCTAGGGTATTTTGGGAGACAAATGTCTGATTCCCACAGGCAATTTAGCTCAAGACTACCGAGAAATACTGCCCCCCTCCCCAAACACACACACACACACACACACACACACACACACACAGAGAGAGAGAGAGAGAGGGAGAGAGAGAGAGAGAGAGAGAGAGAGAGAGGGAGAGGGAGAGAGAGAGAGAGAGAGAGAGAGAGAGAGAGAGAGAGAGAGAGAGAGAGGAGAGAGAGAGAGGGTAGGGGAGAGGGAGGCTTTTTTGAACCTTAAATTCAAACTTAAGAAGAAATAATACGGATTGGAGTAAGGCTACACTTAGACCTTTGGGTGTTCATTCAAAGGGGCCAAGTCAAGGAAGATACTATATTCTGTGATAAACTCTCAGAGCTTGCTCAAAGGAGGCAGGGTGCCTCTGTGCTGACAATCACCAACAGGCTACATGATGACTTCATAATCTAACTATCTGATGTCAATAGATTATCAGAACAATTGATCATTCTCCTACAACTTTCAAATGCATCGCCCTCCAGCTGTAGAATTCTGCTACTCCAGGTGAACGCTGACGAAGCACGGCACCAGCGAGGCAGCAGAGGGATCCTGGCAGAGGCTACAGCAAACCCCGGCTCATCTTAGCTTGAAAACTTCTGTCTGGATATGAAAGCGAAGTCCTTCGTCAACTGAACACACCCCCATTTCCTCAGCCTAGCAGCCACTTGCACTCTCTGGGTTTAGAAATTAGTGGGCTGACCATGGCACAGGAGCACACAGATGGGTTTACAGTGACTGCATTTAGCTGAGTTTGAGTTTACTAAAGGATGGCTTCTGAGCATTTGAATACAAATTCAGGAAAGGTCGAAAGAAGTCATGTCTAGGTCGGTTGCTTGGCCACATTTAAACTCCTTAAACATTGAAGGGGAAATGCCTACTCCTGCAGATGAAGCAACAGAGTGCCAGGAGGAAACTTCGATGGGTCTGTAGACCCAGGCAGGGCTGCACGGCAGCGGATGGGTGATCTGGGTCACTGCACAGGATCCCATCCTAATGCAGCTCATATTTCATTTCAGATCCCAAACAATCACACTCTGGTCTTTGAGCCTGAGAAAGCTAATAAAGTTACTCAGTGTTAAGGGTTTCATTTGGTAAAGGAGCAGGGTGGTGGGGCAAGCGCCACCACAACAGAGACCATACAGAGCAAGCAAAAAGCCGGGGAGATGAGTTGATGCTGCAGACCCTGGCATTCTCCTGGCACTGCCGACACAATGGATGCTCCTGTCTAGGAGGCCATGGACTGCCATGCTCTTGGTGCATGTGCAAGAAGCTTTAGCCGCACTCCTGTTCTTTGAAGAAGTGCCCATGTGTAGAACACCAGTGACGTACCAACCGTTCTGCTGAATGTCCCAACATAAGCCGAAAAGGATATATAAAGAGATAAGGTGAGTGCTTATAATTTATGTACACAATGTGAGCACACTGGTTTAGCTATTAATATGCATTTTAATCAAAATGAAAAAATTACTTGTTTTCAGTTAGAGGGAGATGAATTTTAAGTTTCTGTTAAGATGAATGGATCTACACACATATTGAACTTCTTGTAGTGTGCACACACAAACACATGTGCACACACACATACCCTTCTACTCATCAAGTTTGAATATATTTTGCTTCCAATGCAGACATATTGCTGATACTACCATCTAACTTATTCTGCATGGATATCCTTGAAGAATTCTTTGCTGAAATGCAATTTGGAAACAATGTGGAATGGAGCTGTAACTGCTGTGGAGTGCCAAAAAGAATTCTGGCGAGTAACTAGGCAACTGTCAGTCTATGCCTGAAATATCAGACCAATGAGGGTCTTCAACAGGAAGAGGGTCTTAAGTAATATGGAATAATAATTGTTTTAATAAACTATTCATCCACCATTACAGACCTATCAATGAGAATCCCATTAGTCAAGGACCATACAAAATGGGAGTTGCACAGGGTTATTTAGAAAAGTACTTCTCGAAAAATTATAGCAATTCATGCATAGACACACACTAAAAGGGAACTATGAAATGCAGTCACTATAAAAATGCACACCAAACCCACCATGAGCTACACACTACAAGGACTAGGATTTGGCTAGAATTTAAGAAGAATGATAACACTAAGTACTGGGGAAGGAATGGGGCACTGGTACGTTCACATACGGTTGGTGACACTGCAAAGTGGTACAATCATCGTTGGGCAACAATTTGGCCATTTCTTAACACATCATGCTACAACACCCCTCCTAATGAAACAAAAACACAAGTTTATCCTGAGACCTGTGTGAAACATTTATAGTTTGCGATCATTCCCAAGTAGAGCAGCCAGCAGACTAGTTAAACACACTGGTACATCAGTACAGTGGAGTACTACTCAGTAACGAGAAAAGCAAGTGACGCTTGGCTCGGCCATAGGAAGGGATCTCAAAAACATGGTGCTAAGGAAGTCAGAGGCATCACACTCTCAATTCCATTGCTGTGGAGACTGGGAAGTCACAGGCTGAGTGACAGGGAGTAGTCTCCACCACTGAGGAGACAAGGAGACTTTCTGAAAGTCTGACTTGGTTGTAGAGATGGTTACACGAGCACACAACTGTCAAACGCAGTGCTTTCACCCATGGATTGCCAGAACTCCATAGGACAGACACATTATGAGGTCCTCTTTAAAGTTACTACATATCAAAATAACTCAATGACTTGGTTTTGTCACCAAAGATCTCATCTATCAAGTTTCCTATTCACTTTTCAGAGACAACGGCAGGCCTCATTGTTCAAAGTTCTCTCAAGCTTAAGTAGCCCAAAATCATTAGGCTAGATTATCACTTACTTTTTTCATTTTTAATTGATGACACAGAAATTCAAAGAGTAAGAAATAGTATAAGATGCTAAATATGTGTGACTGGATGCCTGGGAGGAAGAGATGTGATTGTCTGGAACCAGGCGGTGGCCTTTACCAATGAAGCACACTGCTGTGCCTCTGGGGGATGCCAGTGGCTTCTGACTGACACAGAGACTGAGTTCTGTCATATCTCCTCTACCTCACTACGGAAAGACCACCATGTTGCTTAATAGGAAGACAGCAGACTGGACTATCTACCAGATGGCTGTAGTGTGGTTACTTAACGTGGTTCTTAACTGTCTGTCCTTCAGTTACACTGAAGATTTGCTTCCTGCTCAGTTAGTTGTGTTTGCTCTTTGGTATGTTCCAGTAGCAGCCAAATGTGAGACACTCAAGGAGCATGTGTCTGCTAACTAGTGTAGCTTCTGTGATACGGCTACAATGGTGGCACTAAGCTGCTGAGTGTTCAGGAGCAAGTTCTCCTGAGGGACGGGCAGGGGACTTCAGTTCTCCCTGTGGTCATGGCTGTCTTTGCTACATTCCCTTATGAACACAGCAAAGCTTTGACACTTAATGATTTAGTCTTCTCCTGAATAATTTTCCTTAATCATGTCTTTAGACAGATTCAAGATTCAGACAGATCTGGGCTATACTGCACTGAGTGTGTGTGGGCAACTTCTTCAAGCTCCCAGGCTTCAGTTTCCATGTCTATAATGTGTGGCCATGGAGACCTCGCCAAACATTTAAGTATTAGGGGAAATGACACACAACAGCTCATGGCGTGCATGTGGCTGGCTGCTACCTGGGGTATATGGGTCATTACCGTCATTGTTTTCTCTAGAGCCATGTTGTGTGGCAGGACTTGGAGCTATGCTAGACCACCATGTGCACCCGTAGCAGTTTTCAAAGCTTCCTCCTCCCCCAGACTCAATGTATTAAGAGGGTGATATATGTACTATAATGTATTATGGGCACTTACTGGTCTTGCAGATGACTTGAGTTTAGTTCCCAGTTCCTTTGTCAGCTCCCTCAGAACCTTCTGTAACTCTAGCTCCAGAGGATCAAATGTCCTCTTCTGGCCTCACAGTTGTGTACATATAACGCTCACCCACGTTTATATACTTAATACAAATTTTAAAAATGCCCCAATGTGCACTGAACAATGATGACACCAATAGACATAACTACCTGGATGGGGACAACCCCAGGAGGCCTGCATACCACAGAAATCACTGTGTAGAACTACATTCATATATGCATGCAATAGCAGTTAGTGAAAAGAGCCCTGAATTGGAAGGAGAGAGAAGAGGGTTGTATGGGAAGGTTTGGAGGGAGGAGAGGGAAGGGAGAAATGTAATTATATGCCAATCTCAAACATTAAAGAGAGAAGAAAAAAAGCTAAGAACCACTCAGTAGCAACAATAGACTTACAAATTCCATTACAGCAGCACCCGTGTGAGTGAACTCAAACGATGCTCATGCAACAGCAGCTCTGTGCTCTGACTGGCAAAGATCATCTAGGAAATCCACAGAGACGGCTACAGAACATTAAGGAGTTTGTAACACTAACAGATTCGATCATTCTTTGGTTCAAAACCAAGTGTAGTCAACTCTCAGCAACTCAGATTAGAGTCAAGATACACTACACGCCCTGAACAAGTTGACATGGTACTAGGCAGTTAAATACAGAAATGTCCTCAATAATAACCATCCTCCCATTTGAAATACAGATAAATGGCCAGGCTCTCTGCAATATAACAAACGTGGAACTAGCTGGGTGGGAGTGGCCAATGCCCTTAACCTCAGCACGTGGGAGGCAGAAGCAGGTGGATTTATATGAGTTTGAGGCTAGCCTGGTTTACAGAGTGAGTTCTAGGACAGTCAGGGGACTCTACAGAGAAACTTTATCTCAAAAGCCCATCCCCAAACCCATTCACCCCTCCAAAGACCAAACATGAAACCAATCTGCAGTTATGAAGTCCCCTTTATCACTGCTCTCTACTAGCACGTAGCATCCAGCAGTCAATGTCACCCTCCTATTTCACTGCAGACTTGGAAGGAGCCACGACGAAGCAGCACTTCTACCTGAAGCCACTGCTAATGCTTTGGGACTGGATGGCTCCCCATTGGATCCTGTTTTGAATGCATGGTCCCTAGCTGTCGATGCTAATTTGGAAGGTTCTGGAGAGCAGTAGGTGAATAGGGATGAGCCTTCGAAGGTTGTAGATGACCCTGGCTCTTGCCTTGTACTCTGTTTCCTGGTTAGCCACCAGTTGACCTACCTCCACCTCATTGGGCCCATAAACCGTCCTGCCTTTCAGGCCCCCATGGGCTGAAGCCCTCCAGGAGTCACTGCAGTGGGGAAGGGCAGGTGCTCCTCAGGTTACCCCATCCTTACACAGGACTTATGGGGATCCATCCCAGGTTACCCCATCCTTACACAGGACTTATGGGGATCCATCCCAGGTTACCCCATCCTTACACAGGACTTATGGGGATCCATCCCAGGTTACCCCATCCTTACACAGGACTTATGGGGATCCATCCCAGGTTACCCCATCCTTACACAGGACTTATGGGGATTCATCCCAGGCTGGAGTGTGGGGTGGCCGTCAGTGATGGCAAAGGCGGCTCTGCTCACAGGAACTGTGAGCAAATCCTCTCTGAGATGAACACAGAGAAGGCCCAGTACCAGCATCAGGGAACAGGGCATCACTAGCTCTTCTCTCAAGCTCAGTCAAGCCTCACTGTGGACCACTCATTCACACGGCTTGAAACAATAGTTTCCAATAACACGAAAGGTGGAACTGGGTCAAACTGAGCCTTTTCTGACTATAATTTAGAAAATATGCCTGGTCATTGACTGAAGTTAGTAACAGATGTTTGAAATAAAGTTAGGGAGGACCCTATGCAATGGAGGAAAAGAGAGACAAGAGGGAACGACAGGAATGAATGAATGAATGAATGAATCTTGGCCTCTGCATTCAAGAAGTGCTAGGAAATAATGTGCAAAACTCAGAACTTTCAAGTATTCATAAGTTATTAAAAATCATTTAAAACAAATGATTTGACAGCTGCAAATGCAGGATAACACCTAGCCGAATTATAGAAACAGTGTGGATAATTACTTTTTCCGAACGTGAGGCCCTGTGGACCAAGGTCCTGTCTGAATCTCCCTGCAGCACAGTTACCACGCAGGAGGACACATGCTGTCAGCACATCAACCTCAGTCTCTTTATCATCCACACATCAGTCAGGATGATGAGAGATGTCCCAGGATCCTAGCAGTCTTCCTCTGAAGGACCTACATGTTAATTACTGCACTAATTATGGTTTTTGAATAACCAAATGCAGTAAGCATTCTAGGGGAGGTACAGACGTAAACCGAAGACTGAGAAAATACTAGTTACTGAAGTCGTCACTGTGAACTGACACACAGAATAGGTTCAGAAGAAGTAAGGCAGCAGGCTTTAAAAGACAAGCATCCGAAATAATTAGGCTCCGCAAGGCAAGAAGAAATGCTGTTTCTTAATGGCAAGTGCATTTAAACTGTTATCTGCAGATCTGAAGGTGAGCCTGCTTAATTCACTGCTGCTTCTTTTGTTATTAGGAAAACATAATTGTTGCAAATAATTAGCAGTAGAGTACATCACAGGCTGACAACAAAATTATAGAAATCTTCATATTCAGACCCGTCTAGCTGACTATTAGGAACAGTTTCTGATCATAACCCGTTAGTTGAAGTGCCGCGAGTTCCTGATTGCCACCACATAACCTGCACTATCTGCCTAAGTTAACAGCCCCTATTTATCCAGAGCTTTCCTGACAGTAGAATTGCTGAGGACTCTTACAGCTGCCACACAAAAGAACAGTGTTCCACACGTGCACTTGAGAAGTAGGTGGTGCGGTGACGGAAGTGAGGATTTTAACTACACTGTTGGTGTTAACTGCCACATGCTGAAGACAATTGTGCAAAGCCACCTTTCTAGTGCTGCACAGCACGGGCGTCAGCCAGCTCTCCCAAACGAGCACAGCAGAGCAGTGCGGCACCCATGCTCGTCCTTTTCTGTCTGTTTGTTTGTTTTTTGCCTTGTGTGAGGTATTTCTTCTCTTCACAGCACCTGCTTTTAGTTGTTTTCAGTACTTAATGGTTGATATATTTTTATTATTAAAATCCCAACTTTTTGTGAACCTGCTAACTGTATGTTTCCTTTTGCTAAGTAACCTGTTTTAAACTAGCATTAAGCCAGCATTTTGTGAGGAGAAAAGCAAGACAAAGGAGCTTGGTCGAGTTTTAGAGATCTCCTGGTTTACCCTCCTGTGGAAAAAGCCAAGGTGGAGCTCTGCTTTGCTGATCCCCTGCCTGCCCAGCGCCATCAGTAAGGCAGCTGGTGAGCAGTACTGAACAGTCTAGTATCTCACCACTGCCCTTCACGTTCCTCTAGGAGCGCTTCCGCACAGGGCTGAGCTAGCTGATGAACCCACTAAGCTTTATGCTGCAACCCGTGAGAGATAAGTTTGATTACTTTGGTAATTAATGATGCTGGAGAGTAATATGGATTTTCTGTTAGAATTTGAGTTTGAAGTTAATTAGTCTTCACGTTATGATTTGCTGATTAATTATGGATATTTAGTTATAAAGAGGGATGTTAATTATTAATCTCAAAAAATCATCTAGTGTAATTAACTAAAACTTTGACATCAGTTAAAATCCCTTTGAGTATAACTTCTAAAATTATCAATTACTAGTGAAGAGGAGACTGTGTGCTCCTGGGAAAGGCCACGTTCTCTGCTCAGAGAAGTTGAATGGAAGAGTGTGCTGTGAGAGGAGCCGGACTTTCCCAGCACAGCCCTGTGGTGTCAAGGCACTGCGCTCGCTCGTCTTTAGTGGCCAATCCTCTGCAAGAGCTCTTAGCACACAGAACAAACCCAGTCCAGGGAGAGGCCCACATGGTGGACCTCCACACAGTGCCCAAGCCTTTGGGCTGCCAGGCTCCCTGGAGCTCCGCGGGCTCCACTTGATTGGAGAGAGGGGGAGTGGCTTCAGCACCAGTGCACAGTGTCTTTATTTTTGGCAGCAGCAGCTCTGGGGCTATCAAGACAATGCTCAGCTCACGTGCTAATTAGTGCTTCGACTCACACAACTTAAATCACCTTTGTGGTTCATTTTGTTCCCTTCATCCTTCCCCCATAATCTGTCACTAACACATCTCTGCTACCGAAAAAAGGGGAGGGGTGCACGGTTAGGAAAAAGGGTTAAAGCCCAAAGCATCGCCAGCGCATCACTGTCCTGGAATTTCCCCGCAACAGACTCTGAACAGGGATCTGTTTACATTATCTCTAGATCATCTTGACAATATTTATTCTCTATTTACCTAAATGAGGCAATATGATGATATTTATTGCTCGGAATGGCTAAATATAGACTTTTCTTGAGCACGCAGTACCATAGTGGGAGGTTTTGCTCTAATCTGCGTCTTTAAGCTGACAAGCTGGAGAGTTCCTAATGAATGCCTCTTTTCATCTGCATGTCTGTGTGCATTTGACAGTATAAATATTTAGCAATATCGGAGTCAGCTTGTGATTTTACCCAGATGGACTGATTGATGCCTGGGCTTGATGCTGCCAGAGACTCTCCATGTAGTTATATAAGCAATTTCCCTCTTACTTCCTAAGAAGCAATTAGGTGGCCAAAGGCAGCAACCCCAAAATAGTGGAAATTCTTCTTGTATCAGCTGACAGCCCTGAGGGATAAATAAAATATGGTACTTAAATTATTACCACGTTACTTTCACGAATCACAGGATTAAAGCTTTCACTTCCAAAGCACATATAAATTGCAGGGTTTCTTGTGTGTGTAATTTGCAAGAATCTGAGTTAAAATACCAGCTAATCAGTCAACTTACATTCACCTTGGAAAAAGTACCACCCTTGCTTGTCATTTTTGTAAATTGCATGCCTAAGCACCAATGTTATTCTGAGAAGAGAAGTTGCTTGTTGTCAATAACATATATTGCAGTCTAGTTAAAACAACATTTGTTAAGATTTAATCGCAAATGCAATCCCCTTTTAAAGTTTAGACAGAATGCTCACAGAAATCCACAGGACAGATAATAAATCATGCTCCTCATCCTGGGTGTGAATGAGGCAGGTCTGACTCAGTCACGCTTGTCATTTTAACAACGAATGGTATAAATTCTCTCCTGTGCAACGCCGAGGCTCCATGAGCGCCCAGGAGGTGCTAGGGGACACTCCACTCCACTTCTAAATCATATTTTCCCTATCGACATTGTTTTCTTCTATGTAAATCACAAAGAAAATGAAACCACAGAATTCCACGTTTTTCTCATTTCCGCTGCACTCCATCTGTACAGCTTAGGAGGCTCCTGCTGAAAGTTAGCAAGGGTTGTTAGAACACTCCCACCCCTCTGCGTTAGTCTCCGTGCTCCCTTCCCTCCTCAGTGTGAAGTCCCTGGAAAAGGTTATGTCAGGCACCTCTGTGCATGCTGCTGCTTTGGGAGAAAAGAGCTACCCGTTATTTTTGGCATCAGCAGGAGTCATATTTCTGCAATGCATTTACTTCCCCCACCATCCCCATGCTCCCACCACCTCTGGTTCTTTGTTTTCTGTGAGCTCGTCCCTATCTTTGTATAACCCATACAATAACCCAGAAGAAAGGGCAAGCAAGACATTATTCTTCTTGACACTAACACCTACGGATCCTACTCTACTGTGATTCCTAGCCCATTACACGACATTTCAGCTAACAGAAGCCCCAGAACCAGGAGCTAGCCCTGGGAATGTATCCAGGGCCAGGGTATGTGCTGCCTACTGTGGACCACATGTGCACATGCAAACATGCACAAATGCACGCAATTTCCCGCACAAGCTGTCCTGCTGCCATGGACTGGGGCTCTAGGCCTAGTACTTACCAATCACTGCTCTTTCTTGCCTCAAAAACATTGTTCTAGGCCTGCCAGTTGTCCGATAAAAATATACATCTCTGTATGTTTACTGTCTGATTAGTAATGGCTTGATCTTTGAGAGAGACGGGCCACAGGTACCCAGTCCATCTTCTGCACACCACTGCAGTCAACACTGTTGTTATACCATTGCTTGCCTTGAGGTATACAGACCAACAGACACAATGGAAGCAGAAAGCAAGATGTCACATCTAGACTACAACAGATATCCACCCATCTCAACTGTAGAAAGTAGCTCTGTGCTCAGCAATGAATCCTATGCTTGGTAAATGGGCAAAAATGTATCACAGAAAAAAGTTTTGGGCAAACTTGTCATTGGAAGGGGTTGGGAGACAGTGTGGGAAGCACATGAGTGCTAACCGTGCAAAGCGGTGACACACAGCTTAATGTCCTCACACTGAGCTATACATTACACAAAGGCTGCTGCAACTGATTTCTGTGGTGCAGCACCAGATGACAGATGGAGTGCCCATACAGCCACAAGTGCACAGCTCCCATCTTTCTTCCATGACTGGTGTTACCTACGCTAATGATGTATAATAGCCTGCAACTATACTTACCCTGCACATCGGATGGCAGCTCTGCCTGTTTACCTGGAATCAGGGAGAAGAAAGCAGCAATCAACACAGACCTGGAAGTGTGTATACTGCCTCGCACACGCCAGCTTCATTTCCCTCCAGATGATGGATAAACACATCTCTAAATTGTTTTCCCCTTTACACAAAGTACCAAGAGTTGAAATGTGTGACACATGCACACACACATCCCTATGGAACCTGGAAGGAGACACAACTATGGTTTTACTAAAGAACTTACAACCTTGAAAATAACCAATATGGGCCACCCACTCATCTCCAAATTTTTAACCCAGAATTACTCCTGTCTAAAGGAAATACAGGGACAAAGAATGGAGCAGAGACTGAACGAAAGGCCATCCAAAGACTGCTCCACCTGGGGATCCATCCCACATGCAGACACCAAACCCAGACACTATTGCTGATGCCAAGAAGTGCTTGCTGACAGGACCTGCTATAGAGAGGCTCTGCCAGAGCCTACTGATACAGATGGCGATGCTCACAGCCAACCATTGGACTGAGCATGGGTCTCCAATGGAGGAGTTAGGGAAGGACTGAAGGAGCTGAAAGGGTTTGCAACCCCATAGGAAGAACAACAACATCAATCAACCAGACTCCCTCAGAGGTCCCAGGAACTAAACTACCAACCAAAGAGTACATAATGAGTGACCCACGACTCCAGCCACATATGTAGCAGAGGATGGTCCTATCTGGCATCAGTGGGAGGAGAGGACCTTGGTCCTGGTGAAGGCTCAATCCCCCAGTGTAGGGGAATGCTAGGGCAGTGAGGTGGGAGGGAGTGGGTGAGCGGGTGGGGGAGCACCCTCATAGAAGCAGGGGGAGGGGGATGGAATAGGGGGATTGCAGAGGGGAAACCAACCGGGAAAGGGGATAACATTTAAAATGTAAATAAATAAAATAGCCAAAAAAACAAAAGGGAAAAAAAGAATCAATATGGTCCACATATGAGGCTGTCTTAAAAATCTCTAAAAACTCACCACAGAAAAACAGACAAAAATACCTTGACTGGCTTCTGACACATATCTAAGCCCAAGCAGGACATTGTATAAACTCCCTGGGCAGACCCTCATAAAAACACATGGAATGCCCTTAGCGGCTGGTCAGCGCCCTTCCCTCGTCCCCGAACAGTTACTCCCACATGATGTACAGCTTGGTTCCATGAGGCGAAGGTTCACTGACACTCATTTGCAGGTAAGTAAAATGAACTCACATCAGGACTGCACAAAGTATGTTTTGACTGGTCGCTATGGAGATTGCCCGCATAGGATGAATATGAAGAAAATGGACAATAAAACACTTTCCCTGCAAACACTTATCATGAAGTCGTACATGGTTCCTTCTCAGAGGCTGGGGAAAGGAGACAGGAAGAGGCCACGATTTCTTACCACTCTGTTTCTTTTAAAGGTGACATATCCCACGGGAAGCCATCCACAGAAAAACTAAAGACAGAAAATTCTCTTTCTGGAACAAGTTTTGGAGAATCTGATTAGGTCTCCTGCCGCGGAGTGAGGCACTGTGCTTTGCCGAGGGGCCGTTGCTATGATTAACGCCATTTGTCTGAATCATTATTCTGTACCTTGGTTCAGCAAACACCAGGAAGACGGCACAGTAACAAATGACCGCGGGATTCTTCCCTGCTTTGGCCCCTTTTTATCTGCCACCTCTCCAGCGTCAGCTCCATCTTTCTGAACCTCTCTGAATCCCCAAAAGGGATGGGGTGTCTATTTGTTTTCCACTAGGTTACCACTCTGTCTGTTGTTGTTTGCACTAAGGGGTACAAATTCAATTCATTCTTGTGACATAAAAGCACTGATACAGTAAATTTTTTGCCCAGGAGAAAACAAAACCAAAGTTGCTGAATGCCGAGTAAGGTTGGGAGCACCAGTACGCATGCATGCGGGGCTCTCTGGGCAGGCGTAGGCAGCTAATGGCATTTGCTCCCATGCGTCTAGTGTTGACCCAGCACACTCAACACAGACAACGCTTCTCCATAAGTGGGCAGGACAAAGGCTAATACCAGCCAGCAGATCTAACTATAGCCTGGGACCCTGCACATCCACTCAAACAACACGAGAGGACCCTGGCAGCCACTACAGGGTAACTGGCCACACAGCTTCAACTTTTCCCACCACTAGCTGAGAAGCAACTGGTAGCTGATGACTGCTGGGGGAGGGACAGTGTTTTCTTCAAGGAGGTGATCCCTGGGGTTGGCCAGGTTCCAGTAGCTGGTCCTATACTACATACAGATTATAAGTGTGTGTGTGTGTGTGTGTGTGTGTGTGTGTGTGTGTGTGTACACGTGCGTGCGTGTATTAAAGAGGCAATGAGGTTGGGAAAAGGATGCTATGGATGGGGATCTGGGAACAGTTGGGAAGGGAAGTGAAAAGTGGATATGATCAAAATACATTGTATACATGTATTTAATCCTCACCAAATACATAAGGAAGTATATAAAAATTGTAGCTTTTGAATAACCAGAGCATGAAAACATTGAGTGCTTGTCTTTTGCACATTGATAACGATCATGTAAGCTCATAGAGCCATTATGAAAAGTTTTAGTTTCAAAGAACTAAAAGCAGGTCTACAACATGATCCAGGTATTCTACTTCTGGTATATCTGAAATGGTAAAACCAGTATGCAAAAGGTTCCTTTGTACTTGTAAATGTCCTGTGTATTATTCACAGTGGCCAAGAAATGGAAACAAGTTAGACGCTCATCATGTGTTGAACTGGGTAACGAACAGTGGTACACATACACAATGGAATACTACTCAGCCATCAAAAGAACAAAGTCTTGTGAAATCAAGACTGGATGTAGACATCACTTTATTAAATGATCTAAAGCAGCAATAGAAGAAGCCATGGTTTCATGGCCAGTAAATTTAAAGCAGCTGAGGGGTGCAGGTGTGGATGTGGGTTAAGATGGTGGTGTGGGGAGGGGTGTGCAAAGATTGATCAAGGTAAGGTCAGAATTGGAAGGAGTCCTGGTGTATAGCAGCATGACTACAGAGAAGGACAGTGGATTATCTTTTCGATCTAGGACTATTGTTTATCATGTGGATGACAAGTGTTTGGAGCAGACAGATCATTACCCTGATTTGATTCTCTACATGCACTGAAAACATCACATACCTTACATGTATATACAGCATATAGGCTGTTGAAGCAGCACCAAGGAGCTGTGTGGAGAAGCACACTGGTGAGCTGCAGTGAGCAGCTAACAAGAACAAAGGAGAAAGGAGAGCGGTGGAGTGAGAGCAGCTAGCAGATGGCTCTGTCTCCCAGTAGGCTTCTACACTGCTCACTTCCTTAGTTCTGGGAACACGGATGGGATGGGAGGAAGTCACCACATCTAAATGCACCCTTTGGTGTGAGCGGACATGCTCTCTGAGACCACAGGACCGCAACACGAGGTTCATGGAGGCATTCAGAGGGCGATACTACCAGTCACTGCTTCAGTTCTGGCACTCCGTGGAATGTCATGCTCTGAACTATGTAAACACGCCATCTAAGGGAGAGGTGAAACTGTGTAAATGTCTGCAGAGCCTGCCTAGCAGTAACTCTCCTCTGCCAAGGGTAACACATTTTCCTAGTGAGGCTGCTAAAAAGTGCCAAGTACGACAAACCCGAAGAGTACTGCCAAGTCCCTTCCAACTTGGGGTCCACGCCTTAACAAATGCTTAATGCAAAATGAACCTGAAATCCAGTAACTGCTCACAGTTCTTGGAACATTACCTTGTGTACTACTTTGGTTATTATGGAAATACTCTATATTTGTGCCAGAAGTTAAGAAGTTATCACTTGAAAATCATTGGCTAATCTAGCCTGTGCTAAGATGGATTTTTAATGAAAGTTTAATGAATGATAAATACTTGCTTCTTGATAAATGTTTAATTATGCCAATAATTACCAACTGCTGAAAACTACTGTTGTGTTAATAATGGCATCTTAGTACACACGCAGTTCCATGAGTCACGGCGCTGTTAAAGATCAGAACTCCATCTGTCTCTGCAAACTAGCACAAAAGTCTAATTAATATTTTGATCAATTTTCTCCATACTCTAACTAAACTATGTGTCTCAGTCTTTTAAAAAGAAGAACCTATTTTTTCTCTCCATGAGAAAAAGTAAGGGAAACCGTGAAGAGCCACTCTGGGATAAGCGCATGCCAAAGCAGTCAGACAAACAGATAAGGAAAAGGTGAATGTTGTTGAAATCCACTGGTCCCTCACCTCCCTATTATCACTTTAGTGGCTGACTGTGCAGACTGTGAAGCCATGTTGAAAATGCTCAGCCCTTTCAGCAGCATGGGAACCTCGGCTCCCTACTGGCTGGCTTACCCCGGCCCCTAAGAGGTGATCCACAGGTTTTTGTTTTTGTTTTTGTTTCCCTTCTGTCCTTACATGGAACCTTATAGAAAAGTGAACCGTGCCAATCTGTACCTGGGGATGCCCTTTCCAGGTCAGCCAGCAAGGTTACCAGAGCTAAACTGGTGTTGAATCACTGAGGGGTCATTGATGACAGTGAACTATTCAGGAAGACAGGCATGTAGTTGGGTACAGAGGACAGACTCCTCTTTGGTGAATCACTAAGCTCCCATGTGTCAGGGCTGTGGGGAGTGGGGCAAGCAGGAGGGAGAGAGAGTTCTGTGGCAGGGTAGCCTCGATAGGCAGCAGCAGAGGCCCACTGGGGTTCCCAGGGCAGAAGTCCTCTCAACCCAGTTGCATATGTTGCTACAAGACTCTTCCTTGTTCCTTGAGCATCACGAGGCCTATCCCACACTAACCACTAGCCTCTGTCACCTCTGGTGGACACAGAGGGAAAGAGATGCCATCGGCTCTGCACTGCACTGGCACCTACTATGTCTCCAGCACAGCACTTAGGTGGAGGGATTAGTTTAAGTGGACATGTTTTGAATGCATCCCACGTCTCCCTTCTAGTATCTTATCTGGCCACAGAAATTGAACACTGTGGCAGCATACAGAAGAGGTACTAGGCTAGCATTCCATACTTAGGATATTTCACATTTTGAAAGCCACTTGAATCATGCAGATAATTTCCAATTTTATTTCCAACAGAATCTGTTTATGTCTTAGTTTAATCCACAATATGATTTGTAGATATATAATCTCAATGCTTTAGAAAATCACATACAGTAATAACACACTATAGATATAACAGCATGCCATTTTCCCAATTGACAGAACAAGATCTAGTGTGTGGTTATGATGGCTGCTGGGGGTAGACACTAAGTCCATGAAGCTCATCATTAAAATTTTTTAATTTGCAACGTGAAAATTTATAATTCAGGTATATAATAAACTTGGTATAATTACATTTTTGTCTATAAATATCTTTCTAAAAAGACTATGTGCTTTTGTTAAGATTTATTTATTTTGTTAGTTATCTGTATGTTTGTATGCCTCCCTGAGTTTATGAGCACTATCTGTGTACAGTCGCTGTCAGAGGCTGGAGGGTATCAGATCCCTGGAAGTTACAGATAGCTGTAAGCTACCGTGTGGGTGCTGGGAACGAATGCTGGGTCCTCTTCATTAACGCCATGTGCTCTTAACGACTGAGCCATCTCTTTCCAGCCCACCATGTGACTTTCAGAATTAACCTTTACTCGAAGAACATTCATTCCATGTAATGTTTATCTGATAGCTCTATCTTTAGAAATGTTTCAGTATTTCAGTGTTTCCATTTGCACACACAGGACACACATATATCTTATTGTTCTTCTAAAGAGAAAATTGTATTGTAAGAAGTCATTCTAGCTGTTATCATTGTACTATGTACTTGGAGTCGGAGACTGTTTTCTGCTTGTACAGTTACACCTATGTGACATTTTAAAGTTTGCTTTCAGTGTACACATGCATATACACATGTCACATATATGTGAGGCTATGATCTAGTAAGATACTGACAGGGAAAGACTAAATGCACTGGAATCAGGATCAGTTCATCTGACTCCCTTGACCCCTACAGTTTGTACAGAGGCACGACAGACCATAGAGACTCTGAATGTCAGAGGAATGGGGTCTCCACCACTTACCATGTGCACACACAGAGGGTGGGGGGTAGCACACTCTCTCTGAATGGTAAACATGCCATCCCCCACACAAGGTAGCATGGCATCCATGCATGTAGAGAGAAGACTGCTCTGCGCTAGGCTACTGACAGACCGCCCTCCTGAAACCACACTGGATATGCTGCTGCTTGGGATTATTTAGGAAGAAGTGTGCCTGGCTGGATGGCATGTTGTGTCAGATAGCATCCGAGATTTAGCACACTTTGCAACTCTCACCTCTGAAGCACCTTCTGAGTGTGTCATTGGGCACAAGTGTAACCATAAGAGCATTCAAAAACAATACTGAAAGAGTGGAATTTTTTTTAAAAGATTTACTTAGTTATTTCATGTATGTGAGTACACTGTCACCGTCTTCAGACACACCAGAAGAGGGCATCAGATCCCATAACAGATGGTTGTGAGCCACCATGTGGTTTCTGGGAATTGAACTCAGGACCTCTGGAAGAGCAGTCAGTGCTCTTAACCACTGAGCCATCTCTCCAGCTCAAAAGAGTGGATGGCCACAGAATTTAAGAATCAAAGTAAAAGCAGCTCTGTATATGTGAACTAGGCCAGTCGTATTCTCCTCACTAAGAAAACAACTTTGCTCACTCACAAGTAAGTACAGTACATCTGAGAAAGCACTGCAGGGACAGATGAGGTGGACTGACTGGTTCTCACAGGCAGAGGACCTGTCTTTCAGTTACTCTCAGACACAAACAGTCTTGTTCATGGTGCATGGGCTCTGTCCCTGAGACCCTCTCTCAAAGGTGGAGAGGATGGCGCTCTTCAGCTCTTATGTTCATTCTGTGGGGAGAGCAGCTCCTTGTGGGCAAGAGCATATCTGGTTCTAACTTGGTACCTGGAAGTCTCTGCACATTGTAGTATATGTTTAGAACATAGCATCTTGGGCCCATTAGGAGCTGAATTGTGTCATCCCAAATTCAGTGCCAATTTCTAACACCCATGACTTAGTTGACAACGTGATGGAGAGAAGGTTTTGGAAGAGTCACTGGAGGCAGAGTCTGACTTAAAAGAGATTAGTCACTAGCACAGCCAGAGGGAAGACCAACTGAAGACCCGGAAACATTTCTAGACAAAGGCCCATTGGTCAATGACTGTAGAAGCTGGGAGAGATGAGACTTGGCATCCCACTGTGAACAAGGGTCCCATCGCAGACAGTGTGGTATTCAGCCATGGGATCCAAAGCTGGGCGCTCTGAAAGCTCTGAGAGAAGCCACTAGGCATTTTGACATTACACTCAGTGTCCCTGAAGCTCTCTGCATATGCTCTCTGCCTCCTGACTCACGGACCACATCTCACTCCCCTGTGGCTACTTACTGTCCTTGGGCTGACTTTGAACATTAGGGTCTTCAGGGTTCAACCTGGAGCCATACCTGCTATTGTTACCTTAAATTCCCCTCTGAGGCAGCCACCCTTTGAATCTGCTGACAATCAATCAGAGAACACGGCAAGAAGTGAGAAACCCCTCAGTCAAGATGGAAACCTAGCAGCCATATTTATCTGCTTTCAATCCTCACACCAACACCCAGGCTATCTCCAAACCTCACCTCCAGAATGTCCTGCACTGTCTCTGCTTGGTGTCTTTTATACAGCCTTATTCTGGATTACCTGTGCACTTGCCCATGTGGTCCACAGGACCAGGCGATTTCTGTTATACGGTATAGTCCTGAGGGATTGTGTCAACAGAAACCAGCTCTTTCACTGCTCCTCCCTCAGCTGTGTCTAAGAGCACTGGTGAAGCTTTTTATTCCGATAAGGATCTGCTCAATGTCAGGATTAACAAGATCAAATGGGTTTGGGTAAACACTTTTGATACCTGCCGTGCATTACAATATATTAAAATACTGTTTCACTGCTTCTTTACTAACAGAATGTTGTTGCAGCTTCTTCTGTCTGGGCAAGACAGAATTGCTTGCTTCCCCTCACAGCCCATCTGTTTTTTTCTTTTTTTTTCTGGAGCCGCTTGTAAGACAACACTTAAAACAAGAGACATGCTATTTGTAGTGGATGTTAATACACTTAACATTGTTATTTACAGCAAACTGAAAGTCTCACACAGCTCACCTCATAGGATAACCGTTCTCTACCAACCACCATGACTGGAAGATGAACTGTTTGAACTAGGTTCAGCCTCTGCTCAGACCTCACTTACAAGGCCAAGGACAGAGATGTAGCTGGCAACATACTGACGGAATATCAGGGTGTCTACCCGGTCACAGCAGGAGGAGCTGAGCACTCTGATCTGGACGTGACCATTTTTAAAAGCTCCCATCTTACATCAGGGAAAATCTCCAAAGAAACAGCTTTTACAGAACAAAACCCTCTCACATCACAAACTCCCTTTGAAGAGCAGCAAGGGCTGAAGAGAAGGGGAAACAGTGGTTGGGACGAGAGGCGAGGGGTTCTCTGCCTAGCACAGACCTGTGCCTTAGAACTCCACGTGCAGCACACCACATTTATAACCCTATGCTGATATTCAAATTTTCTGTCTTAAGCTAAAGAAAGATTGAATACCCTGCTGTTGTGTGGCCAAGATTGAAGAGGTGTCTCACTGACATTGTTCAAAGTTTATGAAAATATATGAATGCTCAAATGTCATTGGCTTTGCGCCTCCAACAGACTGTGGTTTTATGAAAAATCAGTCTTTTAATCAAAATGATTGAATACCTTAAGGTCGGATCCAAAGATATCAGCTAATATCTAGGAACGTGCTATTTCTGCGAATGCTGCCAAGCTCTGCATATTGTGGTGCATGTTAAAGTGTTAATTTGTGCATTCCATATTGAAAATTGATCTTGAGTTTTAGCTTTTTGTCAAGGAAAAACATATGGCTACAAGCTCTATGCATTTTACGTGATGGCTGTTGAAACTGTCACATGTGCAAACTTGATAACCGATGTGACACATACGCAAATAATGTGCTTGTTTAGTAACAATTCAAAGATTCATTATTCATGCAAACACACAGTTTTAAAAATGATCAGATGGAAATAGTCTCCGTTTTGTACAACCTAGTCTGGTTGGTGTGCAAACTCAAGATAAAATAAAGCTGGAAACTGAGTGGTATTAAACAAATCCAAGAATATGGGTATTTTCAGATAATTATTGAGACAGATGGTGTTTTTGTTAATTCTGCCATCAGTCTGAGAACTTGATGTCTTACATCTGCACTTGGTAAAATACATTTTACCACTGACATTATTTCAGTTTTCTTAAAATACTTCCATCAGTTTTAAACTTAGATTTGCAAACATCTGTGACAATGTGTGCCTATGAGATGAAATTATTTGAGACAATTACTTTAAAATACACACCACACACAGACCCTCAGATTTACTACTCTAAATCTTCAGAGTCACTAGGTGGACTGTTTAGTAATGAGCACGATAGCAATCTGTGAGCACATTTGAAAGTGAGCATGGTAACAGGTTCTAGGAAGTGTGTGCTCATTGGGAGAAAATATCTTGGAATTTCACACTGCATTGTTTTACTAGCTTGGCAAAAAAACAAAAAGGCAACACATCTTTTCTTGTGTGGACTTAAGGTGAAAGTTCTACATACTATGTTAAAGGATAGAAACAAATGATGAACTAATCAAAAGACATAGGCCATACAGGATTTTCTCTGAAAAGAAGTTAATTAACACCAAAAGAATTCTTCCTTATAGTACTCAATACTCTGGCCCTGTAACCCTGAGAATAGGCTTTCTAACTCAGTGTTCTGAACCCAGCCTGCCGGCTTCAGAATCCTCTGTGGACCCAGGAGCACCTGAGCCATTCAAAGTCCAGGGATGCTTGCTCACCTTAGGTGAGACTCTCGGTGACCGCCCACTGACTAGCAAAGCCTTAGGTGAGATTCTAGGTGATGCCCACTGACTAGCAAAGCCTTAGGTGAGATTCTAGGTGACGCCCACTAACTAGCAAAGCCTCACTTCCAAGCCGAAGCATGAAGCTGCTGTGATGGGACTACACTTGTGATGGTCCTTGCTCCCTGGCCAGATGAGCTCACAGGACCCCTCTTCTCTTCTTGGATCAGAAAGAGGCCTTGGAATCAGAGCAGGCTTTACACTGCTGTGTTGCCTTCTGAATGTGCTAAATATAAGTTGGCTAAACCAACCAAGCAATCAGGAACCTTACACCTAAGTCAATACAAAGAGTACACAAGGTAGTAAGTAATTGTGAAATGTCCCCAATGTTCTTGTTAGAAGAAAGCGAGCTACGCAGAGTGACCTGATCAAAGACTTCCCTATCTTAAAGCAAGCTCCATGGATATGGAGACTGGCTGATATATCACAAAACTTGTAGTCCACCGTGCACTTAAATAGCTACAGCAGGTAATAATTCACAGGCAAGGTCCGATTTCCCACAAGGAGCTTTCAAAATAGCAGTGATCTGGGTCCAAGATAGCCAGTTTCCAGTTGCTCTGGACAAGAAGGAAGGAAGAAAGCCAAGCAGTGGTCAGCAGCCAGAGCAAACTGAAGGGTAGTTCGAGTTAGTAGAACCCCCAAATTCTGATTTACTTAGGGGCTATTAAATTTGCTGCCCACCATTATTAATTAGTATATGATATATCATTGAATGTAATTGTTATTAATTATAATTACAATATACATTGTTATGATTCCATTTATATTAATTACAACAAGGTAATTATAATGACTGGGTACACTGAGGGTAAACTCAATACTTACCACAAAGCATATGCTAAGTGCTATTTTTCACAAGCACCTTACTCACTGAGAACACTGTGCTGTATGATGATCATGCATGATCTTTCCTGAGTGTATGCTTTTTTGGAGGAGTTAGGCCATGGACCTGCAAAATGCTATATCCAGAAATTAAGCCCAGGTCTGTCTGACTCACAGGGAGAATCCTCCACTCTGCTGACTCAGGGCTGACAAACGCTCTGTCCCTTCTCTAACATCCAGGCTGCTTTCACTGCACACCACCGCAGAGACTCTCTGTCTCGTTCACATCAATAGACAAGAATAATTTTAAGATACATGAGGATGTTCATGTATGTAATTTTTGTTAATTAAATACAAGGTCTACAACTATTTTTCCCTTCTTTAAAATTTGCATTGGTTCAAGTATAAATTGTGCCTACCACACTACCTTTTGTTTAAGCTTCATTTCCTAATTTATGATTGACCTGTCATCTTTTAAAAAGATAAAATCACTTATTGAGTTTGCACCATTTTCCCTTTGGATTTAAAGCAAAACAAACCAAAGTCCACTCTACAGGAGACAGGGGAGATGACTCAGCTGTTACAAGTACTCGCTGCTCTTGCAGAGGACCAGGATTTGCTATCCAGCACCCGTAAGCACAGCACTACCACTAACTATGGACAAATCCTGCACATTCTGGTCGTCCTGTTTCTTCACTGCCCTTAAATGAACTTGCATCTATAGCCATAGCTTACATGTTTCTTCACTAAACATGGGCAAATACAATGTTATTTATTTATCTATTTACTTATTTATTCTGTGTGTGGGTCTTTGGCCTACATGAATGCCAGTGCACCATGTGTGCACCTAGTGCCCTGGGCCTGCTAGGATTAGTGTTAAGAGAGCTGTGAGCCACTGTGTGGGGCTAGGAATCAAACCCAAGTCCTCAGGAAGAGAGGCCAATGCCTTCTCTCCGGCCCGAGACAATGCTTTAATAACTTCAGGAGGTAGCTTTTTGACTGCTGCAATTTTTATTACTTATCCTGTACATTCTGAGACTACCACTTAGAAATTCCTGGTTTTCTATATTTGTTAGATGTTCTTTAAGGCCAAGTATAAGTTTTGTATATTTTCTAGATTCTCAATTGAGTTAACCATATGCTTGCTGCATCCATTTTATTATATGAGCTCAAATAATCTTACTCAAGGGCGCACATGGCGCTGTTCTGGCTATCGCAGACTGCCATAGACAAGCCCTTTCACTGGTCACTGTTTCTAGTTTTGTTTTTTAAAAACTCTGTTATGTTTGTGCACCGGCCCTTTTGTTAGAGTATTCAAATACTACAGCTGCATTAGCTTAGCAACAGAACACTGTGGCATCTGTGTTGTACCAGAAACTTTCCTTGGATGTGGTATGACAGCAGGCCACAGCCTCTGTCTTGAGGAGACAGACACAGGACAAGGAGGAATGTTCCAAGTGTGACCTGAGTCTTAAGATTAGCCAAGAACATGGACTGACTGCCTGGCTGTGGACTCCAGGGAATACTGCTCACCAATCAGATTCTACCCACCTGGAAATCACTGCGAAGAGCAACATCCCCGACAGCAAGCACGGCCCCAGTGATTAAACGCATGTCACCTATAGAAACCATGGCAAAAGCTAGCAGAGACTTGGAACAGGAAGAGAACGTGCAAAGGTCCTGAGGTGGCAGCGGATACCTCAGGACTAGCAAGGAGGCAGTGTGGCTAGAACAGAGGTCCGGGGACAGACAGGTTGGGAGAGCCTTGCAGCCAGGTACACTGTAACATAATAGTTTTACTGTGAGTGGAAATTTAACTCACTACTTGTGAGCAGGAAAGGAAGCAGACTACTTGGATGGGTCCTGCTCTGCCTGGTAACAGTGCCCCACCCACTCGGTCACCATGAAAAGCCACCAATGGTGATGCTTGAATGGCACGGG
Source organism: Rattus norvegicus (assembly GCF_021556685.1). Classification (NCBI taxonomy): domain Eukaryota; kingdom Metazoa; phylum Chordata; class Mammalia; order Rodentia; family Muridae; genus Rattus; species Rattus norvegicus. The sequence goes on from NC_141551.1 coordinate 79,637,427, forward strand.
CTGAGCATCCCTGATAGGAAATTCCAAAACATAAAATGTGCCTGAATCAAAACTTTATCTGAGTCATAGTGGGGATTTCATCCTGACTTCATTTCAAAGGCATGGTCAGAGCACAGGGACATTATAGATACTGCATAGAGCTGAGCTGAGCTCAAGAGAAGTAAGACAGTGGATCATCTCTGACATGGGGAATGATAGTGTGAGGAAACAGATCCTGTGGTGAGGTGGGAATCATTCTGTGTAACATTAAAGAGTGGAGTGTTATCACTTGACAGCTGTGAACCATTTCACGTCAGGGAGGATGGGAAGAACCTGCCACAGTCCCGGATGAGACTGGGATGGAGAACAATGCGGACACACGGGGAAGGTCAGGTGCTGCGGTTCGGGCAGTGAAGGGCTTGGGTAGGTAGCACATCCTCTATGGCCCGGTGCAGACCCTTACTGGAGAATAATGTGAAGACTGACATGCCCGAGTATACGTCAGGGGCAGGCCTGGCGCTTCAGAGACCTCTGTGCCGGGGGATTCCCTGATGGCAGGACTAGAGCTCTGATGCTTAGGTCTAGATTCTAGACCACAGTTTCCTTTCTGCATAAAGCTGTTCAGTGCTGGCTGGCATTTGAGAGCACTGATTGGTTCCCAGGGCAGACCTCAGGACTTTACTTTGCCTCCTCCTCTTCCCAGTTTCCCCAGGAGAAACCTCTTGGCTTCGGCATTAACTGCTGTAGGATATACAAAGTGGGGAGCTGAGGAAGAGCAAAGCCAACAAGCAGCAATCCCTGGTCTCCTGCTTCAGTTCCTGCTTGAATTTCTGCCCCGACTTCTCTCAGTGATGGACTATGAGACCTCGAAGTGTGAGCTAACTAAACCTTTCCTCCTCAAGTTACTTTTGGTTTGTGGTTTATCATGACAACCAAGGGCAAGCTAGAGTGAAACAATCCTACTTTACAAAAGAAAACTCTTACAACTGATCAACGCGTTTAGCAGTGCCAAACGTAAAATAAACATAAAAAAAAATCAATAGCCTTTTATAATGAACTTGCCAAAAAAGAAATCAGAGTGAAAATACCACTCACAATAGCTTTAAATAAACTACCCAAGAATCTAATGCAACCCTTGTGGAGAAGGACTTCTAAGATGAAGCATTTACAACACACAAGGAAGAAACTGAAGGAAGACACTAGAAGATGGAAAGGCCTCTCAGGACCATGAGTCAGAAGAACAAATATGACGGAAATGGCTGTAATACAGAAAGTGGCCTGCAAATTCAATGCAATCCTGATCAAAGCCCTATTCTTCACAGGAATATAGAAAACAACCCTAAAATTCCTAAGTACAAAAGACCCCGAGTAGCTAAAGCAATCCTGAGCACAGTGACCAAAACTGAAAGCATCACAACACTTGACCTCAAGTTACGCTTCTTGGTCCTAATAACACACAAACCATGATAATAGTATAGAAATCACACACGAATTCATGCAAGAGTAAAGGGCAACAGGGCTCACAAATGAACCTGCAAACCTACTGCTCCTTGGTTATCAGCGAAGGTTCCAAAATCAAACAATGGAGAGTGGACAGTCTCTTCAGCAAATAGTAGTGGACGAATGGGATACTAGTGCACTCGCTCCCCCCACCTCTCTCTGACCTTGTACAAAGATCAAATTAAAATAATATTAATGTAAGAAATGAAACCGCTAGAGGAAAGCAAACAGAAAACATTTCACAATATAGGGATGCGGGAAAGCGTTCTGAAAACATCTAGAATATATAAAGAACTCAAGAGTCAAACACCAACCACTCCCAACTCATCCAACCAAGTAGTAGACTAATGAGCTAACAGTTCTCAAAGGAGGAATTACAAATGGCCAAATAGACATTTTGAAACCAGGCTCAATGATTCTAGTCATTAGGGAAACGCAAAACCAAACAGAGTTGTCAAGTCAGTCTGTCAGAATGGCTTCATCAAAAGAACCATCAATAAGTACTCCTGAGGATGTGGGGAAAGAGAGCCATTGTCCAGGCTGGTAGGAGGGAAGTCATACAGTGGAAGCCAGCAGGAAGTGTCCTCAAAACATTCTGTATGGCCCAGCTGTATGACTCCTGGGTCACAAAGGACCATAAGCACGCCACAGAATATCTGCATATACATGTGTTTTGCAAGATATGGACTCATCCTAAAGTCAACGAAGGATGGGTGAAGGAAATTCGAGACAGATGTTCAGCCATACAGAGTAATATGTCATTTGCTGGGAAGTGGATGGAACTGGAGATCATCTTGTACATTGAGTCAAACTCAGATAAATATCACGCTTTTTTTCATACAAAGAATCGAAATTTAAATCCCCGACGCCCCCCCATATATGTGTGTGTGTGTGTGTGTGTGTGTGTGTGTGTGTGTGAGAGAGAGAGAGAGAGAGAGAGAGAGAGAGAGAGAGAGAGAGAGAGAGATAAAAAGGAAGGGGAGTGAAGGGAATAGGCACAAGAGAGAGTAGTGGGTATGAGAGGGAGAAATATAGAAACATCACATACTTCCTCTCATATTAGACTGTCTGCCTGCCTGTCTGTCTGTCCCCCCCACCCATCCATCTGACATGAAAATGGAAGGCACTATTTGGGAGGAAGACAGGGACCAGTGGGAGGCTCAGGGATGGCAAGAGAGGGCAATGGGGGCAAATAAAACAAAGTACAGTGACACAATCTTAGAAAAATGTAATTAAGAAACAATATTTTTGGGTTGACTAAAAATTAATTAAAATTATTGTGAAAATTACCTTCAGGTTGAGATCTCATTACATATATGCAAATATTTGCAAAAGTGAAAAATCTGACACCCAAAACATTTCTAATCTCAAGCATTACGGAGAAAGAACATTCATCCTGTCCTGAGATTTTTGGGTGCTGCTGTTACCATTAGCACCACCACCACCACCATCAGCAGCACCACCATCACCACCATCACCTCTACCACCACTATCACTTCTATCACCACCATCAGCAGCACCAGCACCATCACCACCATCACCCCCATCACCCCCATCACCTCCACCATCACCACCATCACCTCTACCACCACCATCACCCTCATCACCTCCACCATCACCACCATCACCTCTACCACCACCATCACCCCCATCACCTCCACCATCACCACTATCACCTCTACCACCACCATCACCCTCATCACCTGCACCATCACCACCATCACCTCCATCACCACCACCTCCATCACCACCATCAGCAGCACCACCATCACCACCACCACCACCAGCACCTCCCATGCAGGCATGCATACAATTCTCCACTTTTAATCCATTCAGTGAACCTTTAATCCAACAAGGCAGGGACATGTAAGAATTAGAGAAATAATCTTACATATTCTCCTCTGATACATAACACATAACATTAATTTTTGGAAAGAAACCCCGGCAATTCCCTCCTGCAAGTTTACTAAGTAACCTAGTGGCTCTGAGACTACTGGTGATATGACTATAGCCATGTGGTTATGTGGGCACCATGCCAAAATAAAAATATGTGTATAATAGTACAAGGGCTGAAATGTTGTTCTTGTTAACTTTTGGGTTATTGAACAACACTTTCTTTAAGCTTGCTTTCAAAATCTTCTGAATCACATCTTGCTAAGACTACCAGTTTATAGTGTGTCTTGTCTTATGGGTAGACACCAGTAAAAGTTATAAAACTCAAACAAGTAATTTTATTTATCCTTCTCCCGTTATCTGAAGTAGCTGAAATCCTATTAAAAACCTGTCACATTACTATATATATGTGCCTTAAATGGCACATGGAAATCCAGTAACTGACAGATTTTACGTGGGTTTTTTGTTTGTTTATTTGGTGGTTTGGAGGGGGCATTCTTTGATGAAAACTATAGTGTAAGTTAGAAACCATCCCATGCTGTTGTATCAGAGCACATGCTTTCTGTTGTCTGTTATTAGTCATGAGAGGGTATAGCCTGGTCAATCCAGTTAGGAAGCCTGAAATCCTATGAAAGATCACAAAAGAAAAAACATATAAAGTCTCTACCATGGTCTCAGAACCCTGCAGACAAGTCCACACTGCTTTCACTGCATGTGCAGGGGCACATCTCATTTATTCAGACATAATGTGCATACCCTGGAGTACTTCATGTTCTTATCGCTCACTCTATGTCATCCTGTTTGCAAGCTGGTGAGAATCACATTTCAGTAAGTGTGAGCATCTACACCCTGAACCCAAGGAGGAATGAACACAACCAGACTTGATGCAAACACTGATAACTGTCACAAACAGTTTTATTCATTTTTGTAAGCTAAAATATTTATGGCCTGTATTTCTATTTTAAAAATCTATTCTTCGGATCCCTCAGACCACATTCAAACATTCAAGAAGGAATGTTTTCCTCAGATTATTCTGAATAATGGCCAGAGCAAGAGAGGAGCACTTGAGTTCTCTCAAACAAAGCAGCATGTACAATACATAAACAGGAAAGGAAGCCTCACTCTTTAAGCTTCCACAGTACATTCAGGGCCATCCACTTCCTGGGCAGAATGTGTGCCTCAGTTGTCAAAACCAGGCAGCAGTGCACGTGGCTCCTGAGAGCAGGGCTCCAGCTCAGTGGGGCCTGCACTTTCGTGACCTACTCAGCTTGCAGAGCTCTAACACTGCTGTTGTGTGCTTGTGTCTCACCACAGCACATAGGTGCAGCCTAGAGCACTATCCTGTGGAGTAGGTTCTCCTCCTGTGGGTCTCAGGCTTCTGTGGGAGGCACCTTTCCCTAATGAGCCATCCTGATGGCCCAATTCCCCAACGCTTTTGGGGAGAAAAACAAAATACTACATGTAAATTAACTTACTTTTTTTTCAGCTTCAAGAAAAAGAAGAAATATTTTGTAAAAATACTTTGTCTAATGGAGACAAAGTAGCACATGCCTTTCATCTACAATACATTAAACTACGAATTGCATTTAGTCTTTGCTGGTGGTTTAGAAGTAATCAGATGAAGTGAGAGTCTGGGCATGCAGGAAGGATGAATGACAGGAGGAGAGCCATTTGTCTGGAAGGAAAGCCCTGATTTGGTTAAGTATATGCAGTTGCATGCATGGTGCTAAAAGCAAGCTTTTGAGATGCTCTGACCTTCAGGAAGGTGGCGAGGTGACCTACATTAGAAGAGACTGTGCTGTCAGTGTTTAGAGCCAGTCAGAAGCTGAGAAAAAGACAGAGGGTCACTCTCGAATGCAAGTGAGAGTGAGAGCTGTAGTATGCCTGGAACTCCAAACCCCAGAGGAAGTTTAGCTGCTACACAGGTATTTAACTGGCAGACAAAAGCACAGGATCTTGATACTGGAGGTCAAAGCAGAAAGTAATCACTTTAAGTGCACACACTAGGTGAACACACTGAAGGGACTGCCTCACAGAGACAGCGGTGCCCATCTATAGTCCTTAAATACACATGGAAAATGTAGGCTGGATCTGAATCTGACCCACAGTCAAAGTCTCTTCTGCAATGTCAAATGCTAGATAGAAGGCTAGACAGATCTCCTCAAGAACACAAGCTAATGGGAAATGGATCTCTACACACTGATTCAGCAAGCCCAAATGGCCAATTTAGTGTGGTATACACCACTTGTAATTAAACAAGGCTAGAGTCAGAGAAACCCAGTCATCGAAAAATCTTGCAAAAAACTAGTACACTTAGCTCCTTCCTTCCCCCCCCCCCATCTCCCCTTCTCACCCTGCCCAGTCAGTGGTACCAGAGAGGTCCTGAAGGAAGGGGGCACTTGCTGGCTAGTGGTCCTCAGCTCTGCCCCTACACTGGTGGGATGACTTATGCTGCTGTAACCATGGCGCCAATGCTCCCCAATCAGCCCACTATACTACATGCAAATGCTTCTGTTTTCACCAGAGAACATTTCTGTGGTCTTCCTTCCAGCAGGGCCTTTCACTAGAGGAGCATAAAGGAGAGAGATGTGCTTGAATTAAACAGGGCTTCTCTGCTGCTGTTCAATTGATCAGTAAAAGTCCAGGGGGGGGGCACCAAAATAATGCCCCCGGTTATTAAAACAAACCAAAACAAAACCCTGAGTCATGGCTTAATAAATATGGATCTATGATTCTGCACTGAACACAGCTGTAGAAACTGAAGGAAAGGCCATCCAGAGACTGCCCCACTTGGGGAATCCATCCTATATGCAGCCACCGAACCCAGACACTTGCTGAGGTCAAGAAGTGCTTGCTGACAGGAACCTAGTATTGGTGTCTCCTGGGAGGCTCTGCCAGAGCATTACTGATACAGATGAGGATGCTTGCGGTTAACCACTGGACTGAGTACAGGGACTGCAATGAGGAAAGACTGAAGGAGCTGAAGGGGTTTGCACCACATAGGAAGAACAACAATATCAATCAACCAGACCCCCAGAGCTCCCAGGGACTAAACCACCAACCAAAGAGTACACATGGACAGACCCATGGCTCCAGCTGCATATGCAGCAGAGGATGGCCTTGTTGGGCACCAATGGGAAGAGAGGCCCTTGGTCTTGTGAAGGCTCCATGCCCTAGTGTAATGGAATGATAGGGCGATGGGGTGTTAGTGGTTGGGTGGGTGGGGGATACCCTCATGGAGGCAGGACGAGGGGGAGAGTGGAGTGAAGAGTTTTCAGAAGGGAAATCAGGAAGGGGGTAACATTTGAAATGTAAATAAGATAACCAATAAATTTTTTTTTTCAAAAAGAGAAAAACTAGTTTTCCAAGACATTTGAATTACACCACACACATTTTCTTAAAATTGCTCGTCACAGCATCTATTTCTTTTTGAATCAGTCTCCCCTCCCTCCTTCCCTCCCTCCCTCCCTCCCTCCCTCTCTCCTCCTCTTTCATATATATTTATGGACTGCCACGATACAGATGCTTAGCACAACACACCAGCTGTGTACTAAATTACAGGCTAAATTAAACTTACAGAGCATTAAGGGCATAAGTTTCTCACTCTGGGCGTCAGGCACCAACTCGTTTCCTTCACATAACTAGAAAGTGATGTCTGTCTGTCACCTTCACAGTGACAGGACAATATGCCAGAACTGGGAGAGTCACAAAATACAAACAAATAAAATTAACCACCCAATCCTGAGATCCATCAAAACTTGATAGCTCACCTTAGGAAAATGTGTGTATTTAAAGTGAACACAGTGTTATCTTAATGAGTGAACCAGCCACTCACAGTATATGGTATCTGTGCCCATTGTCACTTTGTGTAAAACTGCATCCCTGAAAAGTAAGTTCGCAACCAGGCTGTGGGATTTTATTTTCCAGTGTGTCCACTTCTACTGAGATGCAGTTTCCACCTTTCCACCATCAGTATTCCAAGTCAAGCTCTCTGCATTTGGACGTTTGACGTTATGGCTAAGAACCTTCTCCACAGTGCACTAACGCTGTACAAGGAAGCACTGGAGGTGCAAACATTACACACCATGTGCTCCTCTCCATCTGTGCTCCCAGCCCACTCACCCAGTGCTCCGATGGCTGCAGAAAGGCAGGCACACCCCCTCAGCATTCAGAAATAGGCTTACAGTACAGGTGCCCAAGACATTACATTTGGAAAGTATTGTGAATTGAGAGCTCAAGTATCCTGTGACCTGACTCAAGACAGTGCCAAGGATTTGGATTTACTTTATATTTAAATGTAACACTGACCAAACTGACAACTGGCCTTTGAGTAATGTCTCCCCGCCTCCCAAAATGTGGGGAGTTGATTATAATACAGTAAACATTTAAATGAAAAGTGTGCACTCAAATTTCATTATTCTTGATGAGTATGTATATAAATTTTAAGGGATTAAATATGTTGAAAAATTTCCAGGTGTCATTTTGAAATTGGGCAAAATTTTCAGAGAAAATACTTGCCTTTCCAAAGTGGGATTACGATGCTAAATTAAGGGATAAAAAGGACACAACAAAGATAAAAACTAATCCTATATTAATTATTTCATTCAGTGAAACTCATCAAACATTAACAATTATTTCATTGATATGGAAATAGCATTCCTACTATTTGTTATGCTGAAATTCTGGTTGTTTGTAAACAAAGGTGTTTGCTTAGCAGTAATAATCTTACACAGCACTGCTTAGCAGTAATAATCTCACACAGCACTGCTTAGCAGTAATAATCTCACACAGCACTGCTTGTGGTGGCCATAAGGAGAGACAACCCAGAAGCACATATGTGAGAGCTTTGGAGATGGGTAACTATGGGGCAGATGGCCAGTTAGTGGCACCTCACATCCTCAGTCAGAAACAGGACCGTGACAGATCACAGCAGTGATAGAAGTAAACGCCCATCACTGTCTTGTTCCCCAGAGAACTTTCTAAGGTGCACATGCTCTCAGTTCATGGAAGGAAGGAAGGAAGAGTCCTGTCCTGTAGTGAGCTGGAATCAGCAGGAAGTTGGTGCATTGTTGTTTATGTTGTTCTCTAATTATGATAATTCCATTATTACTTTGGTAAATTTAAACTCTCTAACAGAGAAAGAAAAGTAGACTCACCAAGAATGACAAAAGGTTTCATGAATGATTTTGAACCCAACAATTTCACACAGGTTTTCTAGGGGCATCTTCCTTTCCGTGCCATGTTTCTTACGCCTGAGAAAGCACAGTAGACAGAGGAGGGTTTCTCGGGGATGCTGACTGTATGGGGGTCTCCCTGCTCTGGACAAGGGGCCTTCATTGTCAGTACGAAGGAGTAATGGGTCATAGACTCAGACTCACTCCCCACCCAAGTGGATGCTTTTTATCTAACTAAAAGGAAATCTATGCTGTTTTTGTGCAGCTGTACAGACAAAAGAACTTCTCTCATGGTGCTGACATGTCTGTTTACACGTCTGTTTACACGCACGCCTGTTTGCATGCCTGCACCACCACGCCCAAGCGGTTGAGCAGCCAGAAGGCAGCATCAGAACTCTTGGTGTTGTACAGCCGTAACGGAGCTGGAGGTCAGTCACCCACTCATTACGTGGGTGGCAAATGTCTGTACTGGACTTCAGGAGATGCATGCACACACACAGCTCGAGTGAGTTAACTATCCCACTGTTCACTAGCATCTCACACAGATATCTGTATGCCCATTCACTAGTGCACACTTTCCAAACAGTAAGAAAGAACTGTTGGATTCATGGGCTTGGTTTTGCTCTCAATACATCTGACCGGGGACCCTGGGAAGTCAGGAAGTTCATCCTGGCAGTTAATACCAGCAGCATACAGAACTAGCAGAATAATGAGGTCTGCTGAGTAAGAAAACACTAGGACTCTGATTTCAGGAAGAGAAAAAGAAAGAAAGCCCTGCCTCCATGACTGTGGGATTTCCATGTTTGCTCTCTGAAGCAGACAGCACTATAGTGTAATGGTGGGTGGGCCTCAGATGCAGCCTCTCCCAGGAAACAGCTCTAGAAGTCAATATATAACAAGGGAAAAAAACCAACCTTCAGTGACATGCCTATGTGTGTGTGAGAAGGATAAGAGTGCTCCAAGAGTTTAACAAGAGCTGCTCCTCTCTCCCTGCACTGTCCACACAGAAACTGTGTTTGCCACACCATCAACGCAACATCAACAAGAACCAAGTTCCCTGCTTGAAGATGTACCTTAATCTTGCTGAGAAATTTAATTTGAAAGTTAGCTTACTAACACATACCACTAATTTACTAACACATATACTCCCCTGTGATAGGACCTAATATTAAGGAAATCCTTGAACTGGGGACATTTATTTCACTCATATGTAGAAGATCTAACAGACAGTCTATTTCTCTGCTAACCATCTATTGCACTCAGTTTAAAACAAACCAGATTATATTATGGGTTGGAGAGATGGCTCTGTGGTCAAGACCTTTGGTTGCTCTTCTAGCAGACCCCGGTTCGGTCCTCTCACCCACATGGTGGCTAATAACTGTATTCCAGCTCCAGGGGATTCAATGCCCTCTCTGTGTCTTCACATACACACCAGGCATGCATATGGTGCATAGACATACATGTAGGCAAAGAGCCCATACATATACATGGTTGTATTATGTATAAAATAAACATGAAAAGGACTACCCTAAAATGTGAAATCACCTGTGTTGATGAACAGGGCAGGCTGGGGTAGGATGGCATATCAAGAATAGGCCAAAAGTCAGTGGCTTCTCTACATGACGAAAGAGCAAAGTGACGGTGACATGGAGCAGAAATGCATACTCACAGCCACACAAAGCATCACGTCACCCCTGTGAAGAGGCTTCCTCACAGCCTCTTCAGGGACAGACGGACTCAGCACAACGACGGAAGAACAGTAGGGCAAGGGTGTGATTCTCACAGAAAGGGAGAGGAAAGACGTACAGAGGTAGAGTAGAGCCAATGTTCTGGATGGGAAATAAGATGCACAAGCTTTGCACACAAGCTCCAGATGCCAATACTTAGCAGAGCGGGAAGTAAGGATCACTCAGTAAAGCAACCATCGGCAGCAAAAATGCTACCTTTATTTATGGTGAAATAAATGGTAGTTATCCCTAATCATTGGGGCTATGTTCCACGACACCCAATGGAGGCCTAAACCATGGAGAGCGAGCCCTAAACCCACATATAATGCATTGCCTTAACAGACACACTTATTATATATTGTCAAGTTATGTGATATGGTCTCTCTCTTGCTCTCTCTCCCTTCTCCCCCTCTGTATTCTGTATTATTTACCATGCACTCCCATGATAGTTTCAAATGCATGCAATGTGGTTTCTCTTTCCTGGCTATTCTCTTGTGTTGCTATAAGAACAGTTTAGGGAAAGAGGGGATTACACTGGCTAACAGACTTAGAGGCTCCAAGCCATCATGGCATGGAAGGCAGCTGCAGCATGAGGCAGTGTCATCCTGTGCCCGCTGTCAGAGAAGAGGGATAAAGCTTGGGGCTCAGCTTGCTTTTTCCTTTCTACTTATCCAGAAAGTCTAACTCATGAACAATGAACACGCATGGTGACTCTCCCCTCACTCACAAGCATCTCTGTATCTGGTACATGTTACACAGGTCAGTAAGGTTATGCATGATGAGGTCAGTGCATTAGGAAGTGCTGCTCAGAAAGGCAGGTATGAGGGTCATGCCTACAGCCCCAGCTCCTTGGAGTTGCTGCGGACAGAACATCAAGAGTTTGAAGCTATCCTGGGTGACACAGCTATGTCATGTCTCAATTTTATTTATTTTTTTAAAGAGCAAGAAGCAAAATCTAATAGATCATTAACTATATATGGTAAACAAAGTGGGTAAGTAAATGTGCAAAATCACACCAAACATTTACAGAAATGATGAAAATGCCTGCTTGCTACAGCATAAGAAAGCCAGGAAGTTGTTCCAAAGAGCATGTGCTCACCTGTGCAATAAATGATACATTAAGAACAAGGTGGAAAGTACTTAAAGCTTCTACATATCAGGAATCATAAGGTAATTAAAAATGACATGAAACAAAAATACCCCCAAATTCCTAGCAAACTAAAGCTTTTGAGACGCAGCTAAGACACTATTCGGAAGGAAAATTAACTGTTTAGTGTTAGTGCCTTCAAAAGAAACGAGAAAACGCATTAACTAGGAAACTCAACTTAAGTTGGAAGCTAAGAATCAGAGTAAACAGAACCACAGAGCAGAACTGAGACACAGAGGAGCGCTCACTGCCCAGCTGACGGGGCGAGTTACTCTGAGCTGAGGGCAACAGCAGCAATGCAAACAGCAGGACAGAGGCACACGCCTGGACACCCAGATGCCCTGTGTGTGACACGGGCTCCTCACACATGGCTTCATCACAGCAGCCACCCAGTAACAAGTGTGCACCGTTACAGAAAGCAAGCACTGAGCTCTGATGAAGACCCAACAACACCGTCAGGAGCCGCCACATCGGAGGTTCATCGGGGGTGGTGAGAGCAGAACGAGCCACCCAGGCCAGGAGCAGGTTGGCACCACAGGCGGTGGGAAGTTAATACTTTCTAAAGTCTCCAGCTTAGCTGAGGGCACTAACTTGGCCACCAGCATGACTGATGAATGAGGAATTTGACAAGTATTTTACGGGGAAAGAGAAACCTTACAAGGTTTGAGTATAAGGAAAGAAAAACTCAGGTGTAACATTAATTTTTCTGCAGCAGGAATAGGACTGTGTAATTATATTAAAACTAGTACACAGTTGAGGTAACTTCAGGGAAAAAAAAGGCCAAACTATGTGCAACATTCTTCATCTCAACAGAAAAAAATGGCTCAGTTTGGAGAGGGTCTGTGATGAATCAGGCTGTTCACTGGCTTCAACATAAAACCTTGTAGAAACAATAGCTTGGGATAGAGAAAATATGCAAGTTCTTTTGTTTTACAGACCAGAAATGCAACAGAAACAAAATACAATAAAAAATGAAAATTCAGGTACAGGAATTATGCATTTCATACTGAATAATTATTTCTGTCCTGCCCGTAAATCCTCTCTGGTAAGCTGTGCATCTAAAACTCATCGAACTGCCACGGGGTAAACGCAGCTCCATCCATCAAGCAACCACTTGACAAATACATTCCATAATAGAAGTTTATTTTTATGGGAGGCTGAATCAAGGACTTTCCCATGCATACAAAAACTTGTCAAAATTATTTATGAGTCTTGCTGAGACACACAATATGTCATATCAAACTCCTATTTTCCTTCCAAGTACAGAGTGTCAATATCTTTGCTACTATCAATAATGGGGACACGGCTGATAGCAGCCTCAGGAATGTGGGGTCATGTGTCCATCTAGCTGCATGGTTTGGTTGTAAGAAGCCTCCATCAGTTCTTGAAGGGACAGCTAAAGGCACCTGGAGCTGCACACAGGCCTTTACAGCCCATGCCTGGGAAGTCAGAGCTGATTATAGCTGAAGCAAAACAAGGAATTGAGAAGATGGGCCATCTTTCATTTGCACATAAAGTATTAGTTAAGTGTGAGAAAACAAACACTTGACAATCATGGGAAGTGTTCATCACTCGTGAATTTTTACCAACGAGGAGTCAGCTTTACAGAGCGTGAACGACAGGAGGGGTAGTTCTCACAAGCAGGATCTCCTGTGACGAGGACCAAGTAGGCCTAGCTCCTTACCCTAACACCATTGTCTTTATCACAGGGGAGCATCAGCTGACACACACATGAGCTGAGCTTTCACTCAGCTACATGGGCCTCTCCTGTCCTGTCTTCCTCATGCTCAGTGAGAATGAGGAACACGGTGAAGACTCTTGAGATAGTTTATAGGAAAATGCTACTGCTCATCAGCTCCACGGGCAACGGAGCACTGACTTCCTCTCCTCGGCTGTTCATGGGAAGTAACTCGGCACAGGGAAGCCAGGCTGGTTGGACCACCGAGGAAGCACACATTACTGCTCATGCACTCAGGGAGAGCAGATGCATGCACTGCTCAGGAACCACAAGCAGGACAAGCTCAAGTGTCCACACCCTGCACTAGTCTGGGTGAGTGTGAGGTGAGCAAACGGGTGTTTAACCTTGATATTTTCAAGACAGCTTCATACCTGGAAGTCTGACGTCAGTGCTACATACAGCTCTCATCTATGTTCAATGTCAGGACAGGGAACTCTAGGAAGAGTGGGGAGAATGGCAGCTGCAGGGATTCTAAGGTCCCTCGAGTAGTACTCAGCACACTGTGGCCAGGAGCAGTGACATGCTGTAGGGCTTCTCATGTGCCACCATGCAAAAATGACCTTGGATGCCATTAAGGCCTTCCCTCTTAGACTCCAGCAAGTAGTAAAATTTTGTTTTTTTTGGAATCCTGAAATTCAACTAAAATAATTATTAGTGAAATTAAAACAAAATCGACTTTTTGTTTTTCTCCTGAACAAATTGGAAAGGAATAACAGAAAGGGGATAGGGGAAAAAGGCAGGAAGGGAGGACTTAAAAATAATTTCTCTGATCTTTCTTGTACTTTTTTGGAGCACACCCTAAACTCTCTACAGAATCCCCGTCAAGGCTCTGGACCCTGCGCAATGCTCACAATGGAGGCTTGTCCATTCGTCACACAGAACCAGACTCTGCATGGAAAGAGGGAGGGCTGTTTAGCCAGTGTGTATAGGGCAGAGCCATCAGGCAGTGGTGCATCTTGGATGGTGGTGTTATAACTCCAACCTAGAAACCCAACCAAAAACTGCTCTCTTCTCACAGAAGCCTAAACTCAACATGAAAAGCACAGTGAGCTTCTCCTGCACTGTAGGAATAGTCAGCTGAAGTAACTCGACGTGTTTCCAGGAGGACACCTCACCTATTGACAAGTGAGTTGACGGCACTAAATAACCAGCGGGACTCGTATTTGCACACAGAAAGTATTTAGAGACTTATGCTGTGAACATAGAGCATGCTGCTGCTGAGGCTATCTTGTAAAGCAACCAAGTGAAGTCTCCTGTAAGAAGAAGTCCAGTCCGGAAAAGCAAGGATACACCCACCTTCAAACACCCACATTTGCTATCCCCTTAACAATCCGGAGGGAGGAAGCCATGACTCCTGACCTCAAGAAAAGGAGTGGAGGGCACTTCAAAGTGAGGTGGCTCATCTAGTCTCCAGCTTGTGCACGATACAAGGAGCACTGGCCCTGCACCCTCCTGCACCACAGCTGCAGCTGCTGAAGAAGGTGTGGACTGCAGGGGTGGGGGGTAAGGAGAAGCTCGTGGATGGTGAGCTGGGCACTCACAGAGCGCGGCACTGCATGGATACAGTCAAGTCCAGAAGCCTTTCCTTGGGTTTGAGTACCACCATTACATAAGTCATGGGAAGCTCAATTATCAAACCAGGAGAAAGAAACTCACATTTTCAAAACATAGAAAACCCTTTCAGATGAAAAGCTGAGAAGAAACTCGATTTTGAACAGTACACTTAGGTTCACCTGGCAAACAGAGGCCTCTCCAGCTCTGACAGATGCTGCTGACAGGAGCCACATCTGAGGCTGCAGTCTGCCTGCGGTGTGTACACAGCCCTACCAACCTGCTTCATGAAGGACTTCCCTCGTGTTACCCAATACTCAGCACAAGCCACGTGGAACAAAGGCCCTCAGGAGCAGCACTCCTGTGCAGTAATAGTCCTGGCTGAGGTGGGGGCTGACGTGTCCACTGACGCGTTCCCCCATTTTCTAGAACAGTCTAGACCAGCGTAAACCACCTCAGGTGTTGCTGTTTGTGGTGTGGCCAGCCCAGCACTGATGGACACGGCACACATGCCTGGCTGTGGTTGATTAGGTGTCACTAGCATCTCTAGAGCGATGGCAATTCCACAGACCTCCCAATACTGTTATATGATCTCTAAGGGGAAAAAAAACTCAGCTCAGAGCCACTGAATTAGTAATCACCCAACTGCAACATTTCAGTTTCTATTCTGTTTCATTGTGTTGCCAAGGTTTTCATTTTGTTTTTTTTAAATTATTGTTGTTTGTTTTTTTTGTTTGTTTGTTTGAAATAAACTTGTCACAAGCTAGAGTCATCTGGAAAGAGGTAACTTCAACTGAGAAAATGCCTCCATTCAATTAGCCTGTTGACAAGCTGGGCATTTGTCTGTCTGTCCTTGCTTGTTTCCTTTACTTTGTTTCTCTTCTTGACAGCGTCTCACTATGTAGCCCAGGCTGGCCTTAAACCTACAGAGGTCCTCCCAAATGTGAGGATTAAAGGCTTGTGTCACCATGAGAGGGTGGGGAGCGTCTTCTTGACTGAAGGGCCCTGTGCACTGGGTTCTCTAGGAAGCAGGCTGAACAGGTTGTGAAGAGTAAGCAGCACCCCCCCAATGGTCTCAGCTTCCTCAGTGCCTCCAGGCTCCTGTCTAGAAATTCCTGGCTTAACTTCCCCCAACGATGATACAAACTGTAGCTGAGATAAATCCTCTCCTCTCTCTATTATTTTTGGTCATAGAATGAGCAAATAGAAAATAAACTAAGGTATCCACCTTTGCAAACATCAGCGTAGAATTCCGTATTCACTGTTGTAGTCGTGGGCATTTCTACTCTGGGTAGCAGAAGTCAGGACAATGGATGAAGGTTATGGACAAAAGAGGGTGGTTTCAGGATTTAAGATAAATGACTGATGTGATACTATTGGGGATACTGTTATATTAAAGAATGACTTGTTGTTTAACTGATTAAAACTCAATGGGGTACCCTGCATTTTTATTTGCCCATATGGAATATCCGAGTGAGAGATTCAAGAAAGATCATTCCAATGCAGGTTTTACATGAAGATGATCTGTATTTCTGCCAACTTTAGAATAACAACCCCATGGCTCCACATATCAAGTGGTTTTCTTCCCTTCTGCCCTGTACCTGCTATGTACTTATTGATCATATTGTCAGGATACCTTATTATTCAAGCATATGGAACATCTTACTCTAATGTCTTAAAACTGCGCTCTTCCCAGAGAGTTACCAGCTTTTGGCTAGCAATGGCTTGTGATTATAAATAGAAAGATCCCCATAATCAATATCCATCAACTATATAACTTTCTGACTTAACATGTATACGCCTGGAGATTTTCAGTGTACTGCCAACTGGACCTCAGCATTCTGTTTACTGTGGCATGGTGACATCTAACGTCTACCCTACTCCTTAGCTTTCCTTACACGTTTAATAATGACCTTCCTTATTCAGAACTCAGCAGCTATGCTCAACTAGCCTTTATCCCTCCCTATCCTCCCAGCCTTCCTCTTCTAAGCCAGTGCTGACACTCCCTCACGCTTTACAAAGGCACAATGAACACCTAGGAGCAAGACAAGTGCCATGCAGCCAGCGTGTTTGCCCCCTTACTCACTTTGAGCCATATACGTTTATCTTTCACACACGTGCGCACACACAGGAAACGGTATTTAATGTCACATACATTACTGAAGCTTGGCTGCCTTCTGTCCTGTTAGCCTACCTTATGCTGAATTCAGATCTCCACACTTCTCCCTCTTCTGTGCTGGGAACAATGTCAAACCCCGACCTGGTCAGGAGCTCAAGGTCTGCCAGGACTATGGGATGGGCGTTGATGATTTTGAATTAAAAAAACTCACATTTATCAAAAAAACTTTAAATGGTAAGTCTGGATCTGATGAAATTAACCATGGCGGGGGTGTGGTCAGAATAAAGGTGAGCTACTGCCCACTGCACAGGATGAGGACATGTTGAGCTGGCACTGATGCCACTGTCTGCATCATTTTAATGATTTCTCAGACAGCTGATGAATACATCTTTCATCCTCACACTTTCTTATATGGCATGGCACTCTTGATTCAAAGATAAACACAAGTAGGTTGGTAAATATGGGTTAGGATTTAATATTGGATACAAGGTTATTTACATTAATAAAACACGTGACAGCTTTAAGTGGAGAAGGCCTGACAGCCTGAGACAAACCAGCTGGCCCCTTGGTGAACTGAAACTAAACTAAGTGTCTGTCTTAGAGATGCTCTGGCTCCGCCCCTTGAAGAGACCCCACCCACACTTGCCACCAAGGTCAAAGGTATCCAGTGCCAATTTTGATACATGCAAGAGTTTATTTTAGATCATACCTGTCCAGAAATTTTTAGACTGATGGTATGTGCCTGAACAGTATGAATTTTTCACATAGCAGACATGAGTCGACAGTCACTGCTGAAACACCTGCTCCCTGTGGCAGCTATACCTTTACGCATTTTATTTATCTTTTTCCCTTTTACTGAAATATTTTATCATTCCTTCTCTATTTACACATTTTAACAACATACATTTTCCCTTTGTACTCCCTAGGAATCTTCTGGGGCTAGAAATGTATTGTTATCTAAAAATTGATGAGCTTTGAATAGATGCTATATGCACCCAGTTTAACCTTAAAAGGTTACAGCAAAAGGAATCGAGTTAAAAAAATATCCAACTCATGTTCCCAGAAATGAAGACCTTCCCAGGATGGGGGCTTCTCCGAGACTTGTGGCTGTCCCTCAGATACTTAATGGCCACAAGAGAAGACACTTGCTCTATATGCCTGGATCTTTTCTTTACCACCAACAGCACTGCACAGTGCCCATAGGTCTACACATTATTTCTCCCCATGAACATGGGATATTATTCTGCAGCAGTGTAAGGACTGTCCTCATCCTTTCTATGACTGCATAATATTCCACATGGTGTTGTCCTGTTTGCTTTGCTTCCTGTACCACTGACTGTCACAACTGTCTAGCTGGATGACTGTTAAAGTCACCATGCTGCAAAGTACTACTCAGGACCAATCCAAGAACAGAAAGGTAAGCATGGGCCATCCTCTAAAGTGAGAAGTTAGGTAAATGCATTCTTTCTGTGGGCATCAGCACATTCAAAGCACTCCTTTCACAGGACTTATCATTTTATGAGACATGACTTCACTGTTGGTGTTTAACACAGACACAATGATGGGCTGTTGTACGATTAGAAGAGTATGGCACTAGATTATTGTTTTCTTATATGTTGTGGAATATGACTATGGTAGATACCGGAAGGTAGGTGTGTGTGTGTGTGTGTGTGTGTGTGTGTGTGTGTGTGTGTATGTGTGTGTATACATGTGCTGAATGAACCGTAGTATGAAGAAACACATTTACAACCTTGAAATAAACTCTCAACTGAAAACAATACCACTATCAGTTGGAGTATTAAAATTTATCTTTCTTGAGATCAAAAAACATTCAGGTGTGCGTGTGTGTGTGTGCGCGTGTGTGTGAAGAGTCCCTAACCCACACATTTACAGTCTTTTTCTACTTTATTTTTAATTTTTAAATTCTACTTAACTTTTTAATGGCCTTGCCTCCTAAGCAAACACTCCCCTTTCCCTGTCAGTTGAGGAACCCTGACACACTGCCACAGGGCAGGCACTGACTGCGGCTGCTCCAGGCTCCTAATTGTGAAGTCCTTACAAAGATTGAACCTGATCATTCACTGAATTGTTGAGTTGATGGGATTCGTGTAGCTGGTTATAAATTGATAATCTAAATTAATTCATTCAAGCAGAAATCGATTCTGTAGCTCCTCGAGAGCTGTAATGATGCTTACCTCCCACGGCTCCCTGCTTCTCTGTCCCATAAAGCTGGTCGGAAACAGCTGGATCCAGGTGACCTGCTAGCTCATTAAATCTCTCACATGTTCCTTCTGGTAAATGATATTAAGTTGAAATGTCCTAACGTTGATTTTTTTACTTTAATTTTATGACAGAAATAACATAATTTGTAATACAAAATAACAATCTCCTTGGATTACTTTGCCTTGTTAAAATATTTTATGCATTTTTCATTTACACGAAGGTAATGGAAAAACACTTAAACTATCTGTTATTTAAACCACGGGAGATACGTTGCTGAAAGTCTGATAGCTCAAAAGTGATTGTCTCTTCATAGTCTTTACTTTATATCTGTAATAAAAGGCAGACAATTCAATTCATTGGTTAGTAAATAAAGTACGATAGTTTTTATTTTATTTTCTCTGCCTTCCAAGAGCTAACATCAGATTGCTTTTTAAATTCATTTAGAAACAGGGCTCATTACTTTCCTACCCCTTTGTAATCAAAAGTGTCCATTTGGAGGCCCCATTTCTTTAGCAGAGGCTGTAACCAGGTTCTGAATCCATCCTAGGAGATCACTTCCCTGAGATTCCCTCCTTCTGCATAGACAGTCAGTGCGCTGGCCTCCAGTGACCCACGCTACAAACTACTTCCTAGTACACTCCCGATTTCACTGCCCTTCCCTGAATAAATTTTAATGTGAAAAGACCCCGCAAGCAGAGATCAAGCATTTCCTGAGAATATTATTTTTTATCACAACCACAAGCAATAAGGTTTCTCAAGTCGTAGAAGGAGATTAACTGAGACCCCAAATTCTTCATCTCCTCAAATGCTACCACTTATCCAGAGACCAGAAACATCATCTTCTGCTGTACAGTGCTCACTGATACAGCTGGAGGACTGACTTCTGACCATGCTGTCTTCCAAGGGAAGTTATGGGAAGTAGGAATCTTAAACAGAAAATGGAATCATGGAATTCACAAACATTTTAATACTGACTACTACATATTTATTGCTGAAAATGTTTTCCTAAAAATAATCCCTAGCACTGAACGCCTAGAAATCCACTTCCAAAGTTTCTGTAGTTTGTAACTATTTATATCACAATAGTTAAAAGCAGAATTTTACTATGCCTGATGGTTAAAGTGACCGTGGAGGAGCGCCAGAGTGAGCAGACGCTTGTGTACCGCTTACTCACCAAAAGCACTCCCTGAAGAGGAGGGTGTGTGAGCAGTCCTGGGGCAGTGGGAGCGTGGCAGAGAGCTCTTCAGATCAAGTAAGGCCCTAGTGCACATGCCCTGTCCTGTCCCACCACCGAGGGAAGGCAAAGCTTAGGACTGTCTACTGTAACTTCCTGCTCACCTTAAGACTATCTACTGTAACTTCCTGCTCGCCTTAGGACTATCTACTGTAACTTCCTGCTTGCCTTAGGACTATCTACTGTAACTTCCTGCTTGCCTTAGGACTATCTACTGTAACTTCCTGCTCACCTTAGGACTGTCTACTGTTACTTCCTGCTCACCTTAGGACTATCTACTGTAACTTCCTGCTTGCCTTAGGACTATCTACTGTAACTTCCTGCTCACCTTAGGACTGTCTACTGTTACTTCCTGCTCACCTTAGGACTATCTACTGTAACTTCCTGCTTGCTTTAGGATTATCTACTGTAACTTCCTGCTCACCTTAGGACTGTCTACTGTAACTTCCTGCTCACCTTAGGACTGTCTACTGTTACTTCCTGCTCACCTTAGGACTATCTACTGTAACTTCCTGCTTGCCTTAGGATTATCTACTGTAACTTCCTGCTCACCTTAGGACTGTCTACTGTAACTTCCTGCTCACCTTAGGACTGTCTACTCTAACTTCCTGCTCACCTAAGGACTGTCTACTGTTATTTTCTACTCACCTGAGGACTGTCTACTCTAACTTCCTGCTCACCTAAGGACTGTCTACTGTAACTTCCTGCTCACCTGAGGACTGTCTACTGTTACTTCCTGCTCACCTTAGGACTATCTACTGTAACTTCCTGCTTGCCTTAGGACTATCTACTGTAACTTCCTGCTCACCTTAGGACTGTCTACTCTAATTTCCTGCTCACCTAAGGACTGTCTACTGTTATTTTCTACTCACCTGAGGACTGTCTACTCTAACTTCCTGCACACCTAAGGACTGTCTACTGTTATATCCTGCTCACCTGAGGACTGTCTACTGTTACTTCCTGCACACCTAAGGACTGTCTACTGTTATATCCTGCTCACCTGAGGACTGTCTACTGTTACTTCCTGCTCACCTAAGGACTGTCTACTGTTATATCCTGCTCACCTTAGGACCACCTACTGTAACTTCCTGCTCACCTTAGGACTATCTACTGTAACTTCCTTCTCACCCGAGGACTGTCTACCGTTACTTCCTGCTCACCTCTTCCTTTTCTCTTGAGAAAGAGAGCAAGAAGTCAGGAATCATCATCTCTTTAAAAACTCTAGTCTGGAAAAAAGTGAAGGAAATAGGAATAGAATAAGCGCTGAGTAAGGCATGAGGAAGCATATAAACCTGCAGCATAGCAAACAATGAATGGCTAAAATGAATGCTGTGATTGAGGGTCACTGCCAAAGTTCTTCGGAGAGCATTATCATGAGAGACCTATGCCCCAAACCTTGATCTTGTCCATAGATGATTATGGAAGCCACCTGCCTCACCTCACAGGCTCCTTTGACATCTTGTAGTGTTCTTCATAAAACAGCCATTAGGAGTGTTGTGGAGAAGATAGGGAAGATTGTGAACCAGCGGCCATGGGTGAGGACAGCGAAACTGTTTCTGAACATGAAGGCCCGGGCAGATGCACCCATGAACCCAGAGCAGTTGTGAAAGCATGCACAAGACTTGCATGAACTCAAGCCACACATGATCTCGCATGGAGAGCGGAGGTGGACACCGAGCTCCCCGTAACTGTGACAGGATCTTACTGACTACTGAACAAGACTCTCAGTTTCCTTCAGGGCTGTAGAGAATGGCCACATTGCATGAGAGCTACACACTCAGATTGGGAAGCACAAGCTGACCTTGTTGGGTTTATAAAGAGAACATGATGTTGGTGGGATGAGGGGAGTGGAACACAGAGGAACTAGGAGGCGGGGTAAACATTATCAAATATGTCGCATGAGTCAGCGGCAGTGGTACACGCCTTTAATTCCAGCACTTGGGAGGCAAAGGCAGGTGGATCTCGTGAGTTTGAGGCCATCCTAGTCTACAGAGAGAATTCTAGAACATCCGGGGCTACACAGAGAAACCCTGAATCAAAAAACCAAACCAAACAAATAAGTAGGTAAATAAATAAACGCATTGTATGAAATTCTCAAAGAACTAATAAAAAGAAATATTCAGTAGAAACACTCAGGAAGTGAGCAAGCTCATAGTCCCTTCACACAGAAGTACAGAGGAACACTTGCATGGAGTGTGTGGTCTATGTGCACATGGACACGTGGCAGCATGTGTATAAACCAGTTCTATCCCTCTACCATGTTGGTTCTAGGGACTGAACCCAGGTGCTTGGCCTTCACATGCTGGTCTTCTTGTTGCCCAGAAATCAGATTTCTAACATGTTCTCAAAGCACACCCAGAGAACTGCAGCTCTTACACTGTGACATTTCTCCTTGAGACTGCACTGATTTTATGTAGCTGATAAATCCACCAAGATTTGCCACCTGTATCAGTTACTAAACAAACAATCAAACAAGCACTGTAGTCAAATGCTCATCTTGAGGGCTCCTCGGTGCCCTTTTCAGATCTTCTCCTGATTATGGGCAGCACCATATACTCCTTGGCACACTGGAAACATTTTATTGGGGAGCAGGTATGCCTGTGGTGCTGAGGGTCACTCTGAGCACAGTGACACTTCCATGCACAGTAGCTCGCATCTGCACAGGTTTGCTTTTAAACGTTGAAGACATGGAGTAAGTGAAGAAGCATGGTCATCAGTGAACATTTAAAAGGCTCAGCCATGTTACAGCAACCACTGACCATAAAACAACGTATTTCATAGATATCTATGGAACGGTCATTAAGGTAAGGATCAATTTTTGAAACATTAAAGAATAGTCATTTTAAATTTAGTGACCAATACTGAATACTTATTGATTTTAAAGAAAAAGATGTGTGCATATGCTATACTGCTAATGTTCCACTTCAAACTGAAAAATGACCATTGGTGATTCCTTCCCTTTACTGAAAACTTAACTACTTAGTAAAAATGTGGTTAAATTGCTTAGATTTGCAGTTCTGTAGATTCTGATGCTAGAATGTTTAAACTCTTATGGCTGTATAAATCAAAGACGGAACAGATTTAACTAGTTTTAGACATACACCCAGCCCTTTAGACACTGCGCTCTGCGTCTCTGAGAGTACAGTGGGAGCTGTGATGATCCTACGGGCACGCCCATCCACTGCCTGCAGGGCTGCTCTCCGGTGTCCCTGTCATCCTGGCTTCCCAGCCTCACCAGTTTCTAAGGTCTCATCACTGGTTTGCGCTGTTATAAGCAGGTAATAACATGATAGCAACCCTAACTGACTGTGAAAGGAAGCTGGAATAGAAGACCAGACACTGGCTTCATCTGTGGTGACTGGCAGTTCAGAGAGCATCTGACACCTTCACAGGTTCGTGGGTCATCTGCACACTGAAGACTAAGCAGGAGATGGCAACCCTTTGGCTTCTGGCTTAGATTAACATTTTAAAGAAAACCAACAAAAGACAGAGTGTGACCGTGTGTATCGACAATCCTAGTGCTCAGGGCAGGGCAGGAGAGTCAGGCGTTTCAGGTACACAGTAAATTCAAGGCTAGCCTGGTACATATGAAACCCTGTTTCAAAGACAAAATCTATACCACAGAACAGTTTGTAGGACTTATGTACCTTCTCAAGAGTCCCCAGAATGCCACATGTCATACACTTGCAAAAACTCTTCTTTAAGAGTCAATAAAGCAATAGGAAAAGTAAAACACCACCACCACCACCACCACCACCACCACCACCACCACCACCACCACCACCACCACCACCAGTGTTCTTATCTACAATATATAGGGCAAGAGGTATACGTCATTGAACCCCTATAACACAGAATGGCGTGTACGTGTGCACCCTGATCTACAGTTTAAGGATTAAGGGAAATATGAGTGTACTATACACTGTCTGTATCCAATGCAGAGGAGTCCAGTCTCACGCTTCTTGTTCTAGGAGTGAA
The DNA here is from genome assembly GCF_021556685.1 of Rattus norvegicus. NCBI lineage: Eukaryota > Metazoa > Chordata > Mammalia > Rodentia > Muridae > Rattus > Rattus norvegicus. The sequence continues at coordinate 79,661,690 of NC_141551.1, forward strand.
AAAGTAGAAATATTCCTAAAGTTACACTGTACTGCCAGACGGCAAGCTAAGGCAGGACTGCAGCAGAGAAGGAGTCGTGAGTCAGAGGACACTCGTGGAGGGAGGGCTTGTAGGCAACGGCAATGGCTGAGCTCTGCTGCATTCTCATACAATCAATTGTTAGAAAATAACAGTTCATAAAACTATGCTGCCCCCAAATAAAACTGATACCAAGTACTTTTAAAGCATTTAAATTTTAGCTTGGTTAAAACTAAACTTGATAATAAAGGAAATAATAAAAAATTGATAGCAGTATGTGCTCAGTATGACGTGCTAAAATGTCTCCTTCAGTAAGAGGGCAGAGGGTGTAAGAGTATGTGTCTAATTGAGGTTGTCTGGTATCTTAGAGCATCCGGAAGTACACTTCCTATCTCCACCAGAGTCTGTGGTTGTAGCTATTTTGCATTAATTTAAGCTACAGAGAGGTGTGTGAAATGATTACAATTATGCTTAACAGTTTATAAACTGATGTCTGTGTTTTGGGGGAACTGCTATGAACAAGGACATTTCTGAAGGCATTTTTGAGTGACATTCAGGCCCGTTATCTGTGGCAACAGCAGTGCCATGTGCACATGTGGGATATGCAGATTCCACGGGCTTTACATTCCATTCTATCAAGATTATAAACCAGTGAGAAAGAAAAGATTTTCCCCTTTACAAAGAAGGAAACAAGTGCAAATAGACAAACACATCAGGCCATAATCCTGTGACAGGGTTAGACTGGAACTCTTACCGTCCTGTGCCCACTGCCTAGAGTATCTGGTCTTGGGTTCCAAAGGATTTGAGTCCCCACTTTCTACGGTCGGACCTGGTCAGGCTATGTCCCTGGTCTGGCCCAGGCGAGCAGCTTAAGCTGACTGGAAATGTCCTTCCCCTGACACTGGTCATGGGATGCCGAAGGGACACAGAGCCTCTTAACTCCTAGGCTGCTGAGGCAGATTTTCAGAAGACAAAAGTGCTTCCTCCTCTTTTGGTATGCTTTCTCTAAAGACAACACAGAACTGAGTGCCTTCAGCACCAGGAAGCCAAAGCACCAAGACTTGTCCTCCCTCCTGCTACCAATGGGCTCATGGAGGAATTCACACTTTCCTCATTTCAGTGAGCATGGAGATAATGGGGGAAAGGGATCACTTACTATGATTCAGGAGTTGTGTACATAAGTTTAAAACGATTCATGAAAGTTTACTTTCTTCTACTCTACTTTCTAGGTAAAGTAATTCAGAGTATTGAAAGCTGAACAATATTTATCTAATTCTTCTTGTGACTTTTATTCCTGGATTGAACATACTAACATTTAAAGAACATTTTTAGGAAGTACAAATGACCAGAGTAATGAATGAGGTAAAATCTTATATAGGTTGATTCAAATAGAGAGATCAAAGTAGAACTATTTGTACATTATCATATGATCTAATTAGAACAGTGCCAAAATTGTGACAATATATTACAGTCTTTCAGGTAATAATGCTGCACTGCATACAGTAGAAGAGGTAATTCATGTGGCTGAAAGCCAGCAAAAGATAACATTCTAAAACCTGTAACAGATTTTTTTAAGTTGTAGTAAGGAGTTGTAATAAACAAATAACCTGTACAAGGCAAACAGTTCAGCGTCCCTTCACAATGCCCTCCTTCAGGTGTCTGTAACTGTGACGGGGAAGCAAGGCCGGAAGTCAACAGGAAATGTCCCCACTGTGCTCTGCTGTCTGAAGGCTGGCTGAGTTTGTAAAGGCACTGTGTGTGGGGACAGGAAAGTCACTGCTGCAGCAGCACTGTTAGGCTAACTCAGTGGCACCAGACTTGAAAACAGAACCACAGCTGGGTAGTGGATGTCCCAGGAATAACAGAGAACAGGATGGATGAGTTCCTTTAGAAGGGGGAAGGGTGTGAGGAGGCCTAGTTCATCAATTAAAAAAAATGCTACTGAACAAAAATGACAGGACTCATCAGAGATAAAATTTCTTTTCAATTTTACATAATTTGGAGCCACTAGAGACAGATTTAATTTGCCATTTTGGAACAAAACTTCACTGTCTGCTTGTAAGATGCTGAAATATTTCTACTCTTCTGGCTGCTGGGTGACAAAGACAGCAAACATATGTGGGGTCTAACAAGATGGCGCAGAGAGTTCTGCAGATGCCGGCCACATCCTCACCACCAGGCACGGGGCCTGGTAGGACTCACACAGCAATGAACAGTGCAAAGGCACAGAGGTTCAACCTGTACCACGAGGCCTCCAGAGACTGCAGGGGCCCTGGTGCAACTGTATGTGCACTACAGAACCCGGGAGAGAGCCACAGCCAGTGAACTGCAGGAGTGCTGCAGGAGTGCTGCAGGAGTGCTGGCAATCACCTGCATTAATTGCTTAATGGTCTTGACTGTAGTGAAGGAAGTCAGTGAGTTTGCTATGAGCATGGGCACCCTGCGAAGAGGCTAGGGTTGGTAACAGCTTATGAGGTCTATTTGCCTTGGCACTTCTGTAGAGAAGTCTAGCAAGGAGCCTTGCCTTTACAGATCAAGATACCAGAAAACTGCAAAATAGCATTCTATGAAGACGCTAGGAATGGCAGGCACCAGTAGACAGACCCTGAATGTGTACATGTAAAAGTTCAATACTTACTTTCCCTGAGATGTACTGCAAAGACAGCCATACAAAGGCCGCAGGCCATTCTGTATGGCTGAGCTCCCGTTCTTACTGCAAAAAAGGAGTGGGGACAGAAAGCTGTGGCCATTTTGGAGTTCAGTTTCAAATCCACTAAATCCTCCAAGTCTCAGACCAGCAGTGGGTAAGTTTTGATTTTATGTGGCATATATCTTCGAGTACATTTACAGCCCATGTTTATAGTTTTTATAGCTTAAGGCAAAGTGAAGTTGGAGCTGCAGAATAATCCACATGTGAAATAAAACCACGCTGCTCCATTTTCTCAGGGGTGCCTGACTTGCACAGAACTTCTCCAGAACACAGCACCTGCCCCTCCTCCAGCTCCCTAAGAAGCTGCAGGAACCCTTACTCTTCTAGCACAGGCTCCGACCATCCTGGAGGGGACCAGTCCACCACAGGACGCAGATCTTTCTGCACTGTGCTGTGTTGTTTGCATTCCTCAGATGCATTTGGTTCTGTTTGACCCACAGGAGCAATAATGAGCTTAGTGGAACTCAGTGTTGTCCGTCCCCCTCTTTGAGTGACAGCAGGCAATGGTCACTTGATATGCTTGACTGTTGCTCACCTGAGGACTGCAGAGGCTAGCACTGGTACTAGTGCAGAGGCAGCTGTGGGCTATGCCAGACTTGTGTGGCTTCAGCCTCACCTTCAGAGCCTCCCTGCAGAATGGATGCTGTCTGCCCTATGTATCATTTCCATGCCTTATGGAGGCTTGCTCAGGCTGCCCTCACCGACACCAAAGAGAGGACGCTGATGGAGAAATGGGCTCCCAGACCCGTCCTACACCCTCCAAATGTTACAATCACTGCTTCTGGTCTTGCGACATTACTGGGGTTCCCAAATCCTCACCAGAGGCATCCCCACTCTCTCCCCTATATTCAAGTCTTGACAATGCCAGAGCACTGCTGTCCTGAGACTGTAGATGCTCAGAGGATGATGGCGACAGCACCGCAGCCTCAGAGCGAGCTGAAGCCACAGGTGCTCCTCCTCCACTGCAGCTACTCCCTCCGTCTGGCTCCTGTTAGATTCCCAGCACTGCACCCTGAACCCTCCAGCACCCTGACCCTTCCCCCAAGCAGGCTACCCAGTCACATCTTGGATCCTCCTCCATTGAGGCTTCTTCTCCATTTGGGACTCATTCCTATGACCTTCCAAAATCATCTTTCATCGTGTCTCCTCCCCATCTCAGCTCAAGCCTTGGCAGCAAAGCTGATGGCTTCACCACACACGATATTTTGGGAAATAAAATTTTCAAAGTATTTTCATTAATATATGCTTTAAAAAACACAAATTTTGTTTACTTATTTCCTGTGATGCTGGGGCTCAGATCAAAGCCTTACCCACACTTTCCCTCTCTTTTTTCTTTAAGACAGGGTCTTACTATGTAGTCCTGGATGGCCTAGAATTTGCTCTCTAGTCAGAATGGCCTGAGTTCAGGGACCTAGTGGCATCTTAACTGTGTTCTACCATGCTTGCCTTTTAGTAAAGATCCTTATGTAAAGTAACGGCAATAGTTTTAAATAAGTCTTTTTAAATTGGAAAGTATCATCCTTTTCAAAAAGGGGGGAAAATGAAAGTCAGAAATTTCGTCTTCTGTGTTGGGTCTAGGACCTCTGAAAAGTAGAAAGAAAAAAAAAAACCACGAAAAAGGCCACTGATAAAAACAACTCACTTTCCATTTTAACACTAATTATTGTATTTGAAGAATGTATTTGAAGTTTCCAAATAAGTTTTGAGTATTTTTTTTTCTTTTTTTTAATTGTTTGTTAATAACTCTTTTTTTTAAATTTAGAGAATACTTTATTAGTTTTTGTAATCAAACCCACGTAGATAAGACCTTACATATTTAATACAGTGTGTTACCCCTGTACAAATGGAAAAAACTTAAGTTCAACATTTCTAGACCAATATGGCTGTTAATTTCTGTACAGTGCCAACTCAACACAGTAAACGGGGATACTTTTTTCCAAAGTTGACAGCACAGCTAAAGTTTCAAAAAATTCAAATTATATATCTGTATATATATATTTATATTTATATAAAAAGACCAATAATAGCAGTGTGTTATGCATCAACAGCAGCAACAGCTTTTCCAGGTTCTGCAGTCATCTGAACAAAACTGTAGAGACATCCAGCACACTCCATTAAAAAAAAAAAAAGTAAAAAAACAAAACCCGAGAAAACAGCACAGTTCTGTTACTCTTGTAGTACCTGGCACCTTTTTTTTTTTTTAAATTAGCTTCTCAATCATCATCTGGAAAGAAAACATTCTGAGCAACATCATTAAAAACAGCTCTGATAAAGCACGGTCACTACTACGTATCATAAAGCAGGTACAAGCTATTTTACATCCACAGAGGTATGATACAGTACTGTCCTACATGTATAATACTAGAGGATACAATTTAAAAGGCATTATTTGAGACTTGATTCTACTTTTCCAGCAGAGGGCCCAAAGGATGGTGTGACACAGCTTTGTAAAGAAACATACTCTAGACAGGATTTCCTTTCACTAGTGGCACAGTTCTAAGGATTCATTCTCTCCATGAATGTCAGCTAAAACCGTTATTAAAAAAATGAAATATCCCTAGAACAAAACCGTATAACCACCGGATTCACATGAAGATGACCTAGTGGAGACAAGCTGGACCTCACCTTACCAACAAGCTATCAAATCTGTTATGTTTAAACAGTGAGACCTCCAAGGAAGGAGATGCCAAGTAGTGCTTCAAAGCTTCGGACCACAATCAAACACAGCATCCTTTTCAACAGAAGCAGAAGCTCATCTGAATATGCTCAAGGATGCTGACATCAACATTTAATCATCTCCTCACTCATCCAGGAAGAAGGGGAGATCAGTTACTACTGTACTTTATTGTGTTCAACCAAATCACCATGTTACAAAAATAGCAAGCTGCCATAATAAAAAATAAGGCTCCTCTATCCAGCACCAGATAGCATCATTTTACTTTCAAGCCTAGAAATTGCACACTTGTATATAAACCAACCGAAGATGAGGATTGAGAGTTCATCTTGGTGGATTTTTCCTTTGATGAATATGAAGTGTCCTTCCTTATCTTTTTTGGTGACTTTTAATTGAAAATTGATTTTATTTGATATTAGAATGGCTACTCCAGCTTGCTTCTTCTGACCATTTGCTTGGAAAGTTGTTTTCCAGCCTTTCACTCTGAGGTAGTGTCTGTCTTTGTCTCTGAGGTGTGTTTCCTGTAGGCAGCAGAATGCAGGGTCCTCATTGCGTATCCAGTTTGTTAAACTATGTCTTTTTATTGGGGAGTTGAGGCCATTGATGTTGAGAGATATTAAGGAATAGTGATTATTGCTTCCTGTTATATTCATATTTGGATGTGAGGTTATGTTTGTGTGCTTTTCTTTGTTTTGTTGCCAAGATGATTAGTTTCTTGCTTCTTCTAGGGTATAGCTTGCCTCCTTATGTTGGGCTTTACCCTTTATTATCCTTTGTAGTGCTGGATTTGTAGAAAGATATTGTGTAAATTTGGTTTTGTCATGGAATATCTTGGTTTCTCCATCTATGTTAATTGAGAGTTTTGCAGGATACAGTAACCTGGGCTGGCATTTGTGTTCTCTTAGGGTCTGTATGACATCTGTCCAGGATCTTCTGGCCTTCATAGTTTCTGGCGAGAAGTCTGGTGTGATTCTGATAGGTCTGCCTTTATATGTTACTTGACCTTTTTCCCTTACTGCTTTTAATATTCTTTCTTTATTTTGTGCATTTGGTGTTTTGACAATTATGTGACGGGAGGTGTTTCTTTTCTGGTCCAATCTATTTGGAGTTCTGTAGGCTTCTTGTATGCCTATGGGTATCTCTTTTTTTAGGTTAGGGAAGTTTTCTTCTATGATTTTGTTGAAGATATTTACTGGTCCTTTGAGCTGGGAGTCTTCACTCTCTTCTATACCTATTATCCTTAGGTTTGATCTTCTCATTGAGTCCTGGATTTCCTGTATGTTTTGGACCAGTAGCTTTTTCTGCTTTACATTATCTTTGACAGTTGAGTCAATGATTTCTATGGAATCTTCTGCTCCCGAGAATCTCTCTTCCATCTCTTGTATTCTGTTGGTGAAGCTTGTATCTACAGCTCCTTCTCTTTTCTTTTGATTTTCTATGTCCAGGGTTGTTTCCATGTGTTCTTTCTTGATTGCTTCTATTTTCATTTTTAATTCCTTCAATTGTTTGATTGTGTTTTCCTGGAATTCTTTCAGGGATTTTTGCGATTCCTCTCTGTAGGCTTCTACTTGTTCTCTAAGGGAGTTCTTTATGTCTTTCTTGAAGTCCTCCAGCATCATGATCAAATATGATTTTGAAACTAGATCTTGCTTTTCTGGTGTGTTTGGATATTCCGTGTTTGCTTTGGTGGGAGAATTGGGCTCCAATGATGCCATGTAGTCTTGGTTTCTGTTGCTTGGGTTCCTGCGCTTGCCTCTCGCCATCAGAATATCTCTAGTGTTACTTTGTTCTGCTATTTCTGACAGTGGCTAGACTGTCCTATAACCTGTGTGTCAGGAGTGCTGTAGACCTGTTTTCCTGTTTTCTTTCAGCCAGTTATGGGGACAGAGTGTTCTGCTTTCGGGCGTGTAGTTTTTCCTCTCTACAGGTCTTCAGCTGTTCCTGTGGGCCTGTGTCTTGAGTTCACCAGGCAGGTTTCTTGCAGGGGAAAAGTTGGTCCTACTTGTGGTTCCAAGGCTCAAGTTTGCTCGTGGGATACTGCCTAAGTCCTCTCCGCGGCGGCAGCAACCGGGAAGATCTGCGCCGCTCTTTCAGGGAGCCTCCGTGCACCAGGGTTCCAGATGACGTTTGGTGTTTTCCTCTGGCGTCTGGATGTGCACAGAGTGCAGTCTCTTCTCAGTTTTGAATATTTTTAAAAAAATGTCCTCCCCTTTCCTTCAAAACAGAGCCGTTATCAAAACCTATCATTCTACAAAATACAATGTTTTCTTTGTGATTTATAGTAGTTTGAATAAGAACAGTTCCCATTGGTCCATATATCTGAACGCTTAGTCATCAGGGAGTGGTACTACTTGGGAGGCCCTAGGAGACCTCCTGAGCCCTTGCTGGAGTGGGTGTAGCTTGGTTGGAGGACTGTGGCTCTGCAGGCCAGGCCCAGTCTCTCTCCCCAGTGCTAGTGGATCTAGATGTAAAACCCTCACTTTCTTCTCCAGAACCATGTCTGCTTGTATGCCACCATGCTCCCACTATGATGATAACGGCTTAAGACTCTGAACCTGTAGGCAAGCTCCAGTTAATGTTGTCTTTTTTCAGAGTCACTGTGGTCACGGCATCTCCTCATAGCAATAGAACAGTGACTAAGACATGATTCCAAGTAGTAAGCAGAACACACAGCATATAGAATACACTACATATAGAGTAGAGTATAAATTAACACCTAGAGTAGAACAATGACAGAAAGGACACAGTGAAGACAGTGGGCAAATGAAAGTCAGAAATTTAGCCCTCTATGCTGGGTCTAGGACCTCTCAAAAGTAGAAAAAGACACAAAAAAGGCCATTGATAAAAACAACTCACTTTCCAGTTTAACACTAGTTACTGTTGCTGTCTGATAGCATAAAATATTGCTATCAAAGTTTAAAATTAAATCTACTGTTTAATTGGGAGGATCCTGTAAAAGGTACTAATCTAGTAAAAGAAACAACTCCTACTATGTGGAGGTTTTCTGCAGGTGTATGCAAAACAGGACAGTAACTATTGTCTGTCTTTGTTGCAGTTAGGTGACAATCTGTGACTCACCCCAGCTTCACAGGCTGTCCTCTCCTGTCATAGGACAAGCCTTGGAGCAGGGTCAGAGGGGGAGCCGACACAGCACTGTTCCTCCTCTCACCATTCCTCCACTGTTCTCCACGCCACAGCAAGCTCCCCTCCTGGGTTTCATCGGCTACCTGTACACGTCATGTGTCCTTCCTGACTGCCAGCTCTCCTCAGTGCTGTCCTGACATCATGGTTTCCGTCCAGAAACACTAAAAGGGAAACTTCAGGAGAAAATTCCTAGCATTTAAGGTGTGTTCTCTTGTGTGCAACATGCTATACTCTTACAAAGTCCCTTTCCACCCCGCTCACTGCGGTTTTGGGTAAGTTTTGGCCCAGGGCTTCCACACTGTATTTACTACCTGTCCATCAACCGTTTGGTAAGTGGTTCCATCCTCAGTTCTTCAGGGCAGTAGTGTACCACACTCAGTACTTGTATTCACGTCACCTTTGGTTTACAGTAGCTTCAAGGCACAGGGATTTGAATACATCAATAAGAAGCCATAAACATTTAAGGGAAGAGGTGAAAGTTCTTACATAAAGAAAGAAGACATTATGTGAAAATTCCCAAATAATCAATAAAAATATTATGTTCGGGGGGAAAAAAGAAAGAAAGAAAGCAGGCTGAGCAAGCCAGGGGAAGCAAAATAGTCAGCAGCACCCCTCCATGACCTCTGCATCAGCTCCTGCCTCCAGGTTCCTACCCTGTGTTCCTGCCCTAACTGCTTTGATGAACTGTTGTACAGAACTATATATACACAAAGCCTTTCTTTCCCCACCTTAAAAAAAAAAAAATCATCCCCTGGAATTGCCGAGATCTATAGCAAAGGTAGTCTCTACTGTGAGACTGTGAGGAACGAAAAAGATGTGTGTTAGTTTTGCTGTCACACTTCAAGCTGCAAAAGATACAATCCCCACGTGATAAGGGCACAGTCACGATTGTAGGCTTCGGCACCATCTGGTACCATAAATGAGGTGAGAGTCTTGGACTGCACCCCTCAGGATGATGAAAGACAGTTGGATTTTGAAGTGCTTCAGCATTTCAGGTAGCTAACAGACAGAGAGCACTGCTCCTCACTGTCTCAAACACCTGTGGGGCAGCCAGGTACCAAGGTGATAGACTTTCCACGCTTATAAGATTAATACTTCTCCTGATAGTTTATTAATATGTCTTTAGATATAAATTTAAGGTAGGACTGAAATGGCCAGCTCCTATGAGAAGAGAGGTTTAAGCTACCTCACAGAAAGATCTTCTGAAACACGTGGAAGCAGCAGCCGTGAAAGCCACCTGCAGCTGCAGGCACATGGCTGCTTGGCAAAGCCATCTCTACATCTGATGAAGCCTTTGCAGTGGTGGCAGGGGCTCCAGGCAGGTCATTGCCATTGTATATGCTGTTTTCAAAAGCTGCCCCATCCTGTGGTTGCTAAGGTGAGAGGAGAGAGTTGGCGGAGCCTGACTGAGACCAGTTCAGCTGTTGACTTGCTCCTACACATTTCATTTTTGGAAATCTATAAGAGCTCATGTAAAGAGTTACTGTAAGCGTTACACAAGCGGGGAACATAGCCACCAAGTACACCAGAAGATAAGCAAATTAAACACTACAAACACAGTTCTTCAGATAAAGGTGTTAACCACCTAAATAGTTAGAATTCACACTACATGAGGCAACCTTTTACTCTCTGTCTGTGCAGTCTGTACTGCTCCTGAGGGAGCCACACAGACTATGTGCTAGCACATAAGCAAGTCTGGGAGGAGGAGTCCAGAGGCTCACTTGTCAGTAGATGTGCTCTCTATGAGAACAGAGGGACATTCTCAATAGTTAATACATCAATTCTAAATAATTTGATGTTTCATATCAGAAACCCACATGACATGACATGTGGTGGGATGCAGGTGTGTCTGTCTGTTCTAACAGAACTGCCTGGGCTCCGAGAGATAGCACAGAGCTCTGAAGGGCTCCATGGGTTTCTGAGGGAGACTAAGCTGAGGGCTACTGGCAGAACATGGCAAGACAGCATGTCAGATTTCATACTCTGCGGATATCTACAAGAACTGATGCCTTGAGTCAAAGGCTGTTAAATTACCTGTGAAGGGTTACTGGCAGACCCAAATGTTTTCTCATTGTTTATTTAGTTCGGAAAGCTCTTGGTCTTTGTGCTGATTGTCTTAACTGACAGCACAGGAAATCTGGACTTTGTAAACAGGGCAGTGCTCTATTGAATTACAGGTTGTGGGTCTGTAATCAACCTGTAGGGCTGAACCTGTATAGAGAAATTCTTGCCTTGAAGAACAAAGGAGCTTAATATAAGCAAACACCAGGGCTATAAAAATACTATAAAACAGATGGAAGTCGGACAGAGGGACAGATATCTCTGAGGACGGAAAGATCTGAATGAGAGGGAGAAAGAGCTCACTATTGATGATCAGGAAGACAGTTCTTTTCTGACTATAAAAGGACGACTTGACACGGGGAGTGCACTGAACTGGAAGGAGAGTGTGAGTGGCGAAGCCTCCGTAAACACCAGCCTCACATACACACAATCAAGGGCGCCTGCCTTCATAAGAGTAGTGTAAACCAAAATGGCCAGCACCAGATGGATACTTGTTAGGAAATCTTTTATGTAGTTGTTAATTAAAACACATAAACAAGAAGGTAGCCCCTGAGTTTGCTAAGTGGGAGAATGAAATGGCAACAGGGAAACGGTCTCCGCCATCAGTCCAGGTCTTCTCTGAAGGCACCATAGCTAACAGGGCAGCAGAGTGCCCGCACCTAGGACCTAAGCCTCCTCAGTGTGGTGCCAGGCACCATCTGATCAGTGCTTGTTAAAACAGACGCAGATGCTATTGTAGTGTTATGCCCCAGAGACCTTCTTTTTGCACGTTGGAATTGGAAAATCAAGGTTTCATTAGACTACTCATTCATTCATGGTGATTCTTTTAGGTTCTTATTTTGAACTCTGAGATTTAATCTACAGATAAGTGGTGGGATCCATAAGCTATTTTCCCCCTAGGCTTATTAGGAAAAGCGTGAATTATAATTTAATAAAACTGTAAAAGTAAACACAAAGTGCTATCAGTGAGTGTTTACTTTATTCTTGCTGTTTTATATTTCAAAGGCTGAAACAGAGCTTTATTAAACAATGGATGTTCTTATGAACAACCTTCAATCACTGGTAAATACAATTCTCACCAAGAGCTGCTTTTCAGAGCTGCTTGACTTCAAGATGCATCTTATACAAGATAACATATGCTGAGAGAACACTACATCAAACAATTCAGATCCACATACCACAGAATAGTTAAGTACCTAACTACCACACACGGGCTGCTCTATACTGCTTACGGAGCCAAGAGTTCCTGAGAAAGCCAGGGCTGTGCTATAATCAGACTCCTGTGGGTAACACATCGCCATAATTCTGCTTCAATTAAAAGCATATTTCAGCAGAAGCTTAGGCTGTCGGACCTATGTATTTTAATAATGCCAGCTCACAACTCTGCTTATGCTAAATGTACATTACTCAGATGGATTCAGAATTATGCTTTACATAAATAAAGACTGAGCATATTAAGACAAAATCTTGCACAGTCTAAATGCATATTAATGGACATAGTGCCAGAATCCACTGCAGCTTCCACGCATAAACTCAGCAAATGTGTGTAAGATTTTACTCAGACGTTCATTTGAAATTGTTTCTCATTCTTGTCCTTCCAAGGACAGAACAAAGCAAAAGCTGAGCAGAAGACACGCCTCGTGAGTCTTCTAAATCACTACATGGTATACAGAGAGGAGATAACTTAGCAGTTATGAAGGCCGTAATGTGCTACCCTACTATTGCAAATGATAATACCAGAAGCACAGCACTCCGCTAAGTCAGCCCTAAATGAGTGCCTCCACCCGCTGCTCCACCCTCCACTTTCCATGTAAAAGGCACTGAACTAATTTTAGAATAAAAATAACCCTACTATAGTATCAATAGTTTCCACTATGTACAGTGTAGTACATAATATCAATAGGCATAAATATAGCTTCTGTAAATTCTAACACCTCACACTAAAAGAGTTTCATATTTAGTGTGATTAGTGTAATCAGGTAAAGTTGCCTGAGGTAATGTGATACTTAGGAAAAAAGTGAGATCCCATTATAACCATCTTCAAACAAGCAGTAAATTAATCTATGACAATGCCATTATCTTGGCCATCTCTGTTGTCTTGGTTTCTGTTAACTCCTTATTATTAAGACTTACATGTGCTTTAAGATTTTTGAAAGACTGAATGTTTGCTATAAGATGCGATTAAATAACTGTACTGAGATTTTAAGCAGCAGAAAAATCACAGGGACAGAGAACTTGGGGGTCTACCTCAGGGAAAACACTCCAGGGTGCACAGCACCCAGGTGTGGAGAGGAAGGTGATCCTCTCAGCTCGGATTTGGACCTTATTGAGAATTAGCTCCTTAGGGATACACTTAGTTAAGATGAGGGTACGCTGGGTTGGGTGGACCTCTACTTCCTTATGCAGAGAAGACCTTCCTCTTGTAGAGACCAGATATGCAGATTCAAGTCACAGCAATGGAACGGTTGAAATCTTGATCATCAACGTGATGGAGTTAAAATCCCACAGACAATTCTCTGAGCAGGTTTGAGAGGGCGTATCTAGGAAGGTCCGTCCTAATTGCAGGTGGTACTGTTGCATGACTGCATTCCTCACTGAATAAAAATGAGAAACGGGGCTGAAGGCAAGCATTAATGATTCTCAGCTTATGGACCACAGACTGGATGTGACTAGCAATGCCTTTCTCTTGTTGACATACCTGCCCCATCCCGGTGGACTGTATCTCTTGGAAAAGTGAGCCTAAATAAATCCCTCCTTCCATAAGCTGCTTCTGTCAGGTGTTTTACAACTGCAATGAGAAAAGTTATGGATGGACCATGCAACAATCAGAAGAGGCCTGGGATAGCCCCACTGACACTTCTTCAATGCTGCTGGCTGTGTAAATAAGCAAGGGACGCAGGACTCACCCTGACCTTGGACTTCCACTCCTGACAAGTGGAAGACAGTCACGTCTGTTTAAGCCCTTCACTTGCAGAGCTGGGTTACAGTAGCTCTATATTTAATTAACACCATGAAACGAGAAATGTTTCAAAAGGATATTCAAGTACTGATGTCTGCTCTAGGTAACGCCAACAAGGATGCTTTTGTGGGACTGTATACTGGCTGGTATCTCACTATTGACAAGGTAGAGAGACACTGATAAAACAAACAACAAACCAAGAAAACAAACGCAAAGACTGATATTTCTTATGTATATTTTACACTTTTCTTCTTAATTCTCCAACTATTACACACGATGAAAAGCACAAACTGTGACACTATTAAATGTGGTTCTCAATTCACGTAGTTATACAACCTTGTTATACAAAAGGGATGAGGAAGAAGAGCGAATTTGTGAAATTTGTACACTTTGCAGAAACCATGCAACTGCCATTCTGTATGTTAGGCAGTGCATTAGCAACCAGCAAAATGCTCTACAAAGTCAAACACTGCAAAATCAAACATCAATCTAAAGATGTTCAGAAAATTAATGGAAAGGCAAGAAAAGGGGTGGCCAGAAAGCCCTCTGCCCTCTCAGGCACTGGATTTCAGTGGGAGCCCATCAATGCCAGAAACCAAGAAAACTGAAATAATGTATAAAAGCATAAAACATTCAGGCAACACTGAGCCACAGTGCACAAAACTAGGCTGCATGGTAAATTCCAAAGAGGTAAGTTCATCAAGATAAAATTCCAAATATTACCCAGACATAAAAAATAAGAAAAGGTCTGGTTCACAATCACCAGTCTCACCAAGAGCCCAGACAGTCACAAGGTAATAAAAAGGAAATCGTCTGATGCTAGTGTCGAGACGAATCCAACGCTAGAATAAATTGACAGGAGTTTTAATGTGAGTATAAACGTGTTTTGAGCAAAATTGTACATTTCCAGAGATACACATAAAACGAGTTATCCATAGTGAAGAAACAGAGGTTATAAAAGAGAAAATGAAAATTGAAGAAATGAAAAGTATAATAAAATATTTACAGATTTACTGACTGGGCTCAGTAGCTGGAGGAAGAACGGAGGCCTCAATGGGATGGCAGGCAGAAATGAAGAGAACCCACCCTTACATCAGAGGAAGAGCAGAAGACGAAGAAAAGAAAGGTGGGAAGAACTTAAAGTAATTTAAAGAAATAAGCATGAAACGCCCAAATTTGATGGAAGATTGTTCCTACAGATCAAGAGGCTGAGGGAACCTGAAGGAAGAAAACTGAAAAGAAGAAACATGAATGAAAATAAAGGCCAAGAAAAACTCTTCAAGTCAGCCAGAAAGAAATGACACAGTGCCTGCTGGGGAACTCAGGTGACACAAAGGCAGATCTCAAATCAGAAGCCAGGAGACACAAGGGGCAGCCTGGGCCTTAGCAAGTGCCTCGGGAGAACGGCTGCCACCATGATGTCTGTGTCTGTTGAAAGTGTCTCTCAGGGTTGAAAAGGAAGTAAACATACTGTAGAGAAGACATGCTTCTTGTCACTCAGTCAGATCCTTGGTTTAAAGAAGAAATGAGGAAGTTGGTCCAAACAGAGTTCAGAACAAAGCTTGTGTCAGTGTGACGGGAGGGGACAGGGAGAGCAGTATGTGGCTACTATCATCTCCTTCCTGAACTTAGTGTTCATCTCCCTGAGTCTCACAAGGTCACAAAAGCCATGGGCAGCAGGCCTAGCCAGGACCGGAGGACACCTCCTCTCCCAGAGCAGAGTCTTCTGTTCACACAGAGCAGAGCTGCCCACTTATAGCCCTGGCTCTTCTAAGGAACAAACCAACGCCATGGGGAAAGAACCTTAGCTTAGACACCTATAGAGTTAGTATCCCCCACAACGAGGCCATTTTCATGGTCATTTCTTTCCTTTTAGAAAACCACTTACAAATGAAAGCCAGTAAAAATATAATTATTAACTATATCAACACCACTAAAAGATACTTAAGAAATTACAAATGCTAGCAAAGTACCATGCAACTTTTACAACACAGACCAAAAAAAAAAAAAAAAAAAACAAAACACAACAAAAAACACAAAACCCACCCGTGGATCCCGGCCCGCAGCAGCTCTCTGCTCCCAGACACGGTGAGAGAGAGACCCAACCGCCTGGTCAGGTGGGCACTCCTGAGGCTGCAGAGCGGAAGAGACCACCAACACTGCTCACCCCTGCCCACATCCCTGGCCCAAGAGGAAACTGTATAAGGCCTCTGGGCTCCCGTGGGGGAGGGCCCAGGAGCGGCAGGACACCTGCCAGAGACACCCCCGGACCCTCAAGGAAACAGACCGGATAAACAGTTCTCTTCACCCAAATCCCGTGGGAGGGAGAGCTAAACCTTCAGAGAGGCAGACAAGCCTGGGAAACCAGAAGAGACTGCTCCCTGCACACACATCTCGGACGCCAGAGGAAAAAGCCAAAGACCATCTGGAACCCTGGTGCACTGAAGCTCCCGGAAGGGGCTGCACAGGTCTTCCTGGTTGCTGCCGCTGCAGAGAGCCCCTGGGCAGCACCCCACGAGCAAACCTGAGCCTCGGGAACACAGGTAAGACCAAATTTTCTGCTGCAAGAAAGCTGCCTGGTGAACTCAAGACACAGGCCCACAGGAACAGCTGAAGACCTGTAGAGAGGAAAAACTACACGCCCGAAAGCAGAACACTCTGTCCCCATAACTGACTGAAAGAAAACAGGAAAACAGGTCTACAGCACTCCTGACACACAGGCTTATAGGACAGTCTAGCCACTGTCAGAAATAGCAGAACAAAGTAACACTAGAGATATTCTGATGGCGAGAGGCAAGCGCAGGAACCCAAGCAACAGAAACCAAGACTACATGGCATCATTGGAGCCCAATTCTCCCACCAAAACAAACATGGAATATCCAAACACACCAGAAAAGCAAGATCTAGTTTCAAAATCATATTTGATCATGATGCTGGAGGACTTCAAGAAAGACATGAACACACTTAGGGAAACACAGGAAAACATTAATAAACAAGTAGAAGCCTACAGAGAGGAATCGCAAAAATCCCTGAAAGAATTCCAGGAAAACACAATCAAACAGTTGAAGGAATTAAAAATGGAAATAGAAGCAATCAAGAAAGAACACATGGAAACAACCCTGGATATAGAAAACCAAAAGAAGAGACAAGGAGCTGTAGATACAAGCTTCACCAACAGAATACAAGAGATGGAAGAGAGAATCTCAGGAGCAGAAGATTCCATAGAAATCATTGACTCAACTGTCAAAGATAATGTAAAGCGGAAAAAGCTACTGGTCCAAAACATACAGGAAATCCAGGACTCAATGAGAAGATCAAACCTAAGGATAATAGGTATAGAAGAGAGTGAAGACTCCCAGCTCAAAGGACCAGTAAATATCTTCAACAAAATCATAGAAGAAAACTTCCCTAACCTAAAAAAAGAGATACCCATAGACATACAAGAAGCCTACAGAACTCCAAATAGATTGGACCAGAAAAGAAACACCTCCCGTCACATAATTGTCAAAACACCAAACGCACAAAATAAAGAAAGAATATTAAAAGCAGTAAGGGAAAAAGGTCAAGTAACATATAAAGGGAGACCTATCAGAATCACACCAGACTTCTCGCCAGAAACTATGAAGGCCAGAAGATCCTGGACTGATGTTATACAGACCCTAAGAGAACACAAATGCCAGCCCAGGTTACTGTATCCAGCAACACTCTCAATTAACATTGATGGAGAAACCAAGATATTCCATGACAAAACCAAATTTACACAATATCGTTCTACAAATCCAGCACTACAAAGGATAATAAATGGTAAAGCCCAACATAAGGAGGCAAGCTATACCCTAGAAGAAGCAAGAAACTAATCGTCTTGGCAACAAAACAAAGAGAATGAAAGCACACAAACATAACCTCACATCCAAATATGAATATAACGGGAAGCAATAATCACTATTCCTTAATATCTCTCAATATCAATGGCCTCAACTCCCCAATAAAAAGACATAGATTAACAAACTGGATACGCAACGAGGACCCTGCATTCTGCTGCCTACAGGAAACACACCTCAGAGACAAAGACAGACACTACCTCAGAGTGAAAGGCTGGAAAACAACTTTCCAAGCAAATGGTCAGAAGAAGCAAGCTGGAGTAGCCATTCAAATATCAAATAAAATCAATTTTCAATTAAAAGTCATCAAAAAAGATAAGGAAGGACACTTCATATTCATCAAAGGAAAAAATCAACCAAGATGAACTCTCAATCCTAAATATCTATGCCCCAAATACAAGGGCACCTACATACGTAAAAGAAACCTTACTAAAGCTCAAAACACACATTGCACCTCACACAATAATAGTGGGAGATTTCAACACCCCACTCTCATCAATGGACAGATCATGGAAACAGAAATTAAACAGTGATGTCGACAGACTAAGAGAAGTCATGAGCCAAATGGACTTAACGGATATTTATAGAACATTCTATCCTAAAGCAAAAGGATATACCTTCTTCTCAGCTCCTCATGGTACTTTCTCCAAAATTGACCATATAATTGGTCAAAAAACGGGCCTCAACAGGTACAGAAAGATAGAAATAATCCCATGCGTGCTATCGGACCACCACGGCCTAAAACTGGTCTTCAATAACAATAAGGGAAGAATGCCCACATATACGTGGAAATTGAACAATGCTCTACTCAATGATAACCTGGTCAAGGAAGAAATAAAGAAAGAAATTAAAAACTTTTTAGAATTTAATGAAAATGAAGATACAACATACTCAAACTTATGGGACACAATGAAAGCTGTGCTAAGAGGAAAACTCATAGCGCTGAGTGCCTGCAGAAAGAAACAGGAAAGAGCATATGTCAGCAGCTTGACAGCACACCTAAAAGCTCTAGAACAAAAAGAAGCAAATACACCCAGGAGGAGTAGAAGGCAGGAAATAATCAAACTCAGAGCTGAAATCAACCAAGTAGAAACAAAAAGGACCATAGAAAGAATCAACAGAACCAAAAGTTGGTTCTTTGAGAAAATCAACAAGATAGATAAACCCTTAGCCAGACTAACGAGAGGACAGAGAGAGTGCGTCCAAATTAACAAAATCAGAAATGAAAAGGGAGACATAACTACAGATTCGGAGGAAATTCAAAAAATCATCAGATCTTACTATAAAAACCTATATTCAACAAAACTTGAAAATCTTCAGGAAATGGACAATTTCCTAGACAGATACCAGGTATCGAAGTTAAATCAGGAACAGATAAACCAGTTAAACAACCCCATAACTCCTAAGGAAATAGAAGCAGTCATTAAAGGTCTCCCAACCAAAAAGAGCCCAGGTCCAGACGGGTTTAGTGCAGAATTCTATCAAACCTTCATAGAAGACCTCATACCAATATTATCCAAACTATTCCACAAAATTGAAACAGATGGAGCCCTACCGAATTCCTTCTACGAAGCCACAATTACTCTTATACCTAAACCACACAAAGACCCAACAAAGAAAGAGAACTTCAGACCAATTTCCCTTATGAATATCGACGCAAAAATACTCAATAAAATTCTGGCAAACCGAATTCAAGAGCACATCAAAACAATCATCCACCATGATCAAGTAGGCTTCATCCCAGGCATGCAGGGATGGTTTAATATACGGAAAACCATCAACGTGATCCATTATATAAACAAACTGAAAGAACAGAACCACATGATCATTTCATTAGATGCTGAGAAAGCATTTGACAAAATTCAACACCCCTTCATGATAAAAGTCGTGGAAAGAATAGGAATTCAAGGCCCATACCTAAACATAGTAAAAGCCATATACAGCAAACCAGTTGCTAACATTAAACTAAATGGAGAGAAACTTGAAGCAATCCCACTAAAATCAGGGACTAGACAAGGCTGCCCACTCTCTCCCTACTTATTCAATATAGTTCTTGAAGTTCTAGCCAGAGCAATCAGACAACAAAAGGAGATCAAAGGGATACAGATCGGAAAAGAAGAGGTCAAAATATCACTATTTGCAGATGACATGATAGTATATTTAAGTGATCCCAAAAGTTCCACCAGAGAACTACTAAAGCTGATAAACAACTTCAGCAAAGTGGCTGGGTATAAAATTAACTCAAATAAATCAGTTGCCTTCCTCTATACAAAAGAGAAACAAGCCGAGAAAGAAATCAGGGAAACGACACCCTTCATAATAGACCCAAATAATATAAAGTACCTCGGTGTGACTTTAACCAAGCAAGTAAAAGATCTGTACAATAAGAACTTCAAGACACTGAGGAAAGAAATTGAAGAAGACCTCAGAAGATGGAAAGATCTCCCATGCTCATGGATTGGCAGGATTAATATAGTAAAAATGGCTATTTTACCAAAAGCAATCTACAGATTCAATGCAATCCCCATCAAAATACCAATCCAATTCTTCAAAGAGTTAGACAGAACAATTTGCAAATTCATCTGGAATAACAAAAAACCCAGGATAGCTAAAGCTATCCTCAACAATAAAAGGACTTCAGGGGGAATCACTATCCCTGAACTCAAGCAGTATTACAGAGCAATAGTGATAAAAACTGCATGGTATTGGTACAGAGACAGACAGATAGACCAATGGAATAGAATTGAAGACCCAGAAATGAACCCACACACCTATGGTCACTTGATTTTTGACAAAGGAGCCAAAACCATCCAACGGAAAAAAGATAGCATTTTCAGCAAATGGTGCTGGTTCAACTGGAGGTCAACATGTAGAAGAATGCAGATCGATCCATGCTTATCACCCTGTACAAAGCTTAAGTCCAAGTGGATCAAGGACCTCCACATCAAACCAGACACACTCAAACTAATAGAAGAAAAACTAGGGAAGCATCTGGAACACATGGGCACTGGAAAAAATTTCCTGAACAAAACACCAATGGCTTATGCTCTAAGATCAAGAATCGACAAATGGGATCTCATAAAACTGCAAAGCTTCTGTAAGGCAAAGGACACTGTGGTTAGGACAAAACGGCAACCAACAGATTGGGAAAAGATCTTTACCAATCCTACAACAGATAGAGGCCTTATATCCAAAATATACAAAGAACTCAAGAAGTTAGACCGCAGGGAAACAAATAACCCTATTAAAAAGTGGGGTTCAGAGCTAAACAAAGAATTCACAGCTGAGGAATGCCGAATGGCTGAGAAACACCTAAAGAAATGTTCAACATCTTTAGTCATAAGGGAAATGCAAATCAAAACAACCCTGAGATTTCACCTCACACCAGTGCGATTGACTAAGATCAAAAACTCAGGTGACAGCAGATGCTGGCGAGGATGCGGAGAAAGAGGAACACTCCTCCATTGTTGGTGGGGTTGCAGACTGGTAAAACCATTCTGGAAATCAGTCTGGAGGTTCCTCAGAAAATTGGACATTGAACTGCCTGAGGATCCAGCTATACCTCTCTTGGGCATATACCCAAAAGATGCCTCAACATATAAAAGAGACACGTGCTCCACTATGTTCATCGCAGCCTTACTTATAATAGCCAGAAAATGGAAAGAACCCAGATGCCCTTCAACAGAGGAATGGATACAGAAAATGTGGTACATCTACACAATGGAATATTACTCAGCTATCAAAAACAACGAGTTTATGAAATTCGTAGGCAAATGGTTGGAACTGGAAAATATCATCCTGAGTGAGCTAACCCAATCACAGAAAGACATACATGGTATGCACTCATTGATAAGTGGCTATTAGCCCAAATGCTTGAATTACCCTAGATCCCTAGAACAAACGAAACTCAAGACGGATGATCAAAATGTGAATGCTTCACTCCTTCTTTAAATGAGGAAAAAGAATACCCTTGGCAGGGAAGGGAGAGGCAAAGATTAAAACAGAGACTGAAGGAACACCCATTCAGAGCCTGCCCCACATGTGGCCCATACATATACAGCCAACCAATTAGACAAGATGGATGAAGCAAAGAAGTGCAGACCGACAGGAGCCGGATGTAGATCGCTCCTGAGAGACACAGCCAGAATACAGCAAATACAGAGGCGAATGCCAGCAGCAAACCACTGAACTGAGAATAGGTCCCCTATTGAAGGAATCTGAGAAAGAACCGGAAAAGCTTGAAGGGGCTCGAGACCCCAAAAGTACAACAATGCCAAGCAACCAGAGCTTCCAGAGACTAAGCCACTACCTAAAGACTATACATGGACTGACCCTGGACTCTGACCTCATAGGTAGCAATGAATATCCTAGTAAGAGCACCAGTGGAAGGGGAAGCCCTGGGTCCTGCTAAGACTGAACCCCCAGTGAACTAGACTGTTGGGGGGAGGGCGGCAATGGGGGGAGGGTTGGGAGGGGAATACCCATGAGGAAGGGGAGGGGGAGGGGGATGTTTGCCCGGAAACCGGGAAAGGGAATAACACTCGAAATGTATATAAGAAATACTCAAGTTAATAAAAAAAAAAAAAAAAAAAAAAACAAAAAAAAAACACAACAAAAAACACAAAACCCAACCAATTAATAGTTCTTGCTAAGAAAATTTAAGACTACTAACTGTAGAAGGCACACATTTGTTTTAAAGTAGCTTCTACAACCATGCAAAATATTCTAAGTATGTTTACATATTTGCTTCTATGTAAAAAAGCCTATTTTAAAATAACTTGAGTAGCTCCTAGTAATCATGTTAGGGGTTGACCAAAATATTACAAAGGCATAAGAACCTTTAATATGGCAGAAAGTCTGTCTGAAAATATTACCAAGCATATGCGTTGATATCCATTGTGGTGGTTTGAAAGATAAATACCCCTACCCCTACCCTCAACCAGGTTGAGGTATTGAGCATGTGGTCCTTACTTACTGCACCCTTAGGGAAGTATGGCGTCTTTAGACAGTAGATAGAGCCTTGCTGCAATGACACAAGACAAAGTGAGTGTGCTTTGAGGGTTCATAGAATCTCACTACTTCCTCCTCCTCCTCCTCCTCCTCCTGCTCTTCTTCCTCTTCCTCCTCCTTTCTCTTTTCTTCTTATTCTTTTTTCTTCTTCTTCCTCCTCCTCCTCTCTCCCCTCCCCCTCCCTTCCCCTACCCCGACTCCGCTTCTTGTGTGTGGATAAATTTGATCACCACCTTCTGCTGAAGGGACATCCATGAGGACTTCATCCTGTTGGAGCCACACACTAAAAAAAGGTCTTTCTTCCTGAAGCTGCTTTGGCTCATGGCGTTTCATCATAACAACAGAGGAGTAACTAATTGTAAACCCATTAGTGACTACATTTGTAAGGGTGTACACAGTGAGAAAGGTGCTTCTGACACCGTCAGTGGACCAGAGGAAAGTCCTACATTGGCTTTCATATCCTCCCACCCAGATCTTAAAGTATGGAAAATCAAACATTGCTAGAGCAAGCTGTTTTAATTTTTGCACTAAATTTTCTAAAACACCAAAAATTGATCACAATCATTCCCTACTGCAGGGTTTCTTCGAAAGCATCGGGTAACACAGCCCGGACATTTGCATCAGTGCCTGCATCCGTGTTCTGTTGCTGCTATGGGATGTGGGCTCAATGGCATAAGCTTGTAACCTTAAGATACTCAGGAGCCTGAGGAGCCAGGGGTTGTGAGTTTGAGACCAGCTTAGGTAACATGGTAAGACTTAATTAGGAAAAAAAAAAGTATAAAAAATAAAATACTTTTCTTGTCTAACAGTAAACATTTCGGTAAGCCTTTATTTAAAAAAAGAATAAAAGCTCATCTATGGATATGAAAGAAAATTTAAGGAAAAGGTAGCTAGATTCCAAGAAGAGCTCAGACAAGGAACACGGCAGCTGAAGGCCTGTGTGGGATGCAGACCACTCTCACTGTGGACTAGAGGCTCAGTGCAGCGGCACCATACAATGGTGTGGACATAGCTGTCACTTGGGTATGCAATGGTGATTGGTAACAAGGAGATCTCTAACCAGAAAATGAAGCAGTAGCAGTCCTTACTCATCAGTTAGTTCACCCAACAAATCCCACACCTGACAGGCCTTCCAAAAGCTTGTAGCAGGACATAGCAGCTCAGCAGGCACTCTCAAAAGGAGGGCGAAGCCAATACATCAGAGGGGCTGGCTTGGGACTACTGACAGGGACATCATTTTCCCCATACTACCTTCCTGTCCGGGACACAGTGTTTTTCCTGCTTCCAATCACTGCCTTAAACAGCACAACAGCCCACAGGAAATGTGCCCTTGCCCTGAGTCCTATCCGCCTCCCAACAAGCAGCTGTCCTTACTACTTGGTCACTTTTAGCTGTTTCATGTCTGCCACACACAAACACCGCACATAGCCAGTATTTATATACTATACAGGACAAATGGTAGTATCACTAAAGAAATTAGATAAGTAATTATAGTTATAATTTGTTTTAAAAACATAAAGAACATAGATGGAGAAGGCGGCTGCAGAAACAAAAGTGAACAAGCAGGCCACCAGGCATCATCTCAGATCACACACAGGAACTTAACATGGGGTGTGTGCTGTTAGCACACATGTACACTGAGTCTGGGCTCACAGACTAAGATCAGCAAGGACAAGATGGAGGCTGCCAGAAGAAACTATTTACCAGAGTGATGACAGACTTGTGAGCCAGAGGACAGGAGGAATGGGGATCTGACACAGAAAGCCGGGATGGTGACATAGTTAACAACCGTAATGGTCTCATGGCTCGGATCTGAATTTTTGCCTTGAGGTTTTCCACACGGACTTCAAATGTGGTCAGTAGAATAAAGGGCCTATGCTTGTATCATAGGTCTGCATAGCAAACAACTGGACTTCAAATGTGGTCAGTAGAATAAAGGGCCTATGCTTGTATCATAGGTCTGCATAGGAAACAACTGGACTTCAAATGTGGTCAGTAGAATAAAGGGCCTATGCTTGTATCATAGGTCTGCATAGCAAACAACTGGACTTCAAATGTGGTCAGTAGAATAAAGGGCCTATGCTTGTATCATAGGTCTGCATAGCAAACAACTGGGGACAAAGACATTACAAGAAAGAGCATATTCCTCAACTTCTAAATAAACTCAACGCCTCTAACTATGTTTTCTATAATATTTTTTAAATTTTTAATTATTAGAGGGGGGATGCATGAGTACAGGTAACTGTGGAGGCCATAGACATGGCATTCCGGGAGTTGGAGACACAAACCCTTGTGAGGAGCCTTACATGGGGTCTGGGAACTGAACTTGATCCCCTGCAAGAGTAGTACATGCTCTTAGCTGCTAAGCCATCACGTGTCAGGCCACAGCTTTCTGAGACATGAGAAGGCAAGGCTCTGCCACTGACAGCTCCCAGGAGTGCCCAACAGGAGCTGCACTGAACACATGAATTGTTCATGCAGGGCCACACGACACTATCTATACCATGACTGTGAACGGGGAAGGTCAGACTTATCAGGCAGACAGGAGTTGTTGGGAGTTGTAACTTCCAATAAGGATCTTCCTGGCAATGGCAAAATCCTACTCATGTTCCTGACGTTACCTGTCTGTGATCTGAGAGGCGTCTGGAGAACTGTTCACTGTGTGTATCTGAACTGTCTCAGGGCTTTATTTGTTAACTACCATGAGACATTGCCTAGCATTACAATCCCCCTCCATCAGATGCTACTGGGTGCCCTGTTGCTCAGTTGTACTTGGTATTTCTATCACTAATACAAAAGTGATACTCAGATTTTCACTTCTTTCTTCTTCTATGCCATCCTTCTTCTGTAGTAGTGAGAACTGAAACCTGGGCCTCCTGTGTAAGGTATGCCTCTGGGTCTCCTTTTACTTTTGATTTTGAGACAAGGTCTCACTAAGCTGTCCAGGCCTGAGGTAAACTTGCTCTGTGGTCCAGGCTTGTCTTGATTTTCTCATCCTTCCGCCTTAGCATCCTAAGCAGTTAGGACTATGGGCTTGTGCTACTAGGCTTGGTAGGAACTATTTACTTTTCATTATAGGAAGTAAGTTTAGTTCTGAAAATGAGTATTTATAAAGAGAATACATTATGAAAATGAATCACAAATAAAAATTTAGATGAAAAACTTCATGTAAGCTAAAAATATTCAATGCTGAAGAAATGAATCCATACATTAAAAACCTCAAAAATAGAGAACACAGGAAAAAAGGGAGGCTATATATTGAAAGAATGGTGCATTTTAAGGTTTTCCAGGAAGTTAAAAACGTGAAAGGAAATTATGATGTCGATCAAGAAGTCAGAACAGCCAGACAACGGGAAGATATGGTGATAGCAGGAAGTGCCTATGGGGACTTACTGAGGTTTGCTCATTTCCCAGAGCTCCATGGGTAGAGACACTCAGTCACCTTAGCTCAGTGGCCAAGCGGATTGGAAACTGAGTAGTTCAGAATTGAAGGGCAGCGTGGACAGGCAGGCCTGGCCCACATCGCACTGGCCTTACTTATTCCTGCTCACTGCCTTGTAGGGATTCCAACTGCTTACAAAAGACTGGCCAGTGACTATTTCCTGCTGGGCTCTATTTAAATGCCCCAGCCATCAAAGGGAATGAAAATCTGGGCAAGTTTGGATGTTTAGAGCCCCCTGGGAATCCTAGTTGCTGTTCTTAACAAAGAGGTGACACAGACTCTTGGGTACTGAGTTGCTGTTAGAGGGAGGGAGAGAAGATTATTATTCCTTTAGTTTTTATTGTAATCCTCAGTCTGTGCCATTCCAGAATCCAAGGAAAGGGGGGAAGCTACATGTGAAAATATTAAAATTGGTATGGTGCTAGCAAATTTTCAGTATAGACAATCAATTCAGGCTCAGCAAAGGCAGTGGTAAAAGGTCAAAACAAAATCATTAAAGAAGTTTCTAAAGCTTCTAGAAGCCTCATTAAAACCATATCCTGTTAAAAGTCTGAAAACCCTGGAGAGTCAGGTGAGAGAGCAGGAAGTGTATGCTCAGAGTATTCCCATTAGCAAAAAAATGGGAGATTGCCTTGGGTTCTGAGGCTGATTCCAAAGCTTCTTAAGGCACAAGGAAAGAAAAGGCATTAAGGCACCCTAAGAAGCTCTCCTGAGAACATGCAAGGCTGCCATGGCAGCTTGTAAGACACCAAAGTGACAGCTCTTTATAACAGTGAGTGCGGGTCAGTGATCTCACAAAGGGCCTCTAGACCTGCTCCTTCCCTGGTTGCCAACACAGCACCCAAATGCCACTTCCTTCCTGGCCCTGCTCCACATGCATTTCCATACCCCAAGAGACCTCTGAGTGAGACTTACACTGTTCTGAGGATGGCTCTAGTTTCTAGGTAAACAGCAGAAATCACGAAAATCATTGCCACTGTTCACTGAGCACCTGAGAACCCACTGGGCATCTTTTCCTATGCTGCCATTCTGTGCAGCATCTGGGTAACTGGTTAGTGCTTCTTGGGCAAACTGTACTAGGAATCTATCTCATGTCTGCCTTGGATGGGCTTCTACTGCTATTAGGATGAAAATGATCAGCTACTTCCCACGAGTAGTTTGGTCTTTCTCTTTTTGGGAAGAGGCAGTAATAACACTCTAATTTTCTGAGGGAGAATTCAAGAACCTGGGCCATGCCAATAAGATCCAGTATGCCTCTCCACTCCACTAGGGCCAAGCGTGTGAGTCTTCTCACGCTGGGAGTCCTCTCCAAAGCTGCTCGTGAAGTGCACAGGTGCTGGCAGGGCCTTTTGTTTTTTCTCATAGTCTCTGAGGAGACATCAGGTAAAGAGGTTACAGTGAAGTAGAGGTGCAGGCTAGGATCAGGTGAAAATGCACAGATTCTGGGAGGCTCTATCACACAGGAGTCAGCAAGGTCATTTTCAATGTTTAGTCCATTTATTTCATATTCCTGCAAAGTTAATATAGAAAGACTAAGAAGCTCCCTTGACCCTGGTAATAACAGCAGTGGTTTCCAGACACACGAGATCGTTCCTAATAACGCTGCCGTCATTAACCATTGTGTCTTTAAGTGTCTGGTTTCAAATGTGTGCTGAGCAGAAATACACTGGCAGGAGATACACCAACAGCCTCTCCCACACTGTATCTGATAGTCTGCTATTAGCCTCATAATCCACTGTAGATCTAACTTACTTATTTCCCTTCTGTTCTAAAGTCAGCACAATCCGTACCAGACCCCGTTTACCTCTGTCCGGTTTGCCTCCCTCTCTACCGCCCTTGCTCTCTCTGCTGCTTGCTCTGTGATTTGCATGTGGAGAGAAAGCCCTCACACAAAACACCTTAACTGGTGCATTTTCTTTTTTCTATCTCGCCTTTAATTCTGATTCTCATCTGACTCTCTGAAGTCCACATTTTAATTGCTGGTGTCTGCTTTTCAGTTAGCTCCCAGTCTTCCCAAGTGCTTGTTTCACAGTAACGCACAGTAGCATTTTGTACATAGTTATACATCTGTTTTAAATCCTGGATAGTCTTGTAAACATGCCTTCTCTTTCTCTCTAAATATTAACTTGAAATTCCTTATGTTTGATAATATATAGTTACAATGATATTAGGTTACATAAAAATTGATTTATTTTCTTAGATACATAATTTTCAGAAACACAAATAAAACATTTCCAAGTGACATGAAATGACAAATTAATTTGCCATGGTTGGCATTTTGGAGCCTCTTCTGTCACCAGTACAAGGAGACTAACGGTGCTGACAATGCTGAGTGTGCAAGTGTCTCCAGACACCAGAGGCTTCGTCAGAGAGGGTAGTCAGAAGAAGACCAGCCATCCGGACACATTTCTACAAATAAACTGTGTAATCTGAGCAACAGAGACACATGCAAGTGAGTCAAACGAAACACTGCAGAGCACAGCTTTCTTGTTAAATGAAAATGAAATAAAACCCCGAAGTAGCCTCCAGGCGGAAGCTCCCATCAGGAAAACTCGTGGGCAAAGCCTTCTGAACAGGACCATCTTCTTGTAAACCCACACAAGCCGAGAGCTGAAGCAGGGAGGAAGGAATGGTGTGTTCTTCAGAAAAGAACGGGTTCTTAAAAGTCCCGGGCAGCTCACCGTCTGAGGGTGCTCGACTGCTGCATGAGACAGGTGAGCCCTCAGCGAGGGCCTCAATTATTTTCCCTCTCAGGCATCTGCTTTTTGACCCTCAGTTTTGTGGGTGTGAATTTACAGCACTTTTCTGTGTGTTTTGTAAAAGCAAATAAAAAGAGGGGGGTGTTGAGAGGTCGTCAGAACTGGGGAAAAGAAAGGGGAGGAAGAGAAAGACACAGACACGATGGCACCCGCTGTGGAGTGGGTGAAGTGAAGTGAGGGAGTGAGTGCCTGCCGGCTCAGGGCTCATCCTTACAGAGGACACTGCTGGGTCCACGGGGAGGGTGTGGGGGCCTGCCTCTCAGTCTAAGCAGCCATCCTTTCCTAGTGGACTAGGGCTGACCTGGTGGTGGCCCAGACCCAGAGGGTGGCACTGCTGCGTAGCCCTGCCACCAAGAGGCACGAGACAGAGTGGGAGGTGCTTTGTGCTCTACTGGTGGGCACTAGGGGTGCATCCTGCTCCTGCAGTCCAGCTGAGCGTCCACTCCCTTCATACCAGAAGCACTTTTAGAATTAGTTTAAAGCTTACATAGTGCCATTTTAGCTCAACCTTATTAAAGACTTCTGTATGTGCTCTGCTAAAATCAGCTCTGTGACAGACAATCCTCTGGATTTCCCACCAAGTTGTAATTCAGAAAACAGCTCAGCCAAAGTGGCTATGTAAAACAGAAGGACCCTGGACTTTTCTTAACAACATTTTAAATTCTGCCTGGTCACACAGAACCAGTAATTATTTCAGCTAAAAATAGGCTACACTGCTCACTGACAAGGGAAGAAAAACAAAAGCAGGAAACTACATAGGAGGTAGCACCTTGTCTGAGAGCCAGGGAGGTAGTCCTGTCCTCTTCAAGACTGTAAACTGACAGGGACAGTCACTGCCAGCTTCAAGTCAAATGACTAGACTAACACAAGGCTTCCAGCCTCCCCTTTGAGGAGCAGAAAACCACCAAAACACAACTCATTTGAGAGCTGTAAGGGCACATTAACTAGAGCTTCTCATTTCACAGTTTTAAACATTTTTAAGTTCAAGAAGAATTCATTAAAACATTCTTTTAAGAGCTGGCTCTCAGAAACATCATGAAGTACATTTTCCGGGACAAAGCTATCAAGCGGTCATCACCCAGGCTACTTTGTTCTTACTGTCGGTTTTACTTTTAAAAAATTGTTTTTTATTATCACGTGTATGTTGAGTTTCACGAACTTAACTCTGAGTTCAAGGAAATCCTCGAAGCTTTGCTTTGCTTTCATAGTCAATCCAAGAACAGAGAACAAAAAGAATATAGTGTTATAACACAGGCAAAAATGGTTTGTGATTACAATTTAAAAATGTTTCATTTAAAATTAAAACATATAAAACATATAAAGTAAACTTGTAAGTAATAAACAAATGAAGCTATTTAAAATAGAATTACAAAATTTTATCTCTGGTGGCAAGTTCTTACACATCACAGATGACAACATCTAAGGTAGTGAACTTCACTACTAAACACCACACCAAGCAAGCGCAGGGCTTGCTTCAAAGGACTTGCTTTTGTTTATTCTAGGATAGGACAGAGAATAAACTCCACAGTTATTAGAGTCATCCAGACTTCCTGATTGTAATACTGGATCTTCCTCTGAGAAATCTGAGAATCCCAGCCAGTCACCTTGCCATTCTTGGCTCTGGGTCTCTCCATTAGTTTAAGCACCTAGACGGCCTTTTCTCTTATTTCCATTGTACTTCTTCTGCAAAATTGTTTTCTTATGCATAACTTTATTGCTTCTCTGCTGTATATTCCTAGATATCAAAGCTTGATTTAATTAATCTCCTAGAGCCATCTTCTCAAAACAACCATTACCTTGGGTAGTGGCTGATTTGGAGACGGACACCAGTGCCTGGCACTGGCAACATTATGTAATTTCAGAAAGGAAATGGAGTGTTGAGAAAACCTGTCAGTTGTCACCACAGGTTCAGGAGGAAGTGAAGTCAGCCTGGAGGTTACAATGCTGCAAACCCAGGTCTTGCTCTGAAGTAAAAGTGTAGCATCCTGAATGCCCTGAGAAAGACTATTTCAAATTATTATGTGGTCAATATGAGACCCTGCTTGACTAAGAAAGGAATAGAAAAAGTTCAAGGTGCAGGCTTGATACAGAGAAAGGAAACAAAGCTGTGTATCTGACACTGACACCAAGGAAGGAAAACCAAACAATACCGAGTAAATCTCAACCAAACATTTTATACTGCAAAGGGCTTTTGTATTATGGTCCAGCAATTTCTAGCCTCTTTTAATTAATTTGTTTTTAATTTTAGAATTTTAACGGTAGCATATAAAAATGGTATGGGGAGCAGTTTTTCAAAGCAACATACATTTTTTTTTTCAAGAAACAAAAAATTCAACACATGCTGTTAGGCAAAACATCAACTGGAAAATGAGAGGTAGACAAGATAATCTCAAAACATACTGACTGGACACTTAATCTATCCTTCTGCTGGTCAAGAAATGGGGGAGGGACAGAGGGAGGGAAAGAATGTGTATATACAATGCTTTAAACATGAAATTTTTCATTCAATTTCAAAATGAGGTTAAATGTTTTAATTTAATCCACACAACCTTAAAGGCAAAGAGACTTCCATATACTTTAGGTATAAAAACAAGTAATAGGCTGTCTTATTTACTTGTTAATTACTGGATGCTTTCAGGAAAAGTAAGAAATACCAATTATACATATATCCAAGAAAGAAAAGACACAGACATGCTTCATGCTGCTCACATTGAGGGTGAAGCAGGGTTTACATTCTTGTCTAGTGAAATCAGATAGAGATAAATTTAAAAACAAGCAAACAAACAGTATGCACTCATGATTTTAATTCCAATCTGCAGGCAGAGAAAGAATTCAAGATTCTAGGCACTAAGATATTTACCCTTGCATATTACTGAACACTGTTGTGACACTCTGTTTCTTTAAAACTCCTTTAAAACAAAACACAGGCTTCCCCCCATTTTTGCTAATTATATACTTTTTGTTATAGAAATAAACCCTTTATTGCTCATAATATCAGCCATCACTGGCTAGGACATCTTTTCAGATCAATAGTCTATACTTAAGTGAAGACGAGACTAAATGTGATGGCTGCTCACAAGGCAAGGAGGTTTTCGCTTTCCCTTGCTGTTACTGTGTTTCATACTGAAACATTCAATAGGAGTCCAGCCTTGGGGTAGGAACATTTTCAAAGCTTTTTGTATTAAGTTAGGCATCTGTTCTTATTTAAACCTAGTGTATTGGCATAGTTTATAATAATACTGGGTGTATATCCTTCAGTTTTGCAGATTCCATTGCTGATGGCCACACATCTTTGATAGCAAAACCACACGAGTTGTAGCACCATAAAAATCAGTGGCTATTAACCTCTATGACACTGTGGACACAGACGCTTCATCAGCTACTGTCAGGTAACAGAACAGCCAGTGCTGAGCTATAATTCTTAGCTAAGGAATCCGGAACAAATTAGAAATCAATGCAAATTTACAGGGTTTTTAATAACAAATTCATCTACAGATCTTATTTGCTATAAAAAGAAAGAGGCTAGGCAGCTTGTATTGTGAATGGGTGCCCTTGCTAAGAAATACATACAAAGTAGCCATCCACTCAAAGTCAACAGCACACAGGTCTGCGAGCTGCACTCATGTTGCTGTAAGAACAATAAGCATCTGCTTTGGTAACATGCTGACTCCAGCCCCATATCCCATCTTCTAGCTTCTTCAGGATGAGGCAGGCAGTATCCGGCATCACTTTGTGAGTTTCTAACTAAAGGCGAAACTTATGTGGAATGGGTGTCACCTGTTTCTAGAAATTCCCCAAAGTACTGTAGTAATAATAATACTAATGACTACAGTCCCATGCTGTCTCCAGGGTCCAATACTTGGATAGCAGACCAAGTCTGAGAGAGAGAGAGAGAGAGAGAGAGAGAGAGAGAGAGAGAGAGAGAGAGAGAGAGAGAATATGAATGAGAATATATACAAATTCGAGAATGGTTGTCAATAGGGCACTTTAAGAATCCCCATATTAACAGCTGATGTCATATTGAAAAGTTTTGTTCCCCTGAGGCTGACTATTAGCTTCAAAACTGTAGCTAATCCTGACGAAACAGTTCAATGCTCAATCAACTGATGGGGTCAATATAGAAAGCAATGAGAACACCTGAATGCGGATTCTTGGCACCACATAAAAAGCTGGCTACGCTGCATGAACCTATGATCCCAGAAATTGGAAGACAGAGAGGTAGGAGGGTCTGGGGACTTGCTTGCCTGCCAGTCTAGCCAAGTCAGTGAGCTCACAGTTCCATGAGGGATGCCGTCTCAATAAATAAGGTCCATTCTCTGGTCTCCATGTGTACACACACACACACACACACACACACACACACACACACACACACACACCCCAAAAGTAAACTAGAAATCCTGCTGTTTCTTAATTTGTCTAATTTAGTCATTTGAATAGGAAGATGTAACTTTTTCTGATATGACTTAGTATATCCACTATTACATATTACAGATGGCAAACTATTCTATGGTGGCGTTCTCTTTGACAATGCTAGT
The DNA here is from genome assembly GCF_021556685.1 of Rattus norvegicus. NCBI lineage: Eukaryota > Metazoa > Chordata > Mammalia > Rodentia > Muridae > Rattus > Rattus norvegicus. The sequence goes on from NC_141551.1 coordinate 79,694,886, forward strand.
TCAGCTATTCAGAGAAACGAACAACTCCCCAGAATGGAAATAAACACTCCATGGGTAGAGTACAAGCTGTAAGAGGACAGCCTGACTAAAGGATATGATATGAGGTCAGCCCAAGAATAATATGACGTCAGCCCAAGAATAATCAGGTCATTTCTCAGGTTATACATTCTGAAATTCGATTTCTTGGTGAAAATATGTACAATGAATCCCCTTTTCAATAAAAGCAATTAGATTTAATTTTCAAAGTTATAGATTTCAGAGTAGATTGAAGAAAATAACTAAAACAAATTACATGTAATAGGACTTAATAATAAATACTTCTCAAACGAAAGCACTGTTTAATGTCAGAAGGAAGAAATCTCATGAAATGAAAAGAGAGAAGGATTTCTTTATGGATTGGAGGCCACGAGACACAGGCAGAGAGATTTGTGAGTGATAGCCACAGAGGACCAGAGTCTCTGGCAGAAGACATTTCAGGCACATAGCATTCATGTGTCTACCCATATGAATAAATGTGAATGATGGCCAGCCACCCTGAAGAACCGAGTCCTAGCTAGCTGAGCTGGGTGCCAAAGGCAGCAGTCTCTTACAACACAGCTGTAAATGAGCTGCAGGCCAAGCACATCAGCCTTTTGTAACATGGATGTCTCTGAAAGTGACTAATACCAAAACGTTTCTCCTAGGCTTAGGTTAGACAACTTAAGAGTCTTTTCCTTTAACATGACCAAAGCAAGGGAAGCCTTGTGTTTCATTTCAAAGACAAGTTTGATTCAACCATGATAGGGCTTCCTGTTTATGGTCCCAGATCCCCATGTGTGCTGCGTACAGAGCTACTTCACGGCCACCCTTCCACTCACTGTCACCAGTATTCCACTGCAATCTTTGCAGGGGTAAAAGGAAACCCTCTAGTCCACCCCATGTCGCAGAGCCTGTAGACAGCTGCAGCGTCTGACATCTGTCAGAAGTACAGTATGAGGCTCTGGCCCACATGCTGAGTTACGGCACCTTGTGTGCATTTCAGTGCACTTGTTCTTAATTTTGTCTTCCTACTTACAACACCATCTTCTCCCCCAACTTACAGACCCCACATAAGAAAAAAGACTAAGAGCTGTGCTTTATGAAAGCACCCAAGAGCAAACATACTCCATGATCCTACTGCCTACAGAAGGTAAGCAAGGGTCGCAGCACTTGCTGCCCAGACTGCTCACACCCTCCCTCAGTCAGTGGGCAGGAAAGTCGGCAGTGCAGCCTGTGGAGACACAGGGCTCTGTGAAGAGCGGTGGAGGAAACTGCTCCCAGAGAGCTGAGACACCAAGTGAGGGTCAGTGCCATCAAGTCAGACAGGGCTCCCATTCTCCCTACCCAGCTCTAGGGCACAGCCAACTCTAGTTCTTTCGTTTCTTCCTCTGTGGCCAGGCCACCCTACGCTAACCTGAACTGAGAAGAGGAAGCATCAGTGTCCTGAGACACTCAGTGGGTCACAGATGTGGCTCATGTATCCTAGCTAAAAACAAACGTGAGAAAAGCTGCGAGCAGTGTCCTGCCTCAAGGGAACGGGACAGCCACAGGAAGAGCCAGAGGAGGGCGGGGGACCCGGATGAGCCAGGGAGGCTTCTTCACTCAGAGTGCTCAGAGCTCATCAGGGTAAACAGAGTTTATTGTCTGCTTCAAAGCTTTTAAGGAAAGTTAAGTATCTTACAAGGACAGTGCCTGCAAGTGGCATGAGCCTTCTGTGTCTCCCAGGTTAGCGACTCCCACTGGCTTCCTGTTTAAATAGCACAAAATTCTCAGCACATGTTCAAAGCCAGGCCCCATGAGCCTCTTTCCCCTCATCTAAGACTTCCTCTACCTCACCAAGGCTGTTCCCTTATAGCTACCGAGGGCCCTTACTGGCCTGCAGACACTGTCAGGATCTTGCCAGGCAGGCTTTCATCCCTGGTCCCTAGCAAAGCTCCAGTCTTAAAGCCGACATCCTGGCTACTCCTGAAAGCGGTCTGTGTGGGCCCTGTGATGTTTGTCTCTCTTGTTACAACAAGCTCCATCAGAACCATGGCCTCGAATGTTCTGCTCACGTGTGAACCCTGCCTGGACAGGTGGATGGATGGGTTGAGAATCCCAGGCACAGTGCACTGAAGGGCAGGGGAGGCTGCAACAGAGACCCCATGCAGGGGACTTCTCGCACGACGGACTGTCTAGTGCTCTATCCACTTCACACTACCCAAGTGAAAGAGGACAGCACTCAGGAATGTCGCACACCACAGAAACATTGGTGTCAGCCCCAAATTCAGAGTTTTTCATCCCATGAGGTTTCTTCTATGCTGGGTGCACTGTGGTTCTAATGGAGGAAGGAAGCTCAACTCTCCAATTTCTACTCTGTAAAGCTTTTGAGTAGTTTAACAACATTTGTTGCCTTTTCTTTTGGTTGTAAAAAGCAGCAAATGTAGAAAACACAGGGAAGCTCAGATTTCTTAGGGCCATTGCTTTCCTCAGTGCAGACAGTAAAGACAGACACATGGACCTGCAGTTACAGAAGGAACAGTTTTAGACTGTTTTAGAAGTTCTTAAGTAAGTTATTATTACTCATGACCAAACAAAATAATAAAGGAAGAAAAGAAGGAAGGAAGAAGGGAGGGAAGGAAGGCAGGCAGGCAGGCAGGCGGTAGGGAGGGAGGGAAGGAAGGAGGAAAGCAGGAGGGAAGGGAGGAAGGGAGGGAAAGTGAGAGGTCAGCTATTCATCATCTAATTGTCTTAAGACGATCACTAGCCATTTGGTAGGTATCATCTGTATGTTTATACTCAAACACATTTACATACAGATTTTCTCTTTTTGCATTTTAAGAGATGTATGATCACAGTAGTCAAAATATTCTGCAAATTGCCTTTTGCATACAGCTACGTGCTATGTTTTAGCAACACATCTACATCGAATTCTCTTTTAAAATAGCTGTCCATGGCATGAACAAGCACTATTAAGATAATCTCTCCTGACAGACATACACTTCGTCCCTGTGCTTTAAAATGACAATGCGCCCCTCTTAGATGGCACCACATTCACTGTGAGACCGATGCCCAGTCTGCTGAGCCAAGTGGCATCCACAGTTCAAAACTGGAAGTGACGTGAGAAACAGTGCCGACCACGTGTGCATGCATCGGAAACATCATAGGAAACCTACGCGGATGTAAAGATCAACTCATAAAAACTTATAAATTCCTGTTCAGACCTATGCCCTTGTAGCCATGTGAGGGAAGGCATAGGAGCACTAAAACCCCATGGGATGCTTCATCCCACCAACCTGTGGTCTCTCCTCTACGCTGCTCCTCAGTCTCCTGTGTCACTGTGATCAGAGGTCACCTGATCACTGTGGAGTTGTCTTTGTCATTCTGGAAATATGAGAGAGCTTAAGATAAAAATAAAATTCATGAAGAATTAAAAACTCATTTTATTAATTAGTTAAAGTCTACTTTGTACTTTACACATCAACTGTCAGGTGTGTATAGTTTAGATCTGAAGAAACGACTACTTCTTTGGGTAGTCGTGTGTTGGCGAGGGAGCTACTGACACAAGAGCATCATTACAGTTCTGCTGAATCAGGCTTCGCTTAGAAGAGAACAGTACAGTGGTAGCCATCAATATTGTTCTGTTTCCATTTTAAATGAATTGAAATATACCATCCTGTAGGGAAACCCATCAGCAGGAAGAAAACAGCCCCAAACAGCTTCAGAATTTCCCAAACAAGGCATGGTTCACTAGGGCCCTTCTCACTAGGACACCAGAATGTATCTGCAGTGAAGACAGTGGAGAATCACTCAGACTGGCCTGGCTGCAGAGACCACCCCCAGCCTAGTGTAGCCACTGAAAGAAGTAGCAACCAGCCAGACTGCCACGATGTAGGTTCTCAACCTGTGGGCCAAAGCTCCCAGACCCTTCCACAGAGGTCGCCTGAGAGCATTGGAGAACATAGGTATTTATACCACGATTCATGAAGAAGTTTTAGTAATTAGTTAAAGTCTACTTTACAAAATTACAGTTATAAGGTAGCAATATAAGGTAGCAATGACGATAATTTTATGGTTGGAGGTCAGCACAGCATGAGGAACTGTAGTAAAGGGTCGCAGTATTAGGAAGGCTGTAAGAGGCTCAGACCAGAAGTGCCTGGAAAGGACAGGGCAGCCTGTGGAGCCACCTGCCTGAGGGCTGTGCTTTTGTGAGCTTTTATGAGCTGCCACCCATGCTGGGATAGGCTGTGGTGATGCGGTTGTATGAGTTACTTCTGTTGCTATAAGCAACCCCTCACCCACAAACCTAAGGGACCACAATAAAGTTTTCTGGTTCACCACGCTGGACTTCGGAGGCATCTGTACTGTGGTCTGCCGTGGGCTCTCTATCTGAGGTAAGCAGAGTGTGTGTTTCATCTCTGCAGGAAAAGTCTGTCACACAACAAATAACTAAAGATTTAACTAAAGCAAAAGAGATGTGTTTTCTTATATTTCAATGAGGATATTTCAGTGCATTTACTCCCTTGAGTCCAATTTTGGAAGAAAGAGTGAGGCACGGGAAGTCGAACGGGGATGCCTCGACAATGTTTTAGGTTTGCAGTTGAGATGAATGAACCTCATGCAAACAACTGTGGCGATATGTGATCAAAATGTGTGTTTAGACTCTAAGAACACTTCAGGGTAGAAACACTCCTGTGCGGGGCAGAAACCATGCCGCATGAGCACTGTACCTTGGAGCATGGTATCCTGAAGTGTCAACTCCATTTCTAGGGGTTATATTCTCTTCCTGAGCATTCAGAACCCAGCCAAGGACAAACAAGAGCTGGCTTTGGCAGGCTGATTGCTCCTTCTCTGTTTGCTTAGTGCAATCAAGGCCACTGTACAGATCATTTTCTAGAGGTCCTTTAGACCTGGACTGTAGAGCCCAGCCACTGTCCTGATGGTCCGTCTTAGGAACTGGACCCAGTAGGAACGTTTGTTCCTTCAGCTTGGTCTGTGGGCCAGCACTTTCCTTCCCTTGCAGTCCTTGATTCCTGTAAGGGGCAGTTATTTAAGATACATTTAGAGAAGGTACAATCTACCTTTGTCCAATAAAACCTAAATATCTAAAAGGACGGAAAAATTTAACATGGTTACTAAGGATAAATGGGCCAGCATCTCCCATTTGAAAGGGACGAGCACAGTGGCACAGGAGTAAGTGGGGGAAGGCAGAACTAAAATGGTATGCTATGTCAATGAGACAGAGCATTTTAATTACGAAAGGTCAATATCATAGTCAGAGTCAGGCACAGGTGGAAAGATCTCTCTAATAAATACTATCTGGAAATCCACTCATAGAGTACTAGACAAAGAAAACCTACCCTTAGATTTTTAACTAGCACCTGATTAAAATAACAGATTGGAACAGCAGAACAACACACAGATGCAGACACAGACACAGGCACAGACACAGACACAGACATAGACACACATACTTCAGAGTAGCCTATTTGACCCAAGAGCTACACCTGTGCAAAGTCCTGTCAGGAAAACAGCACTGTGCGAATGCGACAGGTTCTTATCCATGAGAGAAAGCAAGGAACTCCAAGGTTAGGCGGGCCACTGGCAGGCTGGTGGAAAATTACTGAGATGGACAATAAACAAGGCAGTGACTTCAAAGGACAACATAGCCGTGACACACCTGCCAAAGCCCTCAATGTGTCTGTCATGCAATGAGAGAGTGACCCACATCTACCATGGCAACCTGTATTAAAGACACCGATATTCCCCTGGGGAAGAGTGCTAAGGGCTGACTCCAGGGAGGCTGCACAATGCTGAGACTCCGGCCTTTGACCTCACCTACTGACCTCCCAGTTTTAACAAGAGAGGGGCTATCAAGGAGACTCGACCTGTGGTTTTTGCTTGCTTGTTTGTTTTCTTTAAATTGTACATATTCTTAAAACTTCCATGCTTAGAGTTTCACACCTAAGACTAAATTTGGTACATTAGGTCCTCTTTACCAGATACTTCTAACTCACAGTTTGAGAAGCTGAAGTCTCCCGTGAGAGACCTGTGACCAATAAAGCACGTTGGAATGGTGATGTTCATTCCAGCACATGTGACACTGCCAACTGTCCTTTACAAAACAGCAGCCTAATTGTGGTTACAGTGACACTGAAGGGTGGCTTCCTACCGTACTACTTGTCTTAAAGTAGCCAGCTACTTTGCGAATATTGAGCTAATTATAAATGCCTGCATCACTCAGTTGTCACACAATGTGGTCATTTACGGAGAACGATCTGCAGTTAGTTCAAGACCACAGAAACCCTTCCCTTACATTCTTTCCACACGACAACACTGCTAGTGTCTCTGGAAACCACGGTAAGCTTTCCCCACTCATAAGCAACTGCACATCTGTTTGTATGGTTGCTCAGTCAATGACCACACTGACTGGGTGTGGTACGGAAGGGGACACTACACAGAGAGCTCATTTGAGATTCTTCTTCTTACAGGCATTGAGAACATTTCACCAATATCCACAAGTGTCATAGAAACCTTATTTATTAGATCAATACAACAGCTGATACAAGATATCAGCAAAACTTAATTTCTAGTGACTGGAAAAAGTTTTACGACATGGCAAAGAGAAAATGAGAAGTTAAATTCGTGAACTTAGATGTTTTCAAAACCTTGCTTACACTGAAGCTTAAAAGTTATTTTTTTTTCCTTCTCTGCAGAGATGGCAACAAGGTCTCTGACTAATAATTTGGACCCAATGAAGAGGTTTAGATTAATATGTCTTTAAAGTTGTGTAAGTGTGAGGGGTCCCCTGATGTTCTGACTGATGGGAAACCCACACCAAAGACCACTGCATCACTTCACGTACCTGAGCGTCAGGGCTTCAGTGAGAACTCACAGTCTCCCCACACAGGGCCCAGCCGCGGTTGCTCAGCCCACAGAAGAGACTATGGATTCAGGGTGAGCCTGTCAGGAGGCAGACGCAGCGGGGTCTATCTCTAACACAGACGCTGGTGCTGAGCTTGGAGAAGTGCAGTAGAAGTAAATATGAATACTCAGATAAAGTGCCTGTAAATCACCACGCTACATGTCAGTTCTCCTCAGAGAAAAACGTTCCATTGTGCTGTATTATGATGAGAAAATAGTGCTTCCCACAGTGAGTGAAAATCACTGTGCACACCTTAAGACAGGGAGTGAAAATCACTGTGCACACCATAAGACAGGGGTCTGCTGGCATCTTAATGCCTAGCATATGAGCACACCCGAATCGATCCTGCCACAAATAACAAAACACACGGTCCTACATTGGAAATGTTTTTGTAAAGGAAGGAAAGATACTACAAATTTGATATATTCAGCTGACCAGAAAACATCTAACGTTGGACACAGAAATTGAGGTGAAAATATATTAAGTACTAAAAGGAATTCCATATGAAACAATATTACTTTGTGGGCTTAGTTCTAGCTCATGGCCAAAGACTCATAACCTGAAAAGCACTTATCATAAACACATTTATTTATTTTTTCATTATATACCAGGAGGTAAAGGCCAGAGACATGGATGAAGATTTCACAGTAGGAAACCATTAAAACAGAACAGAGCCCTAAAGTGTTCCGAGGCAATATCCTTTGTCTCCCCTTCTCAGAGTTGCTTCATACCTCACCCTCTCGGCTAGCTCCTTGCACTCCTCAGACCCGTCCCTGGCCCTGGAGTTCTTCCTGCCTGCTCAGATTTCCTGCCTCTTCTGACACCGATAAAAGTGCCCATCAGCTCTCCTTTCATACATTTAGTATTACTCAGCTATGTGAAGACTTCAGCTACACAAATACGAACTACATTGCCATTGCTGAGGTAAACGGAACTTCCACTCACCTTTGAGCGGCAAAAACATTTAAAAGTTGAAAGAATTTAATAATAAAATGTGCACAAGAATGGCAACATTTGGGAGCTATATTATTTGGTCTTTGATTTAAATGTGATATCTGCCTGGTCTAAATAGCCAGGGAAATCTCATAAATATAAATGGACAGTTTATCCATTAAGCACGGCAAAGTGTCACAGTTCAGTGTTGACAGGATACTAACAAAATGTCAAATATTCAATAAGTATTTTGTTCCCTTAACTATTGGACCAGCAGAAGTCGTTGTTGAGTTTGGCTGCTTTCTAAACTACAAAAGTTCAAGTGAAGCCAAAGCCATTAAACAGGACACAAGCACATCAGGAGAACAGAATGTGTCCGTGCTGAGATGTGGACGGTCTTTACAGCAGATTATTTATTACAGAGTCGTGCTTCCCAAAAGAATAAGGGAAAACATCAGAAAAAAGTGGCTAAGGTATGACTATGTGAGCCGTGTTAATAGTTCAGGCCGTCTATGTTAACATAAAGTACAACACAGAGCATGGACCTTGTCAGTCAACAGGAGCACCTACCTACAGGCATGGTTAAAAAGAACAGAAACAGAGTAGTTTTTAATTATATATTTTATTTGAAACATGCTTAGAGAAATTAATAGAAAGCTATGTCCTATTTTAATATGTTACAAATATTAACTCATTTAATCCTTTCAAGACACACAGCAGTAAGAGAGAGTGATGGCTACTTAAGTCCAAGTGGAAAAATAATCTATTTTACCATTGAAGACATGTACCCGAATGTGTCCCCAGCCAGCACATAGAAGGAGAGTAGCACTGAAGTCACTGTGGCAGAGTGAGCCTAGGCAAATGCTGTAAGACAGACCCTGCAGCCCCCTGTGCCCAACAGCTTCTCTTCCAAAAGGAAAAACTCAATGTTACATCCCATGCACTGACTGAACTAATCTATGCTACTTGCAAAGGAATCCTGTCTTTTCCTTTACAAACAGGAAGTCACTTGTGCTAGGTTTTTATTTTAAGCATGCACTAAAATTATGAGTCTTTAGCAGAAAGAATGAGTCCCTGCCAATCACTCTGACATGCTACTCAACAAATGGCACTAATAGCGGTGACAAGAGCGAGCACGTCTGAGCAGAGCTTTTTAAGAAGACTCTAGACCAGCCATCAAAAATACTGTTTTATCGAGTTAGGGCCTACGCTATATTCTGCTGCACTGAAAGCTATTAGGTGATTCAAGAGACTACTTTACAATGATGGATTTTCTTCTATTAAAAGAATGTATCTAAGTGTTTTTAATCTTCCTTAGGAAAAAAAGGGGAAACAATAAGAAAGTAAGAGTATTTCAAGAAGCTTAAATATTCTCCCTTTTTCTCAATAAAGGAAATTTGAAATTTTATTTAAGTGACTCTTACTTCCAAATGCTCACTAACATGCATGTAGCACTTTTTGGGTCAATTTACCTTTAGAGGCACATGGCAATTCGTCTGATTTTTTCTACCAATTCTTCCCTATCTCCATATTGTCCTTTTCAAGTATGTTTTCTAAGTAATCTCTCAATACCCAGAAAGCCATGGGTATAGAAAAGCTAGCTGCCACCATGTGTAGCTTATGGAGTGATGCATATTTACTGAGTCTCTTGAAGGAAGGAAATTCAGTCAAATGCCATGACATGGGTGAACGTTGAAGACACCTTGTAACATGACAAATCCAGTCACGGAAGACAACATCAGTATGATCCACCTGATGTGAGGTAGAACAGTCTCTCCTGGTCAACTCCTTCTGCAATACTTGATCTTAGTGTCACACTTCCTTTAGCACAGCCATGACAGCAGTAATTATATGACAGACTGTAGACAGACAGACAGACAGACAGACAGACATATTCATAGCACATTCAGACATGGATATTGAAACACAGATGCCTAACGCATTGCTTACATGTGTAGCAGGCTATGACACATATATCAGTTAAGGGTAACAATAAAAGTGCCTAACACCATAGTTCTGGGAAGGCCTTTCTTGTTACGTGACATATTATTTTGAATACAAAATATGAATTAGGCGAATATATTTTTACAATTTCAAAGCTCACAAAAGAAGAATATCAAAAGGGAAAAAACTCTATTTTTTATTTAAGATAGAAAAACTAAAGAACATTAATTTCACTGTGTACTGTATTCTCAACACAAATATACAGACTTCATTTTATTTTTTTGTAAGATTTTTTTGAACTGCACTGTCGTTCCCTTCTGTAAGAAAGTCATTCAAGAAAAGAGACAGGCAGTGACAAATCAGACAACTCGTGATGGATTAAATCAGGTCCCAGAACAATGAAGAGGGGAAGAGCACAAAGCTGAAGAAACGTTCATAAGCAACCGTGGCACTGTGAGAACAAAATGAAGCCCACATACACCTAACTTTAGAACTGCTATGCTAATATAAAGAAGTACAGCTGACTTACTTGGGACAGAAGGCCAAAAAAAAAAAAAAAAAAAAAAAAAAAAAGGAAAGAAATTGCCGAAGGTAATGTTTTCGGTGAATAAGATAAGATATGGCCTTGTAGACAAAAGAATACAGCCCATACTTCATGTTACACAGAAAACGACTTAAAATGATTCAGAGAATAAGTGCACTGTGAAGCAGCAGAAGAGAGCAACAGATTGGCTGTCAGGGCAGTTTCAGCCCAGGGTCTCATCCCCACTGCTGTGAGCCCATGGCGCATCATGGCGCGCATGGCATGAGAGCTTTGGGCTTCATGGCTGATGGTGAACAGAGTAAGACAGGCCAAGCCATGGAGAAGGCACATGTTCCCCGAGGATGGCCTAAGTGATGCAATTTATCTCTCCCAAGCTTATCTCTTACTTGCTCATTCTTTTGTCAGCCATCAGTGGATAAGCCTACAGTGAAAGCTGGGCGCTTAAGGTCCAGTCTCCTTTACGAATGCAGTGGTCACCTGGGAACAAACTATGGATACACAGATCTTTGTGGGTATTTCATATTCAGACACAGCCTTAGCCTTCAAACAGAAGTAAATTAAAAGCATGAGACAAATTGAAAGTAATGACGTTACGGCATCTCATTTTTATGTGGTGTGTGTTTGCCCAGTAAGTCATAATGCTTACTGGGTACTGGTCAGGTTGGTGAGAACTCTTCCGCACTTCCCCAGTGTTAAGGAGACGCTTGCCCTGAGGCTGTGTAGCACACACTGAGGCGAACATTAAATGTTCTGGATATAGGCACTGTATAAGACAGAGCTGTGTATATTTTCTGTCTTTTTATATAGTTTTAATTTTTAAATAATGTCCTTTGAGGTACAAAGTTTTATTTTGTATCTTGAAGTTTAACTTCTCTCTTTTTTCTTTCTTTTACCATTTGTGCTTTTACTGTCAGAGCCACCAAGTCACTGCGGATCCAAACTCAGACAGACCTAAATACACAATCAGAGGGAAGTCACGGGTCCAATGCTCACAAGGATGCCCTACTGTCTGATGAGGATGTCCAGAAGCGGAAGCACAGACAGGCGATGTACACAGCTGGGACACACAGGCCGTCTGAAAACCAAATTTTAGAACCTGGGCAGGAGGCATGCAAGGTGAGCCTCAGGCACAGTACAGAGTCAGACACTAATTATTAAAGCTATGCACTCATGGAAAGGAAGCGCCATTTTACAGTGCAGGACTCTGCAGAACGTCTCACTCGCTGGTCGGGGCACCGTCTGGGCTGTAACACATGTCCTTCTGCAGCCTCAACTCAATCTTACATAAACATCAGGTAACACAAGTTAAGGGAAATTCCACACAACTGACTGGACTAGATCTGTGCAAGTATCAAAGTCATCAAAGAGAAGCAGTCATGGACCAGGAAAACTAAGACATGACAGCAATGGTAAATGCTGGCCAACAGACAGAGTCTAGTGAAGAGAAAATGAAGGGTGTGACTGAAGAAGTAGGTAAGGTCTGAAAGAGAAGAGAGCACTGCAGTCGGGGCATTAGCATTGCAGTCAGGGCAGCAGCACTGCAGTCGGGGCAGCAGCACTGCAGTTGGGACAGCAGCACTGCAGTCGGGGCAGCAGCACTGCAGTCGGGGCAGCAGCACTGTAGTCAGGGCAGCAGCACTGCAGTTGGGACAGCAGCACTGCAGTCGGGGCAGCAGCACTGGAGTGGGGGCATTTTCCTTGCAGGGCTTTGTTGCTCTATGATGACATCATGACAGCATTTAGGGATGCTGAGTGAATGTTACTATTCTGTACTTTTGTGAGATTTTGTAACTGCTCCATAAAACCTCAGAAAAGTTGTGCAATGATAATTTTACTCATTGCAAATAAAAGTGACTGAATTTTTAAAAAATGTTATATTTTAATAGGTTTCAAAGATTATGAAATATATTTAAATTTTGTAATTTGAAAACTCTATGGTGTTTTCCTTCATTAAACAGGTTCAAGTAAAGCAACAACCTGTTGTGTAGAACTAGTGATAGAGCTCATCAACACCTACAATAAACAGTTCTTACATAAAACCACTTTTAATTGGGATTCAAAACATGTGATGGCATGTAAATTTTTAAAATATAATTATATTGAATACACAGTTGGTAAAAGGTCTATAAAAGTAAGAGCTGCATCAATTACTGGATCAGATTATACTGTCTCCACTCTAACTTACAACAATCAATTTTCCTTTAAACAACAACTCTGTTTCCCTTCTCTTTTCAAAACATTTTTAACTTTCAGAGTCCTGTTCTCAAATGCCATGCATGCGGTCCTGACTAGACCAGAGTGTAACTGTGAGAAGGCAGTTAAGACATAAAGGGCATTTTACTGTGCTCTCTCTCAACTGCTCAGGCCTTGGAGGCGAGTGAGGATCGAGCCTATCTTCTGGGTGAAAAGATGTAAACACCACTTCAGAACTTTCTGTAACCCTGTAGCCAGTAATGAGCCTCTGTGACCACCATCTCTCCGAGAGTGTCTAACTGAGCAAGGTTCTAAAGATTTCCCGGCACTACCTGTCAGTCCTATCAGGAGTTCATGGACAAAGGTTTACTCCCACTGTGCATTCTGTGCTACCGTGAAGCTGAGGAAGGAAATACAGACTGGTGGAGGGAGTGGTCAAAGCTCCATACCTGATACAGGCCACAGCAACACTAGTTCATTTGATTCTACCCTCCCAGTTCTTCTGTATGATATAGGGACATCGAGAAACCACGAAAATATTCACCGTAGTGGATTTAACGATATTGTGCATTTTACTTCCTAATACACATATTCAGATAATATGAATCTGAAATTCCCTACTTTTAAGTTTTACAGGGTAAAATGTGATGACCCAACTTTTCAAAATTCCTTTATACGCAGGATTAGACTATATGGTGGAACATTCGAGAACTTGTCTCAGCCACACTCTAGTTATGTATCCTTAGGCTACGTAACTACTGAAGACCCGTTTTTCGAATCATTATCTGGAACTCATGACCATCAGAGACTTGCTTTTGAAGAGCGAACGGTCTAGTGAGAAGCCTGGCACTATCATTCCTGCTCCTCTTTCTTTGTAATTAAAACGCATAGCTTGATGGTGCGACTGCAGCACTGCCACTGGCCACGGAATAGGAAGCCATCAGGATTCAGTCGGCACAATGATCCACGGTGCTGAGCACAAAAGCGAGGTATTCGGATGCAGTGCCGAAACGCTAAAGACTGTCTACTCTCAAGCACATGAAGCATTAAAGTGTGTAAGGATGTGTCACTGCAGGGTCTCGAAGAAAGGAGAATATTATTTAATAAAGACATGCTGAGGGGCGAACAAGTCTGCTTCCCTGATGAGTAAATCACATTCTCTCATAGACAAACATTCAGAAATCGAGTTTCGTGGGCTGTCAATCATAGCACGGAAGTGAAGGCTGATAGAAACAGCCTTCTGATACTTTTCACTCCTCAACTCAAAGAATGCAGCAGTGCAGTTTATCTAAACTTAGGAACCTGAACAGGCATGCAAACCAGAAAGACAGCAAAGAGCAAGGCCAGTTACCAAAACACCAAAGTTGCCATGCCAGAATGGATCCAGGCGACTGACTGCAGCAGAAGATGCCAGGGCATATACATGGGTTTGGGCGGAACAAAGACTCTTAGCAGCATTTAAATACATGAACTGGGGTCGATGACTGGGTAGATAAAAGATTCCCACCCCTGAACTGTTAATTATTTTAGGAAGTCTTTTGTTAGAGTGAAGAACTAGGAGACTAGAAAACAAGGAATCCAGCCTGAAGGTTAAAAAGAAAAGGAGAGAAGCTGAAAATTATAGACCTGTAAGTCTAGCATCTATATTAGGAAATAAATTTGAGATGATACTCATGGATGGGCTTAATGATACATGTGGAGAAGTACAATTTAATAGCAGTGAGTCAGCATGGACTTACCGAGGCAATCATGTCAGAAAAATTCCTCCCTTTTTATGTTGAAGTAATAATTGGTTTTTGTAAAGGAAAACCAATGAAAAACTGTCAGGTATTTCAGAGTTTCAGACTTTTTCACAAAATAAACTATTGTACAGGATGCCATGACATGTATCAGGTATCAAACTGACAGCGGGCATGAAGGAGCCAGTGGAAACAGAGGGCCAGAGCCCTGGGAAGGGACCGCGTGTGCAAGGCTCTGCAGGGCAGGGCACCCAGACCTGACTTAACCCCAGGAACAGGCCTTGGACGAGCCTGTCTGAGTGTGGAGATCACAAAGACAAAGGCGAGGGAGAACATCAAATGCAATCCAGCATACACCTCAGTAAAGCTAAAAGCTGAAGTCAGTTTAGCGTCAATGTACTGCATTAGTTGTAATTAGAAAGGAAGACAAGAGGGCACAGTGCTGTGATAACGGCCAAAGTCCCCACTCTTCTATTTACAACTCCTGTGAAATAAAGTGGAATAAAGTACATCTCAACAGTATAAAGTCCAACGTAGAAATAATATGAACATCTAGATTTGTAGACACAGCAGGGCAAATTCACAGCATATACCCTATACAGACAATAATTAAAGAACTTTTTAAGCGATTATGTTTTAGTATGTAGAACAAATGAAGAATTAACTTAAGTATGACAAATATAACATAATATAGCAGGCTAACACACTTTGAAATACCACGTCATGGCTCAGTGCTTAGCCTTTCCTGAAGGAGCTCACTGCTGTATCACTGCCTTAAAGAGTCTCCTCTCCTCAGGGAGACGTGTGAGACACAGGAAAGAGGCTGGCCTCGCTCCACCGGGGCTTCGGGGGACTCTGCCTGTGAGCAATGGGTGCTGCCTCGGTAGCATGAGGGGCCAGCACGGCAAACGCACATCTCCACTTCTGCCACTAGAAGTCTTTCTTCTCTGGTCAATCCAGGGAGCCTGGGCTCCCTGTGCCTGCAGTGGGTTTCTTTGACACCATCTTTCTTTGGGCTGGGTTTATAGAAATGTAAGACGTAACGACTGGAGAAAAGAGCTGCAGATAATTTGGTGTGGCTGCCGTATGCCAACCAGACACACCTGCAGCTGTCTCGGGTGCAGTAGATGTGCACCATGCCTACTCCTTGATAGGAGAAGCGGCAGAAGTGCAGACACCCCACAAAAGCAGATGGTGTCGTTGCTTTTGACGAGAGCGAATAATCAACAGTTACAATCAATATGAATACTAAGTAAAGGACAGTGTTTTATGTAGAAGATCACCAGTGAACACCAGGTTAAAAACACACAATCGTGTGCTGCAGATAGGTTAGCTGCTGAGGTAGGGCTACACGAATTGTAGCAAGAGGTATGGCTAAGGATGGAAAAGGAACATTTCATTACTGTAAGAAAACGCACAGATGTATCTCATGATATGTGAGTGTATATATGTATCTGCTTATGCTTTAATATTTGTTAATAACGATGCTCCTCAATAATTTTGTTAGATTTGCATATGTGATTAAAATACAGGTGAAAGGGCTTATTTCCACGTAGAATGGGGAAGGAGCAAGATGAACCTCCATACAAAACCAGAAAGAGACCCCATCAACACTGGATTCCATGGGAAGAAGCCCCAGTACTGTAGGAACAGCATCAGGACCACTGCGCACAATGCACTGAGATCAGTTAAGAACCAAGTGCCTTAATGTTTCCGTTCCTTACCAGCATGCAAGTATGCGAGGTCAGGGTTCTCAATGTCAGGATGCTGCTCCTTCAAGTGGTTCCGGAATTCCACGGGGACATTCGTCCCATAGTCACACTTTGGGCAGTTGTACATCTTGACGCCTTCATGTTTGCCGGTGTGTAAAATGTGTTTGCGGATATTCTCAGCACAGTTTGACCTATCAAGTAAGAAAGGAAATGAGGTCTAATTAGCACCACTCTATGGCAAATGCTGGTCCCGCTCCCCTGCGCAGTCGTAGTGCTCCACGTGCCAGCTTCACATGGTTCGCAGAAGTAAGAAACCCACTTACGATGATGACGGCTCTACAACCAAGGTTCCAGGTCCAAAGGCGGCCTCTGCCTCAGCAATTCACCTCTGAAGAACTAGAGGACAAACCCCACCCTGTGTGTTTAGTATCAATTCGTTGTTACTGCATGAACGCTACTGAATTCAGAGCGCGGGGGAACAAAGCCTTCTCTTCTTAGGCTCTGCCAGGAAAAGCTGTCCCCTCTTCTTATGGTGCTGAGACAGCCTCAGGGTAGAAAGGGAGCTACAAAAGCCCCTCGACTTGCTCTACAGTAGGGCAATGTGTTGACACCACACAGCTCCCTGAGATGGTGGAGTTTCAGACTGGACACTAGTCAAGGCCCCACTAGCCAACGGAAACAGGATGAGTAAGAGAGTAAAACACACATCAAGACTCCTGAAAGACACTGCCAGAGAATGAAACTGCAACCATTCTTAGAAAAATGGCTTCCTGAGTACCTGAGGCTGAGAAGTGATAGAAGAGGCAACGTATGCCGTATAACAGAAGACCAGAAATCACCTACACCACTCAATTACATCACAATGTTTGCCTCTCTCAGAAAGGCTTGTCAGGAAGGTGAGAGGTGAGAGCCAAGAGGTTTACATTACCCGTATCATTCCCATGTGAAGGCAGCAAGCAAGGCTGGACGTTGAGACTGCATGGGTCTCTTTCTATGCACTTCTAAGAGAAGCTGGATCAGGACCCGCATGGCATGGAACAGTGAATGAAAACAGCATGAAGAACAGGACTTCACAGAAAGGGAAAGGGTATTTTCTCCCACTGACAGAATAATAAACATGAAAAAAAGTCGCTCTATGTGAGGGAAAGCTAAAAGAACAGAAAGAAAAAACAATGCCTAACTCTTTCCAAAACACTTCAGAATGTATAGACAGAAAAACCAACACCATGAGAATGGGTGGGAGAGAACAGGGACTACAGAGATGTCCTAGCTACCTCAGGATGACTTGGGGAAGGGCTTGGCCAAGTACTGTTCAATGTCTCTGCATGTAGAATATGCATCAGCTGGTTGACATGTAGACACATTCCATTTCTCCTATAGTCTGCTGATTACCAAACCTGTTTGCCCATTGCTAACCAACAATGAAAAGGAGAAGGAAAGTACCCATGTGTACTGCATTGCCACTGGCCTAGCAAACATGACACAGCCACCCCAGTCCCTGAGGAAAGCCTGCAGCCTAGGACGGTGTGATTTCAGGCTCACACGCTGAAGGCGGCTCCCCAGCGGACTGCTATTCTGGAAGGTGCTGTACACTTTAGCGAGTAGCTCTGCTCAGAGGAACTGGGTCCTTTGTGGCATGCACTAAGAGGGGCTTCACCTTCTCTGTCCCCTTCCCATCTCTCTCCTCTGCTTCCTAATCTCCATGAGCTGAGCATCCGTGTGATGTATGATGTCTGTCCTGGTATGCAATGGTCTGTGACTCTGCAAACCAGGCCCAAAGCAACGCATCTGGCTAGCCTTAGACATTTAACTCTCCAAACTGTGGGCTAAAATTAGTCTTTCTTCCCGCTAAACTGCTTCTTTCAATTATGTTGTACACTGACATGAGATTCTCTACGTAACAGCCTAGTATGTGGTTATGGTTTCTGTGTGGAAAGCCCTTCTGTATTCAAGTACTCCAGAATATTACTTACTACATGGCAAAATTCCAGCACAGCACACAGAAGCAAGGACAGCAGAACCACGTGGATGAACAGACTCATGCCTGACAACACAAATATTACCTTCTGTGTTGGCAAAAATGAAGGAGAACATTTTCTGACTTGTGTAAATACCTGGTGAATTATTTCCAAGTATTCCTGTAGTTTTGGACATCTCCAATTCATTTTCAACAGCAGCAAGGTATCTCCTAACGGCATCACTGTTTATAGACACAGGGGAGAGCAAATGTATGACATCACTACCCTGGCTAACACAGATGGTGCTGGTTTTAGCACAATGAAAGTCTAAAGGGTCTTGAGGTGATAGCTGCTGAATGAACACACCAAATCTCACACGTTTTCCAGCTTCCCTGAATAGAGACCGTGTGTGCTATCTCCGGGTTAAGATCACAGGCCTCATGTCCCTGTCACTAGGAAGACACACACTAACAAGGCTGGGGTTCCAGAGTGAAGAGGCCACGGCTGCTATCTTCATGTGACTTGTATTTCTATGTGAGTGAGTAATGAGCTTTTACCGAGTTTGTCACTCAGATGTCACTGTGCCTGATCTGCACATAAAGCTGCCTGTCACCTCTGTGAGGCTTCTTTCCCCTGTAGACGGGCTGTATGGAGACAGGCCACCATGACTACATGCATTTAAGATGCCCTCTGATTCCCCTGCTAAGAACCACAAAGCAAGCACCTTGAGGATAGAGGAGACACAGACTGAGGGGCCTTTTTGTCCTTGAGCAGTACTCCTCTGGCCTGGACTTCCATTCTCTGAATTCCTTTCCTTTGCCACAAGATTTCTACATAACAAAATGTTCATTACTGTCCCCACCTATCCTTGTGCATCCTGTTTCCTGCAAAGCTAAACATTCTTAGAAATGTGCTAAGAAGTTCTGTGCACACTTCCAATCCTTAGGTGAGCTTTCGGCCTCAAGTGGCCCAGAAGGAGACCCAGGAGACCCTCTCTGGACAAAGAAGACTCCAAAGAAAGACAGCGTAAGCGTCCACCCAGGGACAGAACAGTCTGGGAACTCTGGCTCTGGACCTGCAGGAAGTTGTGCAGTATATGTCCCCCTGTCCCTTGCTACCATTCCAACACAGCAGGCAGCTAAGGAGCAGGTGATAACTTAGGCATGAGGTTAGGCAACCCAGCCTAACACATTGTTTCCAATGTGTGAACTCCAACCCTCTCTATCAGGGCTCTGTGATCTAAGGCAGTTATTTTAATTCTGAGATCCCCTCCTGCCCTTAGCTATGAAATACAGATAAGAGTTAAATTTAAATCATCTGAAGCCTGAATTTGGTCTTCACAGGAAGGCAGGTGCCCAGCTCACAGTTTCATCAGAATCCTAGAGTGGTTCAAAGCTGTCCACAGGTTCAGGTTTGGACTCCGGGGGCAAAGGCGTGTGGCACATGCACTGAGGATCTGGCACACTGTAGGAACCAAACATCACCTGAGACAAACCATTACTTGAAGATCTCATCACAGCGAAGGCCTCTCCATTTCTAAGCTCAAAGGCTCCACCTCCAGTTACAGTGATCTCTACTGTGGAGCAGGAAAGGAATGTTTCTCTACATGACTCTTAAAGCTGAGGTAATCCCTGCGGAGCTGCCAGGACCCAAATCCCAAATACTCTTTTGATAAGAACAACAGTATTTTGAGAGTTTAAAAAACTGCTAGGTGACAGCAGTGCATGCCTTTTGTCCTAGCACTCAAGGCAGGTGGTTCTCTGAGTTCAAGGACAGACTGACTAGTCTGCAGAATGAGTTCCAGGACAGGCATGGCTAAGCAGAGAACCACAAATCTTAAAAGAAAGAAAAGTTACTTGAAATTAATTCGTTGAAACCTCCTTTCACCCATCCAATGCATTCTAAGCAAACTCACCCTCAGGGCCTCTGGGTTTACTCCTATACATAAACAGCCCCCCAATCAATCTTAGATGCTTTAAACACTTTAAAACATTAATTAACTGTGCATGGATTCCCCATGCTACAATGTGTGCATGTATCTGTGTGTATGCTTGTGTTTGTGCACATGCATGTGGGTGTGCATGCAGATGCATGTGTGGGCCTGTAAGTCAGAGGACTTCTCTACCTAACCCATATACATCTTGATCATACAAGTAATCAAACTAAGGCTCTCAAATATGTCAGCCAGCACTTTGACCTTCCAAGCCACTTCACTGACACATAAACCACTGAGTCCAACTTGTGGCTGTCTAAGTATGAGGAGGTATGATACAGCTTTAAAGAAAATGTAGTCTTACTTTTGTTGAATATAGGCTTTTGTAGTAGGATCTGATGGTTTTTTGGATTTACTCGGTTTCTGCTGTTATGTCTGTCTTTTCATTTCTGATTTGTTAATTTGAAAATTGTCTCTGTGTCGACCTGTCAGTCTGGCCAAGGGTTTACCTATCTCAAAGGACCAGCTCCTGGTTTTGTTGATTCTTTGTATAGTTCTTCTTTCTACTTGGTTGATTTCAGCCCTGAGTTTGTTTATTTCCTGCCGTCTACTCCTCCTGGGTGTATTTGCTTCTTTTTGTTCTAGAGCTTTTAGGTATGCTGTCAAGCTGCTGATGTATGCTCTCTCCTGTTTCTTTTTGGAGGCACTCAGAGCTATGAGCTTTAGCTCTTAGCACTGCTTTCATTGTGTCCCAAAAGTTTGGGTATATTGTGCCTTCCTCTTAATTAAATTCTAAAAAGTCTTTAATTTCTTTCTTTATTTCTTCCTTGATCAAATTGTCATTGAGTAGAGCTTTGCTCACCTTCAATGTGTATGTGGGCTTTCTGTTGGTTTGGTTGTTACTAAAGATCAGACTTAGTGCAGACTGATCTGACAGGATGCAACAAAACTGGAAAATCTGGATGAGATGGACTATTTTCTAGACAGATACCAGGTACAAACTTATATGAGGATTAGATAAACCATCTGAACAGTACCATAACCCCTAAAGAAATAGAAGCAGTCATTGTTAAAAGCCCCCCCCCCCAAAAAAAAGCCCAGGACCAGATGGGTTTAGTGCAGAATTCGATCAGACCTTCAAAGAAGACCTAATACCAATACTCTTTAAACTATTCCATAAAATAGAAACAGAAAAAATACTACCCAATTCCTTTTATGAAGCCACAGTTACTCTTATATCTAAACCACACAATGACAACAAAGAAAGGAAACTTCGGACCAATTTCCCTTATGATTATCAACGCAAAAATACTCAATAAAATTCTTGCAAACCGAATCCAAGAGCACATCAAAACAATCATCCATCCTGATCAAGTAGGCTTCATCCCAGGGATGCAGGGATGATTCAATATATGGAAATCCATCAACATAATCCACTATATAAATAAACTCAAAGATAAAAACCACGTGATCATTTCATTAGATGCTGAGAAAGCATTTGACAAAATTCAACATGATAAAAGTCCTGGAAAGATCAGGAATTCAAGGCCCATACCTAAACATAGTAAAAGCAATATACAGCAAACCAGTAGCCAACATCATACTAAATGGAGAGAAACTTGAAGCAATCCCACTAAAATCAGGGGCTAGACAAGGCTGCCCACTCTCTCCCTACTTATTCAATATAGTAATCAAAGTCCTAGCCAGAGCAATCAAAAGGGGGTCAAAGGGATACAAATTGAAAAGGAAGAAGTGAAAATATCACTATTTGCAGATGATATGATAGTGTACTTAAGTGACCCCAAAAGTTCCACCAGAGAACTACTAAACCTGATAAACACCTTCAGCAAAGTGTCTGGGTATAAAATTAACTCAAATAAATCAGTTGCCTTCCTCTACTCAAAGGATTAAGCAGGCGAAGAAAGAAATTAGGGAAATGACACCCTTTACAATAGTCACATATAACATAAAATACTTTGCTGTGACTCTAACCAAGCAAGTGAAAGATCTGTATGATAAGAACGTCAAGCCTCTGAAGAAAGAAATAAAGAAGATCTCAGAAGATGCAAAGACTTCCCATGCTCATGGATTGGCAGGATTAATACAGTAAAGATGGCCATTTTGCCAAAGCAATCTACAGATTCAATGCAATCCCCATCAAAATTCCTACTCAATTCGTCAAAGACTTAGAAAGAGCAATTTTCAAACTCGTTTGGAATAACAAAAATTCCAGGATAGCAAAAATTATTCTCAACAATCAAAGAACTTCTGAGGGAATCACCATCCCTGACCTCAAGCAGTATTACAGAGCAACAGTGATAAAAACTGTATGGTATTGGTACAGAGACAGGCAGGTAGATCAGTGGAACAGAGTTAAAGACCCAGAAATGAACCCACACACCTATGGTCACTTGATCTTTGACCAAGGAGCAAAAAACCATCCAGTGGAAAAAAGATAGCATTTTCAACAAATGGTGCTGGTTTAACTGGAGGTCAGCATGTAGAAGAATGCAAATCGATCTATTCTTATCTCCTTGTACAAAGCTCAAGTACAAGTGGATTGAGGACTTCCACATCAAACCAGATACACTGGTCCTAATAGAAGAGAAAGCGGGCAAGAGCCTGGAACACATGGGTACAGGGGGAAATTTTCTGAGCAGAACACCAATGGCTTATGCTCTAAGTTCAAGAATTGACAAATGGGATCTCAAAATTGAAAAGTTTTTGGAAGGCAAAAAGACACTGTCAATAGGACAAAATTGCAATCAACAGATTGGGAAAAGATTCTTACCAAACCTACATCCAATAGAAGGCTCATATCCAATATATACAAAGAACTCAAGAAGTTAGACTCCAGAGAACCAATAACCCTATTAAAAAATGGGGTACATAACTCAAAAAGAAAAAAAACTCAACTAAGGAATAGCAAATGGCTGAGAAGCACCTAAAGAAATGTTCCATACACTTAGTCATCAGGGAAATTGCAAATCAAAACAACCCTGAGATTCCACTTCATATCAGTCAGAATAGCTAAGATCAAAAACTCAGGTGACAGCAGATGCTGGCGAGGATGCGGAGAAAGAGGAACACTCCTCCATTGTTGGTGGGATTGCAGACTGGTAAAACCATTCTGGAAATCAGTCTGGAGGTTCCTCAGAAAATTGGACATTGAACTGCCTGATGATCCAGCTATACCTCTCTTGGGCATATACCCAAAAGATGCCCCAACATAAAAAAAAGACACGTGCTCCACTATGTTCATCGCAGCCTTATTTATAATAGCCAGAAGCTGGAAAGAACCCAGATGCCCTTCAACAGAGGAATGGATACAGAAAATGTGGTACATCCACACAATGGAGATTCTCAGGTATACAAAAAACGACTTCATGAAATTATTAGGCAAATGGGTGGAATTTGAAAATATTCTCAGTGAGGTAACCCAGTCTTAAAGGAACACACATAGTATGCACTCACTGCTAAGTGGATATTAGCCCGAATGCTAGAAATACCCAAGATACAGTTCACAGACCACACGAAGCTTAAGGAAGACCAAAGAAAGCATGGCTGCTTCAGTTCTTCTTAGAAGGGGAACAAACTACTCACAGGAGGAGTTATGGAGACAAAGTGTGGAGCAGAGACTGAAGGAAAGGTCATCCAGAGGCTGCCCCACCTGGGGTTCCATCGCATATGCAGACACCGAACCCAGACACTATTGCGGATGCCAAGGAGTGCTTGTTGGGAGAGCCTAGTATAGCTGTCTCCTGAGAGGCTCTGCCAGAGTGTGAGAAATACAGAGGAGGATACTGGCAGTCACCCATCAGACTGAGCACAGGGTCCCCAGTGGAGGAGTTAGAGAAAGGACTGAAGGAGCTGAAGAACAACAATACCAACCAACCAGAGCTCCCAGGGACTAAGCCACCAACCAGAGAGTACACATGGAGGGACCCATGGCTCCAGCAGCATATGTAGCAGAGGACGGTCTTGTTGGGCATCAATGGGAGGAGAGGCCCTTGGTCCTGTGAAGGCTTGATGCCCCAGTGTAGGGGAATGCCCGGGTGGGGATGCAGTTGGAGTGTGTGGGTGGGTCAGGGGAAGGGGGGATGGGATGGGAATTTGCAGAGGAGAAACTGGGAAATGGGATAACATTTGAAACCTAAATAAAGTCACTGTTCAATAAAGGAAAAAGACAATGTATCCTCCCTTCCCTAGAGGCTTTCAACTAAGAATGTAAGTAAGTTTAACTGCATTAGTTATGGCTTGTTGTAAGATAACATCATAACCAAAACGGTTCATTTCACTTATACTTCTACATCACAGTCTGTCATCAAAGTCAGTGCAGAGGCCTGGAGGAGGAGTTGCGGTCATGGACCGGTGCTGTCTATCGTATCACTCCCTCATGGCTTGCTGAGCCCCAGGACAGTCTGTGCAGCTGTGGCACCACACACAATGCACTGGACCCTTCTACCTCAATCACTAATTGAGAAAAATACCTCACAGGCTGTCCTAAAGGCCAGTCAAGTGTGCTTCCCTTTTCTCAGATAACGTTAGCTTCTGTCAAGTTGACAAACAAACAAATGAACAAAAGATAGGACAATTAGTCGTTGTCACTCTAAGCCAAGCAGTACTGTTAAACATAGCCTTCCCTTTCTTGCTTATCCGCAGGATGCCATGTTAATCTCAACATCACAATATAAAACATGGTGTATCTTCAAAAGCCCATGGTATTTAAAAATTAAAATACTTTAAATGTTCCGTCTCTTTAATACATGCAAATTCTCTCTCAAAGTTCAAACCCCCTCTTAAATGTCCAATGTCTCTCTAAAATACCCAACATCTTTCTAAAATGTCCAGTCTTCTTAAAGTTTCAAAGACTTTAAAAGGTCAGGTGCTCACTTGTGAACTCCTGTAAAATCAGAAACTCTTGCTAAAAAAAATTTTTTTTTACCTTCAAGAAAGGAAACCTGGGACACCGTCACAATCCAATCAGAGCAAAGCAAAGCCTAACTGTAAATATCTCCACATCCAATGTCTGGCTTTCACTCATGATCTTATGGGCTCCAAGGGGAATGGGAGCCAAACTTCTCAGGCTGGGCCCCTCCACAGCTGCTGCCGCCCTTGTGTGTCTTCACTTGGCACTAACATCTCTAAACCCAGGGTTCTGCTGCAATTGGGTTGCACCTTCTCCAACTGCCTCTCTGTGTACATGTTCACAGACCTCCGTCCTGGGGCTTCTACTGTATCTGTTACAGGAGAAGATGTTGGCTGTTTTTTATATTAAAGGAGAGATTTTAAGTTTATGTCAAGGAAGAAATTAAGAAAAACAATGTACTTTTGGAAATTATATTTATGAAATCACCACCATCAAGTGAAGAGGGAGGGCTTAAAAGTAATGACTAGGGGCTGGGGATTTAGCTCAGTGGCAGAGCGCTTACCTAGGAAGCGCAAGGCCCTGGGTTCGGTCCCCAGGTCCGGAAAAAAAGAATCAAAAAAAAAAAAAAAAGTAATGACTAATCTCAACAAGGTGAAAAGGATGATCCACAAGACTTCACAAGGAATTCCACATGGATGGTGTCATTTACCTCAAAAATTGGACAAGGACTCATAAGTGATTTAAATGAATATAGGCACTAAATATCTACGGAATGGACCAAACTGTATAACAACCAAGTGTGAAATTGAGCTAAATCACCCTAAACAGAGTATTCAAAATTGAGAAAGTTTGGAGTGGAGACGCAGCATTTATAAGTATAGCAAATGAGGAAGATTATCCAGGTATAGCGTGTGTGTGTGTTTGCATATATAACTATTATTTTAAATGGCACTGTTACTTTGGACTACTGCTTGCCCAAATTATAAAATAAACACGAACTCTCTCTTTCTCTCTCTCTCTCTCTCTCTCTCTCTCTCTCTCTCTCTCTCTCTCTCTCTCTCTCTCTCTCTCTCTCTCTCTCCCTGCAGAGACTCTGCATTACTCTATCTGGACCGTTGAGAATATAATAATCCCCTCTCTTCTTCAGTTTGAAAGTCAGTGCACTGTGAATCCCTAAGTGACATTACTAGCAGGCATTCCATTTCTGTGCACACATGTGCAGTGACGTCAGCTGCTGCTGCTGCATTTTCATTTGCTCTACCACACAACGTAAGTGCCACATACAGCCCGTCACACTACTCTCCATTCTGCTTTCCACAGCAACTAAATCCAACCTCACTGCATATAGCATCTGCTACTTGGAAAACACTGATTTAGAGAGAAAAAAAAATCTCCACCTTTTATTCAGAAATAAAGTGACTGTTATAATGAAAGCTGGGATCATAAAGTCAGATATACATTTCAACACACAAACACAGCAAAATTCTATAAATCAAATACCATAAATATAAGTAAGCTTATTGGAAATGATACATAAAGCTTCCATGAAGGTTTATAGAGCCCTCCCCAGGAAGCGCTGTCCTCCTGAGGCCAGCAGATGCTAAGAAATACTGTGAGCACAGAAGCAGGGAGGTGAGTCAGAAGGCCAGGGGAGCTCTGCACATTGCGTTCTACTCATGCAGACTCACGTGTATATGGCAGTAGTGGGTTCTGAAGGCTTTACCTTTCAGATGTTTACTCAGAATGCTTACTGTTAACTATGTGTATATACCATGCGGCAGGGGTGTGTGAGAGTGCAGGAGCCTCTGCAGCTTAGAGCAGGCGTTAGGTCCGCTGGAGTTAGAGGTACAGGAGGCTGCAGGCCAATTGAGGTTATGGTGGGAACTAAACTCTATCCTCTGAAGGGGCAACATATACTCTTAACCATCAACTCGTCTCTACAGCCACAGAGTGTTTATTCCTTAAGCATTTGCTTCCAAGCAGTCTGATCACAGGGCATTGCTGTGTGAGAACACTATCGCATAAGGCTGTCTGACAGATTAACAAATGCAATCTAAAAATGAAGGGATAATAAGAAAAATGCTCAATTTTCCTGTTCCTATAGCTAGTCTTCCTATTACAAAGACTGCACCACAAACGTCTGAATAATGATCACCAATTGTTTTATCGTATATAAAAGGTGATTTTAGTTTGTTTGAATGAAACAGAGTCACTCCAGCAGTTGTAAATGCCACTGACTACACTACACTAAATACAAACATCTTAAGAAGTTGAGACTGGCCTGTGTAATAAGGAACTGACTGGTCACAGTTGGTCAGCATAGAAATGTCACTTGGAGTGCTGAGCCCAGAACATCAAGGGACAAAACAGTGAGCGTAAAGGCTGCTATACGTGGATGCACCTTACAACGGACAGGAGCAGCGGGCTGCACGGTCAGTGGGCATCAGTCAACAGCAGGTTACACGGGGGAGTGGCCTTTCCTCCCACCCCTCCTTTCCACTCCTCTTTTATTTTATTATTGGTAGCTTTTTTTTTCTGAAGTAAACACCCCGTTTGCTGCTGAGGCTGGCCTTGAACACTTAAGTTCAAAGGATCCTTTTACTTAGATTCTCAAGTAACTACGGATGAGTATCAGAGCAGGCCAAGTATATGAGTCTCGCTGTCCTAATCATTCCAAAATTAACAGTGTCCAGGCTTTAAAACTTTAAAGCAGAGGAAAAAAATCAAAGATGAGAACAAAAAGTATTTTTATGGTCTTGATTAGTGTTTTCCTGAAGAAAATTTAAAATTCATATGCTACCAAAATACCTAAGTTCCCCTGAGCTAAGTTGCCATATAACTTGTACTAAAAATAACATGCTGAAAAAATATATATTAATATATAAAACAGGTGACTTAGAGATTATAAGGAGTACTTATAATTAAGTTTTAAAATATAAAAATCTCCACCAAGGGCTGGAGAGGTGGCTCAGTGGTTAAGAGCACTGACTGCTCTTCCAGAGGACTCGGTTCAGTTCCCAGCAGCCCCATGGCAGCTCACAACCATCTGTAACTCCAGTATCTGATACCCTCACACAGACATGCATACATGCAGATAAACACCAACCTAAAAATAAGTAAATTATTAGGGGAAAAAAGATTCTGACTCAAATATAAGACACAAAAACAGGGCCTGGAGAGATGGCTCAGTGGTTAAGAGCACTGACTGATTTTCTAGAGTTCCTTAGTTCAAATCCCAGCAACCACATGGTGGCTCACAACCATCTATAATGGAATCCGATGCCCTCTTCTGGTGTGTCTGAAGACAGCTACAGTATATATAATAAATAAATAAATAAATCTTTAAAAGAAATCTCCACCAGGATAAAACAAACAGTGCAGATATGTAAGGATCATGGTGACTAATGCTTCTAGAACAAAAGGAATACAAATTACAAACTTAAGGACAGAGAGTCCAGAAGTAAGAAGACTAGCAGCTTCAAATCTCAGAAGGGAAGAGTGAATACAGGGGTAACAGTGTAAAGAAGGAGAGGCATCCCCCAACCTGGAAAGCTTCAAGACGGAACACAGCAACAGGCCCGACCGGCCAGTTACAGGTCTGTTCCTGCTTATCCCAGGCTTCTGAACACACCCTTGACAGGGCAGGTCTGCAGCACCAATGCTGCTCAAAATTCCACAGACCTCAAGAGCCATAGCGTTCTACAGAATAATGCCCCCACTAGGAAAACCTGCGATTTGGTGAGGAGCTAACAGGCTCTGGAGGTGGGCTGTGGGGAGAGCTTTGCCTAATACACTGGATTTCAAACATATCCCAAGGCTTGCGTGCACACACACACACACACACACACACACACACACACACACACATACACACACACACACACACACACACACACACACACACACGCAAACAAAAGCCCACCATCAACATTAAGCAAAATAAAGTACTAAAATGGGAAAGATTCTAAAATGTAATGTGAACTTAGAAAGCAGTCTAGACATGCATTGTAGGGTCCTTTCAGCATCAAACACAAACCAATTATTAAGGTGTGAATGAGCGAGCAGCCTACTTAGTTTTAATGATTGTCATTATTATGTAAAAGGTTCATGTATTTTTGGATCATCAAAATTTCTCATGATAGCATCATTTTTACACATGTAAAGTGAAAACGATCAAAATATCAATTTCAAAAACAGCTGGACTGTCCAGTACCTAACAAAATGGGAACATTCCATGTGATGAAAGGGACAGCAGGCTCAGCTCAGCTGGGAGGCTGGTGGGAACACATCTGAGGGGTCAGGTTCAAGACTCGGATGGGACAGGAGAGGATGTGAAGAAGGGAGCCAGACGCAGGCAGAGGTGACCATGTCACAACAGGGGAAGGAAACACTGCTGTGTGAGGGGACATAGCAGAACTATGCTCTCTTAGCACCAAGAAACTGCTATGAAGGGAGAACTAGAGGGAAGGCCGGATGGGCCCTCTGTGAGTCCGCAGGGCAGGAAGGAAAGGCTGGGGTGGAGACTCAGGCCTTTCAAACTACCAAACAGTAAAACAAGAAGGAAGTTCTTCAAGAATGTTGGCAAATTAAACATTTAAATTCAATGGATGGGCCAACAAGATCGTTCTATGGTAAAAACCTTGTGCTATGAGAGCCCAACAAGAGGGAACTGATACAGAACTCTACAGAACTGTCCCCCGTCAATAAATCATGAATGCATATATACATACATGCATGCATACTCACAGACATGCATGCATATATGCCTGTACTCCCACACTGGGGGAAAAACCCACCAATGACAAAATATCATTTTGCAAACACAATTCTACAAGGCCAGGTTACTGGATCTGTCTGTCTGGGGCTACAACAGTCTACAGGCGCCTGAGATGATCCCAAAGTACTGAGACAGCCAACTCTGGGACAGGTTCAGATCGGCACTGTGGGAAACTAGGCCTTCAGGCGGCCAGTCAGAAACTATCCTGCCATTAGAAGCTGCCCTGAAGCAAGGACAATGGGTCAGCAAGTGTCCAGCCCCAACACCCTGGGAATGGAATGCCCTTAGAGATGGAGCAAGAGAAAGGTCACCTCCTCCAGAATCCCTTAATGTGCTTTAAGTCGGGCTGCAAGCTCACTTGGTTGTCTCTCCACCTTGGATGGAGAGCCCCTCATGCTGGACTTCTGCACAATGAAGCGCTCCTTGCCTTTGCATACAATTTGAGTCTGGGATATCATTCTTTTTCAAACAATGGACCTTACAGTATATTCTTTGAAATATCTTCTACAATAGTAAATTCTAACTGGAGAGTGTTTCCATTATTCTCCTTTATAAAAAACTTCCCTGAATTTGTTACTTTTCTGTCAAATAGGTAAATTCTTATTAGATCACTGTTGTGAATTTGTCTTTTATAGATTATAACCTTTTGAAATAAGTTTCTTTCTCCCATTTCTTCGTTTAATTCTATTATATGACATAAGTCATGGGTAAAATCGAGCAGGGAAAAGAAACCTATCAGGGACTCCGCTGCTGGGTCAGGCCACTGGGTAGTGTCCAAGTACACAGCTCTATGGCTACTTTTTGAGAGGGTTACAAGTATTTTGCTTTCTACATTGTTCAAACTTCTTTATTAACTTCCACAGATTCAAACTGATCTTGCTTAAAATGCTTACTAGAAGTTCACTTAGCTATTTTCATGGCACTGACTGTGAGGCGAGCTGTCCACCACACAATCTGTTAATCTTGCTGCTTATCGTTTATCTCCAAGTCCATTCAAATGTCTGCTCATGGCATCTACAGTGAGCGGATCATTTGAATCTAACGACACTTCCACCTTCCACTCGATTCCACCTTTCAAGATTCCCACTTCCAAATTTCTGGTGCATCATCAATAAAATGGAGAGTAAAACAAAATCTAAGTGCAAAGAACAGGCTAGCTTTTTAGCCAACTAAAGCCAACACGCTGGACAATGCTATGTTAAAAATGAAGCTTCTGTGACCTGTGATACTTACTGAAGCCAAATCACCATTCCAAAGCCTAAGTAACTGTGTGAACAGAGAGTAGGGCTGTCCTTCAGTGGCTTAGGTCTTAGCTAGAGGCCTGTAAGGCCATCTGTGAGACATTCTATACATTCCTTCACTGTAGGAGTCCAAGGGCTTCAAGCTGCTGCTCACCATGTATCTGAAGGGGAGAAAAGGGCTAGTGCACGCAGAATGTCTCCCCCACGACATAAACAGGAAGACATTCTTCTAAAGCAGACAGGGCACTGCTGGTTGAGACTCAGAATGTGAACCTCCCTGGTCCACTACTTCTCTCTGCTACTCTGCCTAGTGGTGCTGACGGCCTAGAGCTTCTTCCCACCATTATACTGCTACTCTTGATAGGAATATAGACACTGATGCTTCACCTTCCCACCATTATACTGCTACTGTTGATAGGAATATAGACACTGATGCTTCACCTTCCCACCATTATACTGCTACTCTTGATAGGAATATAGACACTGATGCTTCACCTTCCCACCATTATACTGCTACTCTTGATAGGAATATAGACACTGATGCTTCACCTTCCCACCATTATACTGCTACTCTTGATAGGAATATAGACACTGATGCTTCACCTTCCCACCGTTATACTGCTACTCTTGATAGGAATATAGACACTGATGCTTCACCTTCCCACCGTTATACTGCTACTCTTGATAGGAATATAGACACTGATGCTTCACCTTCCCACCATTATACTGCTACTCTTGATAGGAATATAGACACTGATGCTTCACACCTTCATATCACCTGTTTTTGGAGGTGGGTTGTTTTTCTCCTTGCTTTCTATTTACAGCAAGTCTATGAGCTGGGTGACGCATGCAGCTTAGTGGTGGGCCATTGTCACCACGCGAACAATGAGACAGACAACTGCCACCAAAACCCACTTGAACTACACAATCTGTTTACAAGTTCAGTTGAAAATAAACCAAACACAATAGTTCCCAATTCAAATAATTTAAATATGTACATGTAAGTGAATAAATAATTTACTGGAATTTTCTAATTGAAAGTTTTATAAATTATTAAGTAAACTATAGTTTTACTTACAAGTAAAAAATGTATTAAGCTGAATATTTTGTTTCCTAATATCTTTGATAGTCTGTGCCAGAGAATAGCTTTATATGGGACAGTTTAAAGATATTTAAGGGGGAAAATACCCCACCCCCCCAAAACAAGACTAGCTGTCAAACAGTAATGGCTGGCATCGATGCCGAGAGCTGAGTGTCGTGGGACACCCAGCAGGCCTCAGCACATAAACCATCGCGGACCCATAGATCCACACAGGATCTGTGTGGGCATGGAGCTACCATTAAAAACTACACACTACTGAGATGGCTGAGGAGGTCCCATCCTTCTTACTGGGACACCAGGAACTGGCAGTTAAGTAGCCAACATGAGCCTGGAGGCAGGACATGGCTTGAAAGGAGATTCACACTGGTTGTTTTCAATATTCGTAGTCACAGTCACAGTGAACTTAGTGGCTGCAGTGAGGCAGCTGAAGAAATCTCCCCTAGTTTTAATTCTCTGGCTTACAAAAATATACTTGCCAAGTATTAAACTTCGGATCAATTATCCATTAATTTTATTATTTTTATAATGAGGAAAGAATCTTTTTACAATTCTAAAGTTCACTGATTAGCTCTGAAGAAGACAAAGGTAATAGAAAGAATCAATAATGACCAGAAGTACTAAATTATCTAATAATCTATGACGAGTTGCACAAAAATGCACTCTGTAATCCATTTAAAAATAATAACCGGTTCATTTCAACCCTGCACACAATGCTTCCCTTTGTCCCTTGTAAGTCTCTCAAATGTCTTATTTTAAAGGAATATATAGTAGTCCCGGAAGACACTCTCCCATTTCTATTCTCCCCGACTCCTGCGAGCCCTTGTTCCGTGTGATAAGGCAATCTCCTCCGGGATCTGAGCTGTGTAGTTTCGCACCACGAGTGACAAGGACTCGACTTGAATAACTGCTGTGCGCAGGTTGTAATTATGTCAGCTGGAGTGTTGAACAAGGGGACTGATTAATGTGAGCCCTGGCCCAGGCGCAGTCCCTATCAAACCCTCCGCGCGGGCCAGCAGTGGGGACGGGTTAAAGCAGAAAGACAAAACATGCAGCGTCGTCCATGATAGATGAATTGCTCCGCCGGTCTCAGGCAGATGTTCCCGGACAGGAGAATATACAATTACTCTGCCTTATCATCTTCCCAGGGACAATAAAGCTTCCTCCTTCTATAGCTCATGTGAGTGAAGGCAAAATTAGTTTTACTTTTACCACACTGACTCACTTATCATGTTGCCTTGATTGTGCTTTTACAGCTAAAGAAAACATAGATTCCACTTTTAAACTCCAAAGAAAAAGACCTTAAAATAAAAGTGAAACCTTGTTTGGAGTCTCTTTTACATCAGAGATACACTGTTTTAAAAGACTGTTTTGTGAAAAGAAATGCAAGGAGAGTAATAAAATATGAGTACATATGTAGTTAGAAGCAAGTACAGACATATAACTCAACAAGATGCAGACTGCATAATCATTGCATTCATAACATCATTCTTCAAAGACAAAGCAGATATCATTAATTGGAAAGGACATGTAATTAAAACTATATATGTGCTGATATGAGCTACGTATTTCAAAGGCAGACTGGAGCACGGTTTCTAGATCTGAGTTGATCTCCAATGACACAGGTACACTACCCTTTCCTCATCCTTCAGGCTTCTACTCGGGAAGGCTGTGAGCACTGAGAAAGAGGACACTTGGTTTTGCAGCCATTTTTAATAAAACACAGCCATGGGTGTCAGGGCTAGTCTAATTCTGGAGAAATATAGTTTCTATCACCTTTGTTTGTAATTACAGAAATGGTGCTAAAAATACGTATGGAAGTACACAAAACAGAGTGCTCACAACAGGCAAAGGGACACAGGTCTTTGAGTTCTAAAGCTTAACTTGTTGTAAGTTAAAGCCACAAACTGAAGTCCAGCCACAGGAGGCTTGTGCTGGTCATAGTTATAAGAAGACAAAGTGTCAGATGCTACTACAGAATGCAAGTACCCACCATGTGCGACTGAACGCACAAGCAACCAACAGCAGCCTGTGGGTGAGACACATGGCTGATTTTCACTGTTTAGTGTTTAATACAACTGACACCAACACCCTAAGTCATGAAAACAAATCATGCCCCTGCCTCAGCCTGAGGAGCGAGGTCTCTGGTTTCTCTTTCCATATTATACAGTCACTAAGTTCAAGCCCAGAATATCTTCACTTCTCTTTGCATGACAGACCCCAGTCAGGCATTTGTTTCTAGAAAAAGCAGTTTGAGGAAGCCAGGGGTCAATTTAAAAATAATGTTCAAAAGATTTAGCAAAATAGGCCCAAAAAATATCCCCCTTCGCATTGGTGAAGATGCTTTATGATGTTCCAGTAATTACGTGGAAAAGGGCAAGCAAATAAGAGGTGGGGAACAGCAAATGGCCCAGGTTGTAAATGTATGAAGGAGTCCAGTGTCATTACAGTAAACAACTCTGCACACTGCACTTGGCTATGATGTCATTCGAGTGCTCTGTTAGATTTACTGACCTTAGGAAAACTGAAACATTAGCACAAATTATTTAGAACAAGACAGAAGAGATGCTGTATTTTAAAACAACGTTTAAATGAGTGTTCATTAAATGATCACATCGAATTGTTAGGTAGCAGCAAGCAAAATCTTGTAAGCTAAATAAACACAGTTAAAGCCTTCTGTACAGATGCCAGGACGGCTACAAAGAATGTGGGTACTGCTGTGGGTACAATGGGAGGAAGCTACAGAATTGTACTCCCCTCCATGTCCAGTCTCAGGTTTCATAACTTTAAACTCTACGGTATCACATTTGGTGCTGTGTGGTATCCCACAGCACCTTCACTTCACTTCACTTGCTCAGAAGGCAACTAAAAGCTAATCAAGATCCAACAGGTGGCCAGAATAGCTGCTATCCTGGGGTCCCATCGGTTTCCCCAACCCCTGCCCTCGGTTCCCATTTTCAATGATGTACACTCTGTGCTAAGCCACTCTCTGTCCTCACTACTGAAGTTGTCTGTCTGTCCTCTTTGCTGACCGATTTGCACTGCCATCCTTTCCAGGGTTACTTTCACTGCCACTACTGCCATCAGATTCCACAATGGAGTACTGACGTGCTCTCAGAGATCTCTCCTCCTCAGTGTTGGAAAAGCTGTGAGTCCCAGACCACACTTCCTGTCACATTCCTAAAGAACACTTCCTCCCCACTGACTGTGTCTCAGTGATGCCCTCCCTCCGGAGGAGCTGAAAGACATACACTGAAAGACAGAGAAAGAAAGAACTCTTTCTCTGCTGTCTGTCTGTCCGTCCGTCCGTCTCTGCTACTCTTAGATAGCCTCCTGGCTTGGCCTCATTAGCTGCCTATTCCTTTGCAGTGGTGTTTCAAATGGTCTCCCACTTCTGCTCCTCCCCTGATGCATCCTCTGTAGCACACTATATTAGATGACATAGGGACTGGGAACAGCGTTCACTGCCACAGAGATCCCGGTCCAGCACTGCCATTTGAGCCAAGCTTGTCCTCTTCAGCATGGGGGTGCTAGTGTCAGGTACTTCCTATTCTCTGTGCTACATAATTTCCTGTATCTTACAGCACAGGCTTCTGGGAGAGCAAAGACAACTTGAAAATGAAAAAAAAATAGTACACTTTTTTAGTGTACTATTAATAGGACATGGGGCTGGTTTAAACCCGTCTCATAAAAAGGACTCCCTTCAGTTTTTAAATTCAATGTTTTCTGTTTCTCCCCCCCCCCAACATGGTGTTTATATAGGTCCCAGAGAGACACCATTTCAGAATAGGATGAACAAAGGAGCTGAAAACAGAATGATGTTTGGAATCCTAACATTCAGAATGAACTCCTGAAAATGGTCAACTTTCAAGACACATCAGAGTTACCATTTCTCTTTTTGAGTGCCAGGGCGATGATACACACAATACTCTATTGACTGCTGTCAGCTTCTCCATGGAGTTACAAGTGTGTGCCTAATAAGCTTCGCGGACTGAACTTTCTAACTGCTGGGGACACAGATAGTTACATAGGAAAGTGTTTTCTTTGTGATAATAACCCTGGTGTCTGAGGAATAAGTTATTATGCAAGAGACTATTGCCCCAAAAATATTTTCTATTTTTTTCATCTCTAAGGCCTTTCTTCCTATCACAATACATACAGATATATTTAACTACCACCCCGGGGACTGTCCATAGTAACTCCTTGTAGAAAGACCATCCCCAAAGATAGCTTGGCCCTCGATTAATGACTGAAATTGGGATTCAACAACAGCAGGTTAAACAAACATGTTTATCTAGAGTCTACTTTAGGAGATAGCAGAGGGAGTGTATGGTCACTTTGTGATGGCAGTGGCTCGTCTAATTAATCTGTGATCTCAGCGCTGCGGTAGCTGCATCAACAAGCAGAACCCCTCACCTGTGCACATAAACAAATGACGGCAAGGCAGGGCCTCCTCCTTAAAGGGAAACAGGCAATCTGTGAAGCTCAATGTTATGGAATCTACCGTACAACTCTATGTATTGCTTTTTAACATTTACTACAACTTTGGAATAAAAGAATCCATACTAACCCAAGTGCAGGGATAAATGGGCTGCATCAGCACACTGCCTGCCAAGGTGAGACAAAAAGTCTGTGGGTTTGTGTGCTCTAGCCAGAGCAGAGAAGTGTGCCTAATTCAAGCTATGCGTGAGGACGGTGTCAGACAAAACAGGACAGAAAATGCAAAAACCAACTCAACCACACAACTAGAAAGAGGGGCACAAGTGCAACAGACAGAGACAAGCGACACAGACTGACTCCTTCAGGATGAACTCAGTTTCTGCACACATTAGACACATAGGACAGAAAGGCAAGGGTGATTTCTACACTTACAACCTTTGAGACCATTCCTGGGTGGATAAAATTTCATTTTGTGAACGATTACATAAGAAAAGTCTACTGACACTTACCAGAAACTTCTATGCACATAAAACTCCTCCTCCTCAGACAAATGGCAGGAGAATTTTTAAGCAGTATTTCCTCACTGCACAGCTAAGACACAGCCTGTGATGGGCTGAACTGTGTGCAGGGGCAAGTATGCCTGCACTACAGCACTACTCAGAGTCCAAGGGATGAGTGGTTTCCAGAAGAAATTCTGTGTGCAGAAAGCCTTGCTTCCCCACTACCCATCAACAACAGGAGCTCAACTTTCTAGTCCTTCAGAATCATGTCTATCATGAGTCTGAGCCATCAAACAGGTCAGCAGCACTAGAGCAAAAGAGCAGAAGAGCCTCAGGTAGGGAGACAGTGAAGCAGCCTCAGGTAGGGAGACAGTGAAGCAGCCTCAGGTAGGGAGACAGTGAAGCAGCCATCTACTTCATGCCCAGGAAGCCAACACAAACAACCCTGAGATCTGAACAGGAGGAACCATTTTTAATTAGTAGAACTAAACAAAGAGCTTTGAGTGTAAGTCACATGTAATATTAATGCCAGATATTTTCATTTTCTAATTTTTCTGACTATGGTAAGTTTATTAAAAATTAAATAAAAAATTAATGCTAATACAATTTATTCTAAAAGAAATTGTGTGATTCACTTCACATGTTTAATTTCACTTCTTTCTCTTCTATACAATCATCTTTTCCCTTCTTACTATTCAGGGGCAAATCCGAGCAGCACAGGAAGCCATGGGGAGGAAAATAGGAAGTCTCTCAAGACCTGATCCAAAAGGAGAAAATTATCCCCTGTGGACTTTGTCTCTCTAACTCAGGATGCTGCAGAAACAAATCCCAGACAAGAAAAATGAATCCTGCTGCATGCCGAACTTGCGGTGACATAACACCAATGAACATTAGCCTCATATTTAATTATGTGTAACACTGTCCTAAATGACTACTATCATCCATGACCTAAAACATGTTAACTGATTTATTTTATGAAAATGTCTGTATCAGAAATTAAAATGAAATTTCAAGAGAAAGATCATAACGCAAAAAAATTGTGTCTTGATGACTTTAAGATACAAGGTTATGTATCTTAGACTTCTTCCCAACATTTCGAGTTATAACAGATGGTAAACAGAGTTTCGCCCTGAACTTTCTAGTACAGACACAGATCCAGATGAGCAGCCAAAGCCGCTCGCTCCACCATGGGCGCGAAGGCCTGGCCAGTGGCCGCTGCAGGAGCTGAGCCTCAGGGGCAGGAGCACAGCAGCCTCCAGTGTACAGCGAAGCAGTCGGCTGCTGGAGGTGCAGCTCTGTGAGCGACGATGGAGCTGTCCTGCCTGCCTTCCTCACACAAGAACGATGCGCTTGGGCAGGAAACCAATGTGCCAAACACAGCTCCAGAAAACCCTGGCCACGGTTGCTAAGACAGTCATCAAGCAAGAAGACAGAAGGTAAAACATGTTTCCAATGTTAGCAAAGACAGTGGAGGCGCCTTACTGTGAAGTGGGAATTAGAAAAGTTATGGACTAGCTTCGTGAGATATAATTGTTAATGTTTTGAGAATAGTTTCATGCTGTGAATCAAATCATTTGTGCATAAACTAAAAGGATATTCTAGAGAACAAAGGTCTGGGTAACTGTAGTGGAGCTAAGAGTGGAATTTCAAGGGAAAAACTGAAACATCTAGCTTATTTCAAATTCAACAGAGGAACAACAAAATGGCTTTAAATTTGCTTTCTACAGTTAGCAAACGAGATGTACAGTGCGCAGGAGTCTCCTTCCGTCCTCCTCTGAAGAGTGTAGCACGATGCTCAGTCTTCTGAGCATTGTTCAGTTTACTGCCTGTTGATCATGTCTCCTGCATAGCTAAATAAAAGAGACTCTAGTAGGATGGGACCTCTACTCTCATCTGCAAGCCAGCATGGTGAGTGAAGAGAAACCACACTCAGTGGCCACAGACCCCACGGCAAGGAGAGATGTAGCCTTGTGTGAAAGGGTTCTATGCCACATGAAAGGCTCTGATTCTCCTGCTAATAGAAAGACCACAATACAGAACAAAAGGAAAGAAAATAGAGAAAAATGTAGACTGTTTCATTTTTTGTATAAAAACAAATCTAAAAATCTGCTACATAAATAATACAGTAATACCGTGGACTATGTGTCTAAATTTAGGCTTTGAAATTATAATGTGTAGCAATTAATGATGAAAAGTTATAAAGTTGTGATGGAATACACTGATGGATAATGGATGAAGCTTCTGGATATTTTAGACAGGGAAAGCAGCAGAAAGGGATCCATGTTTATACCTAAATAGAATGAAATGTCATTGCCTAAATTAATAATGCAAACTTGAAAAATAGCCCCAGGTTCAAAAGACCAATTATAAAATTCTTTTGTAAACAAATCTACACTCATAATTTTCATGAATAATTTTAACTAGTAGTATTATTGCACTAATGTTCAATTTATAAAATGAGAAATATAATTTCCAATACAATTTTAATATCATTTCCATTCTAATGATTGTTAACTTCCTTGCAGATGATAGTTAATGTGGGCAAGGAAGAGGAGGACAGGAACAGAATCCATCTACCTATGGGACACAAACAGAACGTTCGTGGGACAAGTACTAACATCCAAATGGCAGGATATTGTGCAGGGAACAGGTAAATACATAAATCTTTTAAAGAAACACACAAGCATCCTGCTGTGATCTATATGGTCATCACACACATGGCATGCCACAGAAAGGAGGTGTTTACGGGGTGTCCATTGGTAGAGCCGTACCACATTTTTTCTGAGTCTTCTCTTTAAGGAAAGAAAAAATCTGTGGAGACTTCTATAGTTCTTTCTTAACTCTTACCATCATGGGACTTCATGTGACTTTAAACTCTTTCAGTATTAATGTAATTATTCTCTAGAAAGAGGCAACCACAGTAAACAGAGGAGTACAGTCTTCCAGTGACTAGAGATTCTCCAAACCACTTACTTGGAGAAAAGGAAATTATACAAATGCTCTAACAAAATTAGCCTTTACCAAGGGCAGGAAGTATTTTTAAAAAGTGACTTAGTGATTTTTCTAGACGTGAGAACCCTGGGTATTAATCGCAGGCAGCAAGGACAGTCTTGAGAGAACACTACATACTCTTGATGACACGCAAACACTAGCTACTATGGAGCAGAGATGCTATTGCATGGGACAAGTTGCACAGAGAACACAACTACGTAATAACTTAGCAAAATGTCCAACACTCTGTCAAACGAAGGAACTCAGAAGTACCTGGAAATACATTTGAGCATGCAAGCACCACAGTCTACCAGTGTGACGATGATGACACGAAGAGTCGAGTGGTAAACCCGCGGTAGTGTTGCCAAAGCCTTCAAAGAAATCCTAAGGATGCATTCTAAAATGGCATGACCCACCAACAAGGTGTTGGAATGGGCATATTCAGCACAAATACCTCAGAGTGGCAGAGACATACGAAACCTAACACAGCCATCACTGTGACTCATGCAGCATGATACAGCACAGTGACTTTCAAGTGAGGCACTTTCAAACTGCAAAGTATCTCAGCAGTTATTAAAAAATTGATATTATATTTAATAATTTCTAAGCATTGTAAAAAGTGCTGAAACTTCAATCAGCAAGGCTTATGGAAAAATTCCAACATACTTCAGAAATGCAGGACCGGGAGCTTTAGCTAGCTCTGAACATCAATGAGACTGACAGGTGAAATAAGATGTCTTGCTAAAGCACAAAACACACTGGGAAACACACATTTAGGTCACTATGTAACTCCACGTGTCAGGCTCTGCCTAGTTCCTAGCTTCTTACACTGTGGCATCAATGAAGTTGGGGTGTGGAGTCGCAAAGTTTGGTGAAGATCTTTACACTCGCTATCTATGTCTTCTGAGCACACATCCCACAAACACAAAGAAAATCAGAATCAAGCTCTTAGGACAGCCCAAGTGACATATGATGTTATCATTGCAACCATGGTGCTGAACTCATAAGAGCACGCTCAACACTGCGTACGCCTTCACTCCAGACAACAAGAGGCTTCAAATGCTTCACGCGGAATTTGAGACGATAGTACATTTACACAGCAGTGTTGTACCATCCATACAAATCTTTAACTATCATAGAAACATAATAATTTAATTAAAAAGGACTCCTAATATTTTCCTACTATAATTCCTAGACATAAAAATATTAAATTAAGATATCTTTGTATTATATAATATCAGAATGTTCGATTTTAGAAATAACTTTGAATTATGGACTAAAATTTCATAAAAATATTAAATGAATTTTGGGGTGAGACTTGGGCAGAATTTCCAATGATCCTAAACATTATTTTCTGTTCTACATTAGGTTTGTGTGAAGTGGTGCTTGGATACTAAAGTTTATAAATCAGAAATATGATCAACTCTGAGAAATAATCCAGCTGCTTCCTGTGCAGCGGCAGCAGCAGCAGCGACCGAGAAACCCTCGCACGTATACAAAGTAAGAAGGCAGACTTCTCCTACCTAGCCCCAGACACTTGATGTGCCAGGCTGGGGGAATATCCAGTGCGGGTTCTCCATCCTCTCAGAGAGAATGATGAGGGACTTGGGGAGGGGAGGATCAGGCAGGGGACAGCAACTGGGATGTAAAGTTAATGAATTAACAAAAGAAAGAAATTAAGAAGATAAGAAAGAAAGCACGACTCTCTTTAGTATACAAAGCTGCCCTTTCCTTAACTCGCAGAGCCATGTATACAGCAGGGATGTCTTTAAAGTCTTTAGTGTTTAACATCAGTACAACTTGATCTATACATGCACACCCAAAGCTCACTGCTGTCTTTTTGGGGAAAACAATTACAAGTGGAAAAGCTTAAGAAACCTAGTTCTTGTTGGTCTGGCTCATCTTGGGGCCCCTTTCCATATACTTACAACAAAGCAATACTAAATATCTCTCTAGTTCTAACTCTGCTGTGGTGTGTATGTGTGCACATGTGCTTGTGTGTGCATGCACATGATTCTGTATGTGCTCGGGTAGACAGTGGAAAAATACACTTGGTAGTAAAAGAACAAACTCCAGGTGAAGCTCTACATCTTCTGCTGCAAATGGCCACTCTAACTGTACAGAACTTTACTGAGTTGCATCTTCGGGTCTAGTTAAATTTGATAAATGTTTTTCTTCTTGCAGTTTTTATAATAAAGTTTAAAATATATTACATAATATTAAAGAATTCCAGCATTATCTGACTAAATTCCATGGGGGAGAAAAGAATATTCTTAATATATGTTATTTGGAAGATGATTAACGTTATTAATTAACTGGCTTTTCCCATATATGAAAGTGGTGTTCTGTATCTTGATTCACTTGTATATTTGTTTTTTAAAAAATGTTTTGTATCAACTGAGAATGAAACTGGGTGATGGAGTGTTTACCTAAAATGCCCAAGCACTTGGCTTGATGCTTAGTACTGTAAGAAAATGTTTTAGCAAAATTTTTCTAATACTTGAGATATTCTAATATTTGAGATGCCAGGTTCTATTGTAAATGGTATCATATTTCCAAAACAGATTATGTATTACTGTGTGTATGTATGTGTCTGAGTAAACATGTGTGCCTGTGTGTGTGCATGTGCACACGTGCAAATATGTCCGAGTAGAGTTATGTTCATGTGTATGTGTGTGTACAGAAACAGGATGAACTGACATGCACATGGGTCTCCGAGCATGAGGGAGGTGCCAGTAATGAGAACAAGGGCATCTGTGACCTTCAGGCTGCATCCTCACTACATGGTCCACCTGACATTTGTTCTGTTGTATTGCACTTTGGTTTCTTCTTCCGAACTGTGCTCTCAGAGCGGCACTTTTATTTGTATTTCTCAGAGGTTCACCCTTCTAACCCATGTTCCCAGTCTGTTGTTTCTCTAGTAAACACAAACTGAGTAGTGGCTGTGCTCCAGACACAGGCAGAAGTCCTCTGAGAACATGAAAAGCCATGAAGTAGCCTGGCACAATTGAGCCCCCAGAATCTACTGCAGAGTAATCCTTTCTTGCAGAAAAAGAGGCTGTAAGTGAAAAGAGTTCCAGAACTAAGATGAGACAGCATCACTATGTGTACGAGCTAATGCACACAGGGAGGTAAGGCAGGTTCAGTAACAAGACTATCTCATGAATGAG
Organism: Rattus norvegicus; assembly: GCF_021556685.1. Lineage (NCBI taxonomy): Eukaryota > Metazoa > Chordata > Mammalia > Rodentia > Muridae > Rattus > Rattus norvegicus. Next base: position 79,737,852 of record NC_141551.1, read on the forward strand.
GATGGAGTTACTGGACGAGGTGAAGAGCTGTGTGCTGAGCCTGCTTCCTCACACCTCAGGGCTGTGAGCAGGCTCACAGCAAAGACAGAACCTGGGTGCTGTGGCTGAGCAAGAGGTGGCCACAGGCAGCTTCCCTCACATAAAGCTCCTTTGCTGTGCCCTGCTTATTCTGAGGTGTGTATGAGGCGTGTAGTGAGTAAACTACATACTGAATATGTTTGCAACCCGAGTCACACGTCTGCCAGTTTATATCCAGCTTTGTAGATCCCCAAAGTTGCAACACTTCTACTACTTTAAAAACTGTGAGAACCACAGTCCCTGAGGATTACTGATAAAGAAAGGGAGTTACAAAGTGTTTCAAATGAAAATGAAGAGTCATCTCAAAGAAACAAATCCCTCCTCCAGGATAAGAACAGACCTTATGCACAGGGTATAAACTATAGCTTGTGATCTGAGGAACAAGGTGTATAAAGAAATATTGTCCTCATTTTCTAACTGCATCTCTTTTACAGGGAACACAACTATGGGATAGGCTCTGTAATAAGATCAAAAGCTTTAAAAATGGTTTTAACAGACCCCATATTCATCAGAAGATTGGTATTGGATCACCGTTTCCCCAAACTGTCGAGAAATACCATTCTAGTGTCATGTATCGGCTCAGCTCATAAAATGCTGGATGAATAAATAATCAATGAATGAGACATGTCTATGATATCTCTGTAGTATTCAATGACCTTCACATAAAAATTACTGCGATGGCTTGGGTAAGAGCCGAGACTGTGGCAATATATGCGCCAAGTGCACAGGACACCTCCACAGGCAACAAAAACCTGCTTGTTGAAGACAGCTCTACGTTCAATACTCATATTCTAATACTTGAATCAGGGGATGGGTATTTCTGTATCACGGTGTGTGTGTGTGGTGTGGAGTCAGAGTGGAGAGCTTCAGCCCAAGGGTGAAGCAACTTACCTAACACTGTGTCAGTTGGCTGAGTACAACGTCCACTGCATCACTGAACGTGCAAGAGTTCAAGCTCACACTAATGTTCTAGGGCAGCCTGACCTAGCAGGACGCTCCATTCTGCATCCCACTGTCACTGTGGTTCTCTCCATGGCCTTTGCTGGTGCCTCTTGGTCACCGGACCAAGAGAGTGGGATGAACCACAACTTCTAAAATGCTTTCAGCCCTGAGCTCCTCACAAACAACAGTCCCTTCATCTCAGTAGGTACGGCAGTGCAAACTGACACGGAGAGTCTCTTACTCCCTAACTAGGACTAAGGACTGGGTCTGGGCTCAGCAAGACCCTTTCCTCTACTCCCTCTTCTACTTCCCTACCCTTTCCTCTACTCCCTCTTCTACTTCCCTACCCTTTCCTCTACTCCCTCTTTTACTTCCCTACCTTTTCCTCTACTCCCTCTTCTACTTCCCTACCCTTTCCTATACTCCCTCTTCTATTTCCCTACCCTTTCCTCTACTCCCTCTTCTACTTCTCCCTCTTCTACTTCCCTACCCTTTCCTCTACTCCCTCTTCTACTTCCCTACCCTTTCCTATACTCCCTCTTTTATTTCCCTACCCTTTCCTATACTCCCTCTTCTATTTACCTACCCTTTCCTCTACTCCCTCTTCTATTTCCCTACTCTTTCCTCTACTCCCTCTTCTACTTCCCTACCCTTTCCTATACTCCCTCTTCTACTTCCCTCTCCAATCAACGTTACAACTGTTTCTGAAAACTCTGTCACCAATGATGCAATGCCACTGCAGAAGGGGAAAACACTTCTTACATCAGCTTCACTGTCACACAAGTGCTTATGCTCACACTTGAGGAACAGTGCATTGCTGCAACGAATCCTTACTGTGAACAGCAAAATATTCAACACATGGGGAAAAGGGTTAGAAACCCTATCTATGCATTGAGACTATAAAACGGAAGTCCATTTTAACTACTCACTGCAAGTCTATGGCTTCATCATGGGCAAGCATGTGTCATCAGTGTGTTCGCACAGAGGATGCTTAGCACCCATGTAGTACAGGCTGTGTTATCTGGCATTGGTAGAGCAGACCAATTAAAACACGAGGGCTAAGGACAATGACAGAGGTGCTCCCATGGAAGTAAGTGGATTGGATAATTATACTAAGGAACTCTCTCGACTAGAGAGACTACTAGAGAACCTACCTTCTCGACTGACAGTGAGGGTAACACTCCATGTTTTAATGCACAGCACTGAAGTCAGGAATGAAACGCCTTGCCTGATGTGTGCCACCCACTACAGTACACTGAGGCAGATTGCAAAAGCTGTAGTTCTGCCAGATCCCAACCAACTCTGGTGACACAGCTGACCTTATTACCTGTAGTCACACCAAGGGCACCTGTATGGCTTCTCTCCAGTGTGCACACGCTTATGCCGAGTCAAGTGTGACTGGGTTGTGGAGGCGAAGTTACACTCATCACATTTGAAAGGCTTTTCCCCTGTAACGAGAAGTACATATGCATGAATGATAATAACGGAATATGAAGCACTCAGGCCTGGTATTAACTATAAAATGTTCATATACATAAAACATTACAAATATTATTTATTGGTTCCATACTTTAGGATACTTGAAAGCTGGAGGATATTACTGATTTTTCTAAATTAGTTATCTGTCACACCTCTTGAGAAAGACCACGGGGAAAATGCCACCAACATGCAGAGAAACTGTGAGGATTACGATAACAGAAAGTATAGGGAGAGAGCGCTAGGTGACCAGGGACTCTTCTCAGGACTGTGGCAGCATGGCTTAAGCCCAGGGGCCACGATCGATCCCTCACAGAGATCAAAGCAGCAGCACACAAAAGTTCTCTCTCCAAGAGCTTGGTCAGCAAGCACACAGCACACAGAACTCCTCACGGCGTTACACACTAGTGAGAGAGTTACTATGTAGTAGGTCTTCTCTAGAAATCACTGCATTTGATTCTCTCAGGTCTAACAACCAAAGGCCACCATAAAGCAGCATAAAAGAACGGTTAGTTCAAAAGGACTTCTCTTTAAGGCTTCTGTCAGCAAGACCCTCCTGAAGGCACTGCCCAATGACCAAAGTCACTCTGTGCTCTCCATTTCCAAATGTTTGGTGAAACAACCTAAGTCAGAATAGATAGTTTGATTTTAGTGACTGATGTATAAAACACACACACACACACACACACACACACACACACACACACACACACGTATACATGTGCGTGTTGAGAGGCACTTCTCTAAGACAGGTATTTTGTGATGCAGTGATATTGCTAGGATGTAAATTATCACCACATTGATGTAATTAGTGGTTCTCAACTCCTCTGTGGGTTAAATGGCTCACAGGTGTCATATGTCAGATATTCATGACTCATAACAGCAACATTACAGTTATGAAGTAGCAACAAAATAATTTTATGGTTAGGGGGTCACTACAATATATTAGATGGCTGCATTAGGAAGTTTGAGAACCACTGGTCTAACAGAAAGACACCTGAGTTGTTTCCTATTTGTTCTGTTATTGTTCTTCTTCTTTGTTTTTCGTTTTGGTTTTTGGTTTTTTTAGTGGTGATGCGGTGGCTACGAGAACAGGTGAATTGGTATAAACTATCAAGAATAGGTGAGCCACTGCACAGACAGACATTTTGCTTCTGTCCTGAGTAATTCGCAGAGGCGGTATGGTAATAGACATTCATCACGGTTTCACTAGCTGCATACGAGAGCTCCCACCACCATCTGATGTAGTCAGTGCTTTGACCTGCCATCTTGAAATGGACACCATCCACGTGCTTACCGGACATCACTTCACAGTCCATGCTAAAGGATCTAATTAGCATCTGACTTTCTTACTAGTTTGCTTCCGTAGACGAGCTTTGAGAGTTCTGCTATGCTGCAGAGACAAATCGTTGATGAAATTTGTGGTGTTAACACTTTCGTCTAGTCTATGGTTGACTTCATTCTCAGTACCATTAGCAATTATTTTATATAACTTGTAATTTTTGTGTATTTGTTCTTTTGGGAAAATGCTATTAGCATAATTATAAAATGATTTTTTGATGATCCAAGGTTACAATTTTTTCTATAGTTTATAGACAATTTTCATTGTATAATTCTGACTTTATTTTGTATACAGCATGAAATAAGCAGTAAAACTTGTTTAAGTGAATATAGATGTCTAATTAATCAAATATTACAGGCTGAATGGTTTAAACTATCTTCATCTCCTTTAAAAACAAAACCAACTGATGACACAGGTACACATCTTGATTTTGTGCAGAAAAATGCCCACCGTGACGCAGCACTGACTGATCTCATCTGTAGCTTAACGTGCGGCTCATGTAGATTCTTTCACTCAATCTTCCACCAAGTTCCTTGTGACACTTTAAAGTTAAAGTCTATACATTTATAAAAAGCCATTTAATAATTTTATTCTAATAATTGAATTATATGTTTCTATTAAACTAGCATTCTACTGTGGTAAACTGGCCACTTCATACTCGCCTCAATTGTACCACACACTAATTTATGTAATATTAGGATGTTTTGAATTATATAAAAGTTGTCAGGCAAATATATCATACAACAAAATCTTACATAAAATATTATGCATAGACATACTAAGAAGAGGAGACAGGCCAGACACGTCTGTGATATTGACAGGTACATGCCAACTTATATAGACCACACGTTACAAATATCTACCATGAGAGTTAACTTGGAACTCACATATTTTGTCAATCTGTTACGTATGTTCAACACTGTTATCCTAAATATGTAATTTCTGAATTTTTAAAGAATGAGTAATTTCCTCAGGAAAACATCGCTTTTTGCTTATTAGGGTCACTATATAGCAAAAGTTAATGTAAACACCAAAATGGTAAAAACTCAAAGGGAAACTTCAAAGTTTGAAAAGGAATTGCAATTAATTAAATATCTGATAATTGTTTGAAATTAAAAAGTACTCTACAATGAGATGTGGATACTTGCGATGGAAAAGTTTTCCCAATTTTTACAAACTAAAAGATAATGACATCATACCCCGTCCCCTTGTCCCACCAATCTCTACCATGTCCCCACCACACCTCTTCAATGCCCGTGCATGGTCTCTCTTTAACTAATGATTGTTTTGCAAGCACTCACGAGAGGGAGGGGGGGAGGGGGGAAAGAGAGAGAGAGAAAGAGAGAGAGAGAGAGAGAGAGACAGACAGACAGACAGACAGACAGACAGACAGACAGAGGGGGCCAGAGACAGAAAGAGACAGAGACAGAAAGAGACAGAGACAGACAGAAGACAGACAGACAGACAACAACCTGATGACTCCATTTCCTGTTGTTTTTTTGTACAAGGTTGATCACTTGGTACTCAATACTCAACTAGGGGCTCATTCCTAAGGAAGACCAATTCTTCCTTTTCTCAACAGTTCTTAGTCCATAGGTGGGCCTTTCTGAGACTTCCCCTTTACTGAAGAGATCTGATTAGAGTATAGATGGAGTACCACTTCTGACTTGTCTATCATTCCAAAGCCAGAATTTGCCTCAAGTTAACACAGCAATTCCTCTATGACATTATGTATAATTCAACAGGGAATTGGACACACACCATTTGAGAGCCTCAGACAACACTGCTGTGGCTTCTGAAGTCCTAGCTAGTTGGGTGGTGGAGTGAAAATGCACTGGAGCCCATAAACCCAAGACCCCCCATCTAAGCAACAGAACTGAAGACCGAGGTGAGGGCTGGACATGAAGCTCTGTGTAACCATAGTTACAGGTTTTCTGTTGTAACCATAGTTACCAGTGTTCCCTTGTATGAACCATTAGGCTGTTGTCTCTCTTTTCATAAATACCATCCTTTACAATCGTTAATCTTGCACAAAATGCCCAGAAAGGAACACTTGAGGTCTTAGACCTAACCGACAGGAAAGGAAGAAGAACAGAGACACCAGGGCAGTTTGTTTCCATGCTTCCCTGTCTTTTTGTGTGTCAACCATCTGTCAGACTGGCCAGCCACATCTCCTGGAAATCACACTTCACATTCCTTAGGGTGGACTGGTGGTCATTAAGCTGGCCAGGTCTCTTCAACCGCACGTGAGGATTGGTGTCTGTGCCCTTGAATCAAGGGTCTCTGACAGGTGATAAAAGTAAATCTCAGAATGGAAGATGTTTCATGTCAGACCCCCAGACAGCCTGCACTTTGGTCGGGAATTATTTACGCCATGTGGAACACTTTGGACACCTATCCCTTTCAGAGCTGCTTGTAATTTGCCTGGACACTGTGGTAAAAGGGTAAACCACGTCAAAGACAAGACACATCAAAAAAATACAGATTTCAAATGCACCGTCAACTTCAGCCCCGGGGGCTGGGGGAGGCATGCATTGCTTAAACATAAAAGCTAAGTGCCTAGACTGAGGTGGACTGAGCAGTTTGTGGAGGCCAAGTCTTTTAAGAACTGACTTTGGTATTAAAGAATCATGTTTGATTTGTGCCACAGAGGCAGATAAATGCCAGAAAGACAGATACCTCTGTCTGTGAGACATTGTCCTATATGGTATAAAGTTAATAGCAAAGTAATAAGGAGCCTCTGGACCTGACATAAAATATAAAGTTGTGCAGGCTCGATGCAGGCTTCCTGATCGATCCATCACCTGGACCGTCTGGATCGTAGTGTTACTGCCTCCACTGTGGGGCACAGGGGAACACAGCAGCTGGAGGGATGGCACAGGGGATAGGCTGTCCCCTGGAGCAACACAGACTAGGACCATGGAAGCAAGCAAAAGTGCCACACAGACCATAAAACCCTGAGTTATCAATGACCTGGGAAAGTGAATTAAACTCCTCACAATTGCATGGCTTCTGCACACATTTTCAACTTCTCTTTCTCCATCTGCCATACGAAGACAGCTGGAACCCACACGGCCTATGTTGTACTGATTCCTTACACAAAAGTTAGACATTGTATGCACACGCAGCTTATAGTCTTTAAAGTTATACTTTGAACATTCTCTTCCATCTCAATGGCTTTTATCTTTATGGAAATTTAGTCCCAGTAAACTCAAGAACTAAAGACAATGACTTTGAATCATTTACATTGGTTCTGGAAATACCATCATGAGGAGGGAGGCTGCCTGTATCTATATAACAGAGCATTTCAAGAACCTCAGCGTTCGATTAGTACTATACTGAAATTTTATACTTTATGCTCAAGAAGTATGCATGAAATAGGACCATATATATTCTCTACTTGTCCCAACTAATTACCAAAGATCTCCTCAACATGTTCTCCTCCAACTTTATGTCTTGTTTTTATGATAACCCACTAAGTCCAGTTAGAGCTGCTCATGTGTGCATAGTATGAGGCTATCCACTCGGGCACGGAAGGAATTTTACCAAGGGCCACACCCTCACCACATGGACTGTAACTGTCCCATTAATGAAGTCTTGATGACAGGAAAATGTGCTTGTACTGAGAATTACAAAAGAAAACTGCACTGAGGCAATGCTATCCTGGACACACATTGGCTAGAATTCTCAGAATAACTATCTGAGAGGTCACGGTTTCTCCTGAACCATGAAGAATGAATACTGAGGGACAGGCTATCTTCCATGTCCTTACTCATCCCTCATGCTATGTCTTTGCTCGTATTCTCTCTCAGTAGCAAGAATAACTGCAGTAGTGCCTTCTCCCATGGACAACAACACGGGCAGGTAGAGAGACAGAGGTATATAGGCAAGTAGGCAATGGGAGGGCGGTGTGACACCGGAGAGAATGAAGAAGGCCCAGCAGAAGCTCTCCAGGACCCAGACAGGAGGCTAGGATAAGGGCTGTGCAGATGGAAAACAGCCTCAGGTATCTGGGCATGGGAAACTTGCTTTTTGACCCACTGAAGGTAAAGTTCATGGGGATATCGAGCCTTATATAGGTGACTCCTTTTTAAGCGTGTAACAATAGTCAATTTAAATTGTATAGGTTGTGTTTGTGAGATAAGTGAGGGACCATAAAAAATTTCATTTGCAAAGGCCTAGAATAAAGAGGAAGCAAGCCATGAGGCCAACTGTGCTTGGGTATTTAACACCTTGCCTCAGCCCTGCAGAGAGAAGCCAGGAGCAGACTCAGTACTGACCTGTATGCTGCCGACGGTGCTTGGTGAGGGCATGCCGGGTCCCACCGGCGAAGCCACAGAGGTCACAGAGAAACGACTTCTCGCCTGTTGCAACAATAAACAGATGAGGGACTGCGGAGGTCACAGATCATTAAAACATATCTATCAAGGCTTTCAGGGTTACTAATTCCTCCAATCAAATGTTTCCATGTAAATATGTCAAATGGGAATGAAATTACCACTGCGGTTTATTGACTGTGATAAAATCTGAAAAGCACCACTGAACATAATTACATACTTGTCAGACCCATAAAAATTAGCTTTATTATCAATGGAATGGTTTTGTACAACTTCATTTCTGGTAGATGTCTTCCAGATGGGGCTGTTTTATGCACGTGAACAGCTTTATGCATATCCTGATTTTTTACAATTCCCATACATCTGGCCTTTCTGAGCTGAGTAAAGATTGCTTGGAATAGTTAATATACAGTATATATAATTCTGCTTAAATAAAATATATTGAAATTTTAACAACCTAGGAACATTGAATTGGTTTTACCTGATTCTATCAGGGTCTTCTTTAATCACCTTACACTTAATAATAGGAATTAAATGGCTTCTTTGAACAGACTGAGGATCTGAAGGGAATGAAACTCTCATTACTCAAGACCAGGAGCAAGGCAATGGTGTTTGTGTTTTTCAAGTTTTATGGCAGAAAGAAGCCAGGGATTGCTGAGAATCATCTATAAAAATTCATATCCCTCATCTTCAATGATAGCTCAAGACTAAAAACATCTTCAGAATCAAAGGCATGTTTGAAGGATGCAGGCTTGCTAAGTGTGCAAGTGGATGTTTTCATAGCATTTTACATATGCTAACTTCCTGACTTACAGTCTCTACGTACTATATATAGCTGTACTATAACATTTAGCCAGCAAGTGCTTGCTAGCTGGATAATGTATCCTGTAAGACTCACAATGATGGGAAAACAGAATTAAAATGCTCACCTTGGAGAAATTAAGGGGAAATAATTAGACCTTTCCAGAAATAAAATACATCATTTGTGTCCATCTCTATCGACTTCTTTAGTCACTGAGACTTTAAAGTGACAAGTCCTCATAATGGGCAAGCCTTTCCCAAGTTTGAAGTTGCACAATAAATTTAGCTGGCAATGCATTTGCAAACAATGCCTATTTCCAAGGTTATGATAACAAAACCAAGATAGAAGCTAACTGTGGCAATCAAAAGAGCCACCCTTCAAGTAAGTATATTTCTATGTTCTTAAAGAGAAACATGAAGAAGGCCTGAGCCAAAATGCCGCTACTCTCATTTCCGAGTGAACGCTAAACTGCCATTATCACTCAAAGAAGGTTGCCATGCAGTGCGTTTGCTGCCTTACTTCCTACTTCAGGGTCACAGTTCAATACTTGATATTATCCCATACAGAAAATAGAGCGGATGCGCTGTGGAGAATAAAGTTTAATGTTTAATTATAACCACTCGTGTGATTATTTAATCAATTTAAAATACAAATCCTTTAACTACTGTATTATCAACTAAATACCACTGAAGTAGACTTTTCGTACTAAAAACACCAATTTGTTCATAAATATTCACATTTTTTAATAAGGAAGCAAAACTGTTCTCTAGGATTTCCTCACTCGCAGTTTTGCAGAGAGTTTCATGTGTGCTGACAGAGAACAGATGTCCTTACACATGCACAAAGACATAAGGACTACCAGGTAGAAACGTGTCTGCACCTATTCACATGTGCACATGCGTGTGTGAAGGGGGCAGCGGTGGGTAACAGGGAGAGAGCCCCCACCATGGAGGTAAGAGTGCATCCCTCCTCCCATTGATGAAATCTTTGCCACCTATTTCTTCCTTGCAAAATAAGCGTTAACAAACATAGGGAAATGTCAGAGTTTAACATTCTCACATGTGTACAATGCTGCGTACACATTTCAAGACCTATTCACGTTCTACTTTATGGTATATACACATGAAAAGGCAAAATTATTCATTTTCTGGGAGATTTAATTGTAGATACATTAGTGACCTTGATTTTTGATGTGTAGGATTTTATATGGGGTGTAAGTCTCAAATGTATTGTATGTCATCTTTACCTTGGTGGCTTGATTTGTTTTCAAATTCAATTTTTACTTTTTTTTTTTTTTGAGAGGGGGAGGTAACTGTTGAACAACAAGCCGAGAGTATTTTTTTTTTGAGAAAAAAATTATAAGAAAAAAAAAAAACTCAATGCAATATTTCACTCAACCAAGAAAGTATTCTTTTAGCATACCATATTTAAATGATAACAGAGATTAAATGGAAGACTTCTTTTAATAACAACTTGAATTAGTTTCAAGTGTACCATTTTGCATTCAAACATAGAAAGACATGGAAACCAATCCTTTATTTTCTATTAGAAAACAGCCACTGTCCCCTCTCTCATTATGGTGCAGACTACAAGACCTAACAACAAAAATCCATAGTATTGATCTGGCCAAGTCTCCACAATTATTCTTTAGAAGGAAACGCCGACGATAAATTACATCTGCACTGGCTTTTCATCTGCTGTTCGATATAAGTGATCTCTCAGGGCAGGCTGGAGACCTTAAATCGTCAACACCCTTGTCAAGAAAGCTAAGGAGGCCTGGGCTTCCCACAAACTGCTTCAGGAGAACTTTCAACCTACAATTTCTAACAATAATACAGGATTCACAACAATCAGAAGAACATTTCTGAATGCTGATTAAAATTTATTATTTTATCCTATGGGGAATATATTCTGGGCAGTGAATAGAAAAAGAAGGCCACAAAAATACTAAATGGCTGAGAGTCCCAGACAGGAACACAGGCAAGTATTCAAACACAAGCCACCGTGAGGTGTTGGACCCACTGTACCACAGCCATGAAGGTCATGGAAGCTATGCAGGTCATGTGCTACACAATGGATATGGCCACAGGGCTCAAGGGCTTATGCCCAGATAAAGGCCCCAACTGAGTTGTTTCAACCACGCTGCACAGAGAGACTCTCAAGATGGCTAAGTTAGATCACACATGGTCATGGTTAATGTGTTCATGCAAACTGTACGTTATGGAAGCTTTTTAAAAACAGTTTTATGAAAAGGATGTGGTACCTCAATTCGAATTAGCCTCTGCATTTCAAGAACTCTAGGGTGTGACATTGTTTTTATTGAGAAATGATATAAAATTGCTTATATTTAGAAAATGGTACATAAAACTAAGATTCAATATGTTTAAATGTAAAGGGATTTAGAGTACATCTACAATGAAATAGAAGACAAGTTTTCTTTAAAAACTTAATATATGCCCATGTGACCAGGGAAAGGAGCTGTCAAATTTGAACCCAGACTGCTTGAACACAGGAGCATGTACATAACCCATACTAAGTTGGCCAACGCTGCAAATGAAAGAAGGAAAGCCATTTTCACATACAACTATCATGACCTTAATTTCAGATACAAGTAGTACAACCTCTACAAAAATGTCATGTTAAATACCGGCTGCTATCGAGAAAACCAACGCACACGTTCCTGAAGCCCATCGGACTCCCGTGCCCAGTCTCTGATTTAGGAGGGTGACACACCTGTGTGTGTCCTGTAGTGGTCTTTCATCGCTGAGGCCGTGAGGAACGAGTAGTGACACGTGGGCCATGTGCATTTAAACGGCTTTTCTCCTGTGTGCAGCTTCACATGGTTGTTCAAGGCCCATTTCTCCGTGAAACTTCTATCACATAAGTGGCATGTAAATTTCCTGCATGAAGGAGAGAAAAAACAACATAATTTGGGTTGCACACTCACACCTATGGTTGCGGGGAGAGTGTGTGGTAACCCTGAAGTGTGGCGCAAACAGCCTCTGCAAAGGGAACTGCAGGCTGGGTCTGTCATGTCTGTATAACCAGGCATTGATTTTTCTGTCGAGACCTGGCACTTCAGCCATTTATTCTCTGCTTTGCGGTTGGGCCCAACGGGTTTGAAAAATTCTGTTACAGTCCAGTCACCCCTGAGGCAAAAGTGAGAATAGATTTCACCTGTACAGGCCTACACCACTTATCCAGGGCACGGGCTGTCAGAGCGAAGGCTAAATGAAATGCTATCCATACTCAGGCACTCAGACAGGCTGTGCTTTCCGCCAGGACGATGGCAGGGCTGCTGAAAACAGCCACTCCTGAGAGCGCCCAGCAGCCCTGATCACTATGCTCCTTGGAGATAAACGGGAGACAGAGCCCAGATGGTTCCCAATTGAAGGGGCCCTCTGTGTGGCTGACATGGGTACACAGAAAAGGTTTCTCTGACAAAAATAAGTGGTTGCGTAGCACCCTGAACACGCCCAACCTCATGGAATCTCCAAAGTGATACAGGGTCGGGCATGCATAGAACTTAGATGGGAGACAAAACTGAAACATTAAGATGAGACTGAGAAAAACAGGAAACCCAACCATGTCCTGTACGAAAACAGCATACCAATATCTCTTTATGGAAATAGTTCAGATTTCTCTGCCATCGTTAGATCCTCTAGTCTCCTAGAGGTGCAGCCTAAGCCCATGAACATGCTCATGCCACCCTGTCTGCCCTCACTTTGTGGTTATAGATTCATCAGTAAAAGTTACTTCCTGTTTCTAAAACCATCAAGTTTTAAGCAATCTCTGTGAACAATGGTGTTCAAAACATTAATTCAAGATAATGAATAAGAATATTTAAAAAATAGTTACAATTAAAGCTAAATATTTTAGAAAGCTGTGAGCATTATACTGGAAAATGGAGATGAAGGTAGCCTAAAGGAGAAGAGAAGAATCAAAGAGCTGAGGTTTACATTGTCAGTATGGAGCTATAGAAGATGTGTTCTTTTGAGGTTTACATTGTCAGTATGGAGCTATAGAAGATGTGTTCTTTTGAGGTTTACATTGTCAGTATGGAGCTATAGAAGATGTGTTCTTTTGAGGTTTACATTGTCAGTATGGAGCTATAGAAGATGTGTTCTTTTGCATAAAGTCATCTCCAAGACTTTATCAAATCTTACAGTTTTTTCAGGACAGGAAAAGAACTCTGAGCAATCAGGACTTAACCTTCTAATTTGGAGTTAAATGCGGATTATATTAACCAGCCAACTGAGTTTTATAAACTCTGGGATCCAGTTCTGCATCACATTTTATAAAATGCTTTCTTTTACTATGCATATTTAGAAATACAATGAATGTGACAAACACATAAGTGACAGCACAGCACATCTGCGCACGTCACTGGCGTGAACTGCCAGTTTATGGACGGAGCTGCAGCACGTGTAAGGAGAAGCTGTCTCCACTGTGGACACAGGCTGGCGCAGAGATCACGGCGTCCTGTAGGCACTGCTGCCTCATACTAGAGAGTGACATATATAACTAAATACCTTGAAATGCACTGCAGAGAATATCATGTCCGTATATCTCTTTGACGGGTTTTCATGCATTTAGCATTTCAAACCCATGACAGGGATCTTATTTCCAAGATAAATTCCCCTATCTACTTATTTCTCCATGTGTTTACTGTGGAACTAACCTTCTCCTACAAGAAATAAATACAGAGGCTAAGTAGATGCTATCGCTAACAAATAGCTTCTCCAGACGGCATTACAACTTTATGAATGACAAAATAAATCCCTCAGTTTTAAATCTACCATGATGTGCATTTAACAAAATTACAGCTACACAACCTCGATGTGTGCTGTCTATTATTCATACATAATAAAAATGTTAGCCTAAAGCTCAGTGCCTGTCCAGAAAGGACAAAAGCCAGATTACAAAAAAGAAGTGAAGCTACCACTGGACTTTCTGTAACTACATTCCACAGTCTTCTTTATGAAAATAAGTATGTTCAGCCAGCCACTGGCTAAACAGAGTGTACACACTGCCAACACAGGCTACACATATATAGATGATACCCATTTGCAAGAAGGCCATCTCGTGAAATGACATAAAATCTGCCTCAAATATTCCAAGATCACGTGTTATATGTTAAACTAATGCCAGTGATGAGGCCCCTGAAGGCCTGCACTCTTCACAGACCTCCAGGAGGCCCTCATGAAACATGTCCAGGAGAGACTTGGAGTGGAACCTGAGAGCAGGGACAACAGGGTTCATTCTGAGAGACTCTGAGAAAGACCTGCTATTCCATGAACACCACTTTGGACTGTACATAGGGAAATCAGAAAGAATTGGGTATCAAGAAAATCTGCTAATAAGGAAGAAAAACCACCCATAAAAGTAAACTTAATGCCAGGAAAAAATATAGTGTCATTACAGATTAAACGAAGAGCACTCAAGGGACAAGGCAGATTGGAGGCTCCCCAGAGGTGACAGCATTTACTTAGACACTGGGAGACAGGTGACTACTGGAACCCAGAGAGGTGTGGGAGAAAGGAAGCACAGGAAAAACTCCTAGACTGGGAAAGGGTGTGGCAGGGCCCTGAAGGCAGGTGCACACAAGCACGCACTCACACCACTTTCTTCCAAATCCCAACATAAGAACGAGAGACAAGTCACAGCCCAGTGAATTACGGTAGACAAGACTAAGGCCATGAAGGTTCCTCTCTGCACTCAGACAGGAAAAATATTTTGCCTAGTGAAATTTTAAGAGACTAGCTTTCAGAGATTCCCCATGAAGACAGGCAGCCAGCAGATAGGTGAACGAGGTGAGTAACTCGTCATCACAAACAGGTTCAATGAGCACAGGAGACGAAGGAACTGCATCTCTTCAAGGCGCAAGACAGTGCAGGAGCAGCGTGGGCATTTTGAGAGAAGTCATTTTAAGTAGACTCCAATATGTCTACCTTTAGCAATCCCCATGAAGAGACAGTTTCACTCTGAAGTTCTTAGGCTGGGGTGCTCAGGATGCTAAAACTATCTGAATTAAGCCTGCCCAAGTGGGCAATAGTGAACTGAAAGCCCACTAGGGGCTCATCTGTACAAACTTACAAAGACTCAGACATGGAGCGGGGCTCCTGAGTGTGCTTTAGTGCTCTGGGCACAGCTAGAGCCATGCTGATTCGCACACTGTGTGTGCAGTTCCCTCAGATACCCAGCTGAGCCAGAGGAAAGGTTCTGGTCCTGCCCAGGACAGCAAGAGAGACCACAGCACAGGGAAGGGGTTGGCCTGTGCCCAAAGACTGCTTTCAGTGGTTTCTTCTCTTGTGATTTGTGTTAACTGAACCAAGAGTAACTTCTACACTTCAACACTTAAACTGAAGACTTCCTCGTCTCATCAGCTACATAACAAACATTAAAACTCCTCACTGGGACGCCACTAAGCACCTTGACAGCGTTAAGGAAGGACAGCGAGCTAAGCCTCCTCAATTGCTAACCTTTGCATATGCTCTGACCTTAAAGGTTTGAGCTTTTGCCTGGGTGTGAACGGCTAAAAAGGAGAAATGTATTAAAAGTCACATTTGAACGTTGAATTACTTCTACAACTTCCCAAATTACAAGAGTGACAATTCTTAATGGAAATTTTATATTCATCTTGTTCAGATTATAACTTTAGATGCTATTAAAGATATATCCAAGCTAATAGATTTCACTTATTAGTAAACATAATAAAAAGTATACAAATCTCATTTCCGAGTGAAGATAAAATTGGTTAGAAAAGTCGACTTTATTACCTGATATTATAAAATACAACAGAGGATCGTGGCCATTTTCCCTGTGTTTGTGAATCTGGTCCATTCGTGGTAATCTTGAGAAGTTTAAGCAGCACTTACTTTGATGCTGAGCTTCTCCAACCTGGGTTTTATACTAGAGAACGTAGTCAGGCATACACTGTTGAGACACACTTGCACAGGGACAGTTTTATGAAATGGACTCTGCTACTGAGGTTTCAATGGCCTTAAGGGGAGGTTGGTTCACTCATGCGGTGCGCTATCATTATGCCATGAAAAGGAACAAACTTTGGCTACACTTGTCAGCACAGGCTTAGAGATCTCAACAGTACACCTCCATTATAAACAAATTAGAGGGCTGGATGGATGGCTCAGCGATGAGGAATACGTGCTGCTCTTACAGAGGACCTAGGTCCAATTTCCAGTACCCACACGGTGGCTCACAGTACCTGCAACTCCAGATCTGATGACTTTGCCCAATGTCTGCAACCATGAAGCTCACACACGGCTCACATACACACACTTCAGAAAACCAAGCAACTTTAAACAGTTGCATCGAGTGCACAGAATTTTACAGATGAAGCTCCCACTCAGAAACATGATGCCTTCCAGCTTGGCTAACCTGAAGTAAATAGACTGCAACTGGGATCTTTCACAGTATGTGCTGTACTTTCAAATTTTTATACTGAACATTTAATAAAACAATCAAATAATTTTTATGTCCTCTACATAACACCTTGGAACAATCCAGCCACAAATCATACAACTCATACAAATCATACAAACTCACATTTACCAGAGAGGACTAAGATAAATTCTTCCAATGTAATAAAAAAAATCATATAGTTGCTATCCTTCAAAACTGTGATATTAAAGTGTTAATCCACTCAAAATATTCCAAAATTAAAAATACTAAAATGCAATCACTAAGCAGTACTTTATGAATAAAGGAAACGCAGAACTATAAAACAACAAAAAGTTTATAGGATTCCTAGAAAATACCCTTATGAGCAAATTAATATTTCAATAATTTCTAAGTTATTCAAGAACTACCAAAGCACAGGCAGTGTCATTGGATTAAAAGATCCTTTTTAATGGCATAATTTAATAATGATATAATGACATACTGTGAGTGAGCATCCCTTTTCTGAACAATGCAGCTCAGAAAGACCACGGATAAAGGCCTGTAGCACTGGTGACCACCACACTGGCATTCTGCACTGTGAAGGTGTCCCACAGGACAGTAAGGAAAGTTAGGAAGTGCAAGGGATTCTGCTGTAATAATGAAGCCACTATCTACAAGGCTACAGCTCTGAGACACTCCTGCTTTCCTGCAGATAACAGGGGTTTGCAAAAGAATGATGTAAGAGGAAGGTAGGGGGAGGAAGAAAAGAGGGCAAGAAAAGCTGGAATATGGGGGGGGGGGGACCCTGGTTGCCTTTCAACTTTGAAAGTTCTAGAAGAGCCTTGAATATAATGTTCAGCTTGGAATCACACAGACAACAAACTTTCTTACTAGTGTGGCCAGCTGAACGAGTAAAGAGACACTGGCTGTGCTATGGCTCAGGCCACGGTCGGCCACCTCCCCGCAGGCCTCTCTCTGCAGGGCATAGGTCCTAGGAAAAAAGCAAAATGTATGCAATATAGCATAATTACATAGCTTACGAGATTGGGCTGCATTCTGGGTTTCCTAGTTCAGAGCACAATTCATATCAAGAAACCACACAACCTAAGACCAAGAGGGTTCCTATTACTAAGCCCAGCTCTGAGGCCTCGAGTGGGGCCTCCAGTTAAGAGCTGGAACCTCCCTTGAGGGTTTTTAGACAGTTCATCAAGGAACATACTATTTAAGCCAAGAGTTTTGAGTGCATTTTTGCCACGAACAGATGATAATTAGCCTAATTAACAGACTGAATCCTTGTTAACAAGTTGGAAAAGAAATTTAACCCTGTCCATGCCAGTGAGTGTCATTTTGAACTTCATAGTATACCCTTCAGGTTTAAAAAGTGAAACTATTTTTTCTTTTCAATTCAATTCAAATCAAATCAATTCAATCTGATCCAGCGACTGACTCAGGATCTTTATATTAAAATCATTTCTAGGAGGGCTTTCAGCTCACTATCAAGCCAGCCACCTCTGACACCAACAACCAGAGGAGCAGGTGTAGAGACAGCTGGAAGGCCTCTGACACCTACAACCAGAGGAGCAGGTGTAGAGACAGCTGGAAGGCCTCTGACACCTACAACCAGAGGAGCAGGTGTAGAGACAGCTGGAAGGCCTCTGACACCGACAGCCAGAGGAGCAGGTGTAGAGACAGCTGGAAGGCCTCTGACACCGACAACCAGAGGAGCAGGTGTAGAGACAGCTGGAAGGCCTCTGACACCGACAACCAGAGGAGCAGGTGTAGAGACAGCTGGAAGGCCTCTGACACCGACAACCAGAGGAGCAGGTGTAGAGACAGCTGGAAGGCCTCTGACACCGACAGCCAGAGGACAGGTGTAGAGACAGCTGGAAGGCCTCTGACACCGACAACCAGAGGAGCAGGTGTAGAGACAGCTGGAAGGCCTCTGACACCGACAACCAGAGGAGCAGGTGTAGAGACAGCTGGAAGGCCTCTGACACCGACAGCCAGAGGAGCAGGTGTAGGGACAGCTGGAAGGCCTCTGACACCGACAGCCAGAGGAGCAGGTGTAGAGACAGCTGGAAGGCCTCTGACACCGATAACCAGAGGAGCAGGTGTAGAGACAGCTGGAAGGCCTCTGACACCGACAACCAGAGGAGCAGGTGTAGAGACAGCTGGAAGGCCTCTGACACCGACAGCCAGAGGACAGGTGTAGAGACAGCTGGAAGGCCTCTGACACCGACAACCAGAGGAGCAGGTGTAGAGACAGCTGGAAGGCCTCTGACACCGACAACCAGAGGAGCAGGTGTAGAGACAGCTGGAAGGCCTCTGACACCGACAGCCAGAGGAGCAGGTGTAGGGACAGCTGGAAGGCCTCTGACACCGACAGCCAGAGGAGCAGGTGTAGAGACAGCTGGAAGGCCTCTGACACCGATAACCAGAGGAGCAGGTGTAGAGACAGCTGGAAGGCCTCTGCAACTGACTGCGGAGAGTTGAGTCCATCCTTCACAAGCCTTTACTCCACGGCACGTCTTCCGTCCGAGAAACCATAACCTCTGGTATAACCAAAAAGACTGTACGATTTGGCTGGGATTTTTCTCACTGCATTGCAGGTTCTCTCTCAGCAGAAAGAAATAGCTGAGGTCATGAATTGGGTGAAGGGCCAGATGTTGAACGTTTTGAACCGTGGGGCCATGAACACCTTTGGCGCACGGCTCACAGCTGTCTCTACAGCACAAAGACAGCAGAGGAGGACACTGCATAAGGAACCAGAGGTGTCTGGGCTCCAGTCAAGAAAGATCGGGGTCTGCTCTGTCCTGCACTCTCTGCTTCGCCTGCCAGGCAGGCCAGATCCTCTCAACCTGGTCTCTAACTTGCTGGCCCTGTCGCTCTACCAGGTCAAACAGCTCTAAGTCAGAGGTGCTACACACGAAGGTCCTATACGCTGTTCTCAGGATCTGAGGAAGCCTGTCATCCTAAAATGGCATGTTTCTTGAAAGGGTTCATGAGAGCATCTTGAGAACAGGAGGAAGGAATGGCAGATACAAAACCCACCCCACTGCCCTCACCTTTGCAAAACCACCTCTTCTAACTGTGTCCCAGGCTTCAGTCCTGAGGAGTGCAAACATTTGTAACTCACTGCAGAATTCAGGTCCTTGACAACAAGATATACATTATGGTGGCACTATTCTCTAGTGCCAATCAAACTATTTGGCTTCAGTTTGGCTATGAAAATACTAGATTTATGTAAAAAGAGTTTAAACCATAGTTACAAATACTGAACCAGAGATAAGCACTTAAAGAATATATGATATTATTCTACCGGCATGCATAATTGGAGCCAAAATGACAAAATTTATTCTGATCCTTATTTATATTTATCACTCATGCTTGGTTGACCAACATTTAATGCCTGCCTGCTGGGAACACATTCACAGAAATCTTTAAATTGCTATCCAAAACAAGAAACAGAAGAGCATGCACTAGGACTTACTATTTGTCGAGATATAATGTTACGTATAAATCTAGAAAAGAAAGACATGTTCGTTCACCAAAGGAGCCTATGACTCAGTGATCAATACTGAAGACAGAGAACTGATCAACACACAACCAATATCCTATAAAAATCTTCATGAGAAAGTTTTAAGAGATGCTTATAAAGGTATTAAAGAATGAATAGGTAGGAAAGCTTTTATGGACTGAGACAGCTTTAGCTAAGTCTGAAAGAGCAGAGCCCAGGGCTCTAACAGGGGAGCATTCAGATTTCAGTGGTCACGACGGCCACTGTGAGAGCATTCAGACTTCAGTGGTCACCATGGCCACTGCGGGAGCATTCAGATTCCAGTGGTCACGACGGCCACTGTGGGAGCATTCAGACTTCAGTGGTCACCATGGCCACTGTGGGAGCATTCAGATTCCAGTGGTCACGACGGCCACTGTGGGAGCATTCAGACTTCAGTGGTCAACATGGCCACTGTGGGAGCATTCAGACTTCAGTGGTCACCATGGCCACTGTGAGAGCATTCAGACTTCAGTGGTCACCATGGCCACTGTGGGAGCATTCAGATTCCAGTGGTCACGACGGCCACTGTGGGAGCATTCAGACTTCAGTGGTCACCATGGCCACTGTGGGAGCATTCAGACTTCAGTGGTCACCATGGCCACTGTGAGAGCATTCAGACTTCAGTGGTCACCATGGCCACTGCGGGAGCATTCAGACTTCAGTGGTCACCATGGCCACTGCGGGAGCATTCAGATCAGTGGTCACCATGGCCACTGCGGGAGCATTCAGACCTCAGTGGTCACCATGGCCACTGCGGGAGCATTCAGACCTCAGTGGTCACCATGGCCACTGTGGGAGCATTCAGACTTCAGTGGTCACCATGGCCACTGTGGGAGCATTCAGACTTCAGTGGTCACCATGGCCACTGCGGGAGCATTCAGACTTCAGTGGTCACCATGGCCACTGAGGGAGCATTCAGACTTCAGTGGTCACCATGGCCACTGTGGGAGCATTCAGACTTCAGTGGTCACAATGGCCACTGTGAGAGCATTCAGACTTCAGTGGTCACCATGGCCACTGAGGGAGCATTCAGACTTCAGTGGTCACCATGGCCACTGTGGGAGCATTCAGACTTCAGTGGTCACCATGGCCACTGTGGGAGCATTCAGACTTCAGTGGTCACCATGGCCACTGTAGGAGCATTCAGACTTCAGTGGTCACCATGGCCACTGTGAGAGCATTCAGACTTCAGTGGTCACAATGGCCACTGTAGGAGTTTGGCTCTCATGGCCTTAATCAGCCACCATTTTCTTCTTTCTCTTTTTCCTGTTTTTTTTTATTTTATTTTTCAGCATTCACTTTTTACAAATATGATTATGATTTGACAAAGAATTTAATGTAGCTTTATGCTTTTCAGGTGCCAACCATCAAACAGAACACGTATGTGCCCAGTGCACACAGGTAACTCCTGGAGAAAACCTAAAAGGCTGACCTCTCCAGGAATAGACAGCACCAGTTATCCATTTGGTTAGGTAATGAACAAGCTTCTATACACTGCAGACTTTGAACAAAACCACCTGCCCTTAGTTCTATCCCATTATATATTATGAAATGTGTTCAGTGCTGTGAACCGGACCTCCTGTATTTCAAAGAAAAAAATGTATCATAATGACACTCTGTTGTAGTTGTTGTTAAGTTAGAACCTCACTGAGCTACATGGATAGCTTTAAACGTGGGCCTCTTTGGTCTCAGCCTGTAGACCACTTGGATTAAGGTAAAAGAAACCAAGGCTTGCTTGACGAAACCTTCTAACACAGCAAGCAATCCCATTGGACAAGACAGATTCAATTAGTAAAACCCAAACAGACCATACATAAAAAAAAAAAAGCATAAGTTTTCAAAACAAATAACTACAAAATCAAATCCAAGAATATTATTTTCTTTAAAAATTTAGTACTTTATCAGATACATATTAGTAAATGTTGTCAACAAAACTGTTACTACGAACCCGTGTTTAGTCCAGTGCAGTGCAGTCTGTAAGCCCTTTATTAAAGACCTCCCCTAGCTGCAGCGATTGTATGTCACAAAAATGCTTGTTTAATACTTCATAGGTCACTTTAGGTCTATGAATGATGGCAATTGGCATTTGCTAATGATAAAGCCAGTCATGTCCCTTAAATACTTAAGTCCTTGCAGGTGAAAGGTTCAGAGACACCTGGGGGTGAAGTGACAATGGTGTCAGAAAGTCGCTCATGTGAGGCTCTGTTCAGGCTCCATGGCAGCCTTGGGCCTTGGGAGATATATGTGTTCCTGTTCCTTGGTGTGAGTTCCAGTCATATTATGTAACTACTGGCATAAGACAGCTAGCTTTTCATTCGGCTCACAGTCTAGATGCCTTGTGCCCAGTACAAAGTGAACCACAAGAATGGATTACAACCGTTGGGGACTCTGACAGTAGGAGAGCAGTAGTTTGGCCAGTAACCATTTCCAGGTTCGAGGCAAAGGTGAAGTACTGGCTGGCACTTTGAAAGAAGTGACGGATTTCTGAACGAGCCAGCGCCAGCACAGATGACCGTGAATGGTTTGGGTTACAGTCACAACACACGAGACTGAAATCTGTTATACAATCGCTGTCATTAAATCCTTACATCATTATATTTAATTTTTCATCTGTACACATTAGATAAGGGACAATAACCATCACTGTTTACTAAAAATATGACTTCCTGTAAGCTTCCAAGCACTAAAGTAACATTTACACCAATAAAGCACACTTGGGCACCCACTGTAGCCCTCAAAAGTGCGCCTGGGATACTGGAGCCTGTGTGTCCTAGAGACCATCGCAGATTTTATATGTGTAATTTATGTAAATCAACGATTTTTATGTTTAAATTCAGGATACAAGATTTTTCCTGTTGTCGTTTTGTTTTCCAGACAGGGTTTCTCTTTGTAGCCTGGGCTGCCCTAGAACTCACTATGTAGAGTAGGGTGGCCTTGAACCCAGAGATCTGTGTGCCTTTGCCTCTCACTTTGAAGTGTAGGCATTAAAGGGGTGTGGCACTATCACCCAGTCAAATATGAGATTTTTATAAACCTGAAAACATTGACCAAGTTCAAAGAAGACTGGCCTCTTTTACAGTATCCAGGAGGTGTGCTGAAGCTAGGAAAGCAGCTTTCCCACCTCAGGGCTCTGTTGTCTGAGACTTGGTCATCATCTAGCATTAGATAATCCAAGGGAGCACTGGAGCTCAAGGTAAGATTGGTTATAAAGGTCAAGATGGACTGCTCAGTAACCCCAGGGTTCAGTACAAAATTGACCCTTTCTGAAACTGCAATGTAATGTGCAGAAATTACAGCCACTTAGAGTGAATAAATTGGCATATCACTAGGACAGGACTTTACTTTGGTAATCATTCAGTGTAGGAGTTACGCTAACTGCTATGTAACGCTGCCTACTTTAAACTATTATATTCTTACATACATATGCATCAAACAATCATGTGCTAGAGACTTGATGTGCTCTTTCCTAAATAATAAATTTTAACAGTAACTCAAACATTAAATGAATATAAAAAGCAGGTTTTGGGAGTTCTAACATTATTATTGTCCAATTGAGGAAAAATAACTACTAAACTTGTAAGAAGTTCTATAACAGTATCAGCAAATACGCCATTGTTAGTGGTATGACATAATTTGGTGCAAACTCTGAGCGTCATCAAAGAATACATATATATGGACACATGCACATACATATGCATTTGAAGAATGTATAAATGAGAAAAATGTTTTAAAAGGGTATAAATCAACTGTATATTAATTTAGTTTCCTTTTAATACAAAAGAACATTTTTATTTTCAAAATTGGTTGTCCAGAATTGTAAATACTTCTCATGAAATAGATTTCCAGTATTTACCTATTTTTCACACAATCCAAGTGATTGTAAAGGATGAATTTGTATAGGTATCTATAAACACTACATAGGATCATTTATACTAACTTTTCAAATCTTCAAAACTTCAAACAAAAGACCACATGGAATAACATTATCATTTATTGTATGCCTTACAGCATTCAAAATATTAAATTGAATTTCAATCCAATATAATTAATTGCATAAGCAAATCCTACTGGAAGGATACAAGTGACAAAGTATATTTATACTAGGCATAAGCAGAATATTAGGAAATCTAAGATAAGATGGAATTCACAACAGAAAAGAAGTTTTCCATTACGGGCAAGGAAGGAGTAAAGCAGAAAAGCCAACACCTTTAGAGTTTACACTTAATGACACTAAGAGAAAAACTATTCACCTACAAGCTTTGAATTTAAATGGCTTAAAGTGTAAGAAATGATTTGGCATGGGGAATGAAAAATGCTTCTGTCCCCAAGGAGAGAAGGAAGAGCTTTGAGAGCAGTGGGCGGTCAGACCATATGTATGTATGGACAAAGTCTGGGCACTGCAGCAAGGCACACTGGGAGTTCAAGTCACCAGAGAAGGTGGGGACTTTTGAAAGTCTTGTCCTTCTGCCAGAACAGTGACAGCAAGCCCCAGAGGCTGTTCAATAGGCTGAGAAACTGCATGTGTGGAATAAGCATGGGGTCTTGAAGGATGAGTTTCTCAGTGCTCAATCGGAAATGATCAACAGGTTAAGACGCTGGAGCAGCTTATGTGGGAACTCCTCCACCTTTGTTTTATGTCTTATTTTAATACTCTATGGTACACAGAAATTCTTATTTTACTGTGAGTTTTTGTCACTGAAAGCTGATACAATGCTATCGCCCAAAGAGTGACTTTTGAACATTTACATTGCCACACATGTGTATTATCTAAAATGTTCCCAACAGTGCAAGACTGTCTGCATTGCCTTTAAGGCTTGATCTCTTCTGAGTCCTGTACCAAGGCAAGGGCAGGAAAAGCTCATTAGGCATCCAATGCAACTTAAGTCTTTGGTGGCCTGGATGTTCTTTCTGTCTTGGTTTGTACATCAGTCACTGATGTTGAGATAAATTATCAGTAAAACAAAACCAACACTGAAACTCTACCATTGAAATTTCCAATACCTGCACAGGAAGGAAGGAAGGAAGGAAGGAAGGAAGGAAGGAAGGAAGGAAGGAAGGCAGGCAGGAAGGGAGTGAGGGAGGGAGGAGAGAAGGAAGAAAGGAAGGAAGGAAGGAAGGAAGGAAGGAAGGAAGGGAGGGAAGGAGGGAGGAAAGAAGGAAGAAAAGAAGGAAGGGAGGAAGAAAGCAGAAGAAGAGGGGGAAAAAACCCTCTCTAATCACTGCCAGGACCTAACTGAAAATCTCAGAGTCTACCTATCCTTGGAACCCCACCCCCACCCCACCCCACAAGGCACAAAGGCACACAAAAATGTGAGAAGTAGTATATAATGGATGAGCTGTGCCCTAGAGGAGAGCACAAAGTTAGCATGTGTGAGGCCCAGGCTGAATACCCAAAGAGCTGTAGCTACAGTATTACAACATTTCACCAGGACCCCAAAATTCCCATGTCAGACAGAATGCCATGACCTTTGAAAGCCTAAAGCACAGATATGCAAAAACAGCTAAACACTACCACTACGGCAGCACTGGAATGGGCACTCAATTATTCAACTGGAAGTTCTCAAATAAAACAGAGAGAAAAACAGGCACAGAGCCAGAGAGGAGCTGCTATCTGAGAAAAAGTAATTTCTTGAAATTTAATCCTCTCACCTCAAAAATATTTCATACAAAGACAAGACGGCAACAATATGAACTGATGGGTGGTTTTCTTTGAATTTTGACATAAAGCAGCAAGTGACTGGGGAGAAGGGTAATGGTGTGAGTGCAGCCAGAAGGCACGAGTGGAGTATCTGAAGGTCACAGGTGGACTTACAGCACTCACAAAACCGTACTCAAGAGACGAGAGCTAAAAACAGTGGGAGAAAGACAGGCTTGTCATAAGAACTCCTGCAAACTCTCTCCAAGAATACCCTGGACTGATGTTGAACAACCCCAGACCTTTTGATATTTGCTTAATAAGTAGGCTCATAAAGATTGCTGCTATGTATTATTCTTCAAAGCTAGTATGAGATGGAGGACTAGAGAATACTACTTCAAATACACTTAGAAGACGGGGGAGCTGATCGCCAATGGAAGCTCAAGTAAAGATAATTAGGAAAATTTCCTCTGGGAGAAAGAAAAGCAACATAGTATATCTTAATTATCAGTCAGAAAAGTCTCCAACTGAATGTTAATTTTTACAATAGAGTTGACTAGGAATTAATTGTCAACAAGAAACTGCAACAGAAAACAAGAAGAAAGCCTTTATAATATATGCATTAGATTTAGGGCAAATGCTTTCAAAGTTGTTGACTTGAAAAGTTGAGTAGTTTGATTTGACATTCACAAGACCAGTTATCAGTTGGTCATATGAAGAGCACCATTATGCAACAGTGACACAATTTAAAGGAAGTGCTGTCTAATTGTATTTTGAATTTAGGTGGTCAGGCAAGCAAAATAAAAGACAACTACACACCTCCAGGTAAAACAGGTAGAATGCTACTAAACATTTATGTCAGAGGTTGATAGCATTTCAGATCTAACGCATTCTTTGTTTTTCTTTACTCCACTGTTGCCAAGCTTCCATGGCGACAGCTGGCAGACCTCAGACACACCTGGACACTATCAGTGCAGTGCACAGGGATCTACAGAGCCACAGTCATCTCATCCACCTTACCGCAGCACTCACTGGGATGGCAGAGTCCGAGATGAGCTCCCTATTAGTACTCCTGACACCATGTGAGAGAGAAATGTGGTTTCTTATTTCCTTAAAGTAAGCAATAATTAAGAAAATACAAACTTCATATTTATTTCAGTGGCATGAAAGACACATGATCAAAATTTAAAACAGTAATTAACTTCAAGGATAAGATTTAAAATAAAGATTAGGTATACACATCTATTAAATCATTAGTATTCACAGAAAGAAAGAAAAAATGAACTTATGTTTAAAATTACAAAGAAAGCATGGCACCTAACACAAATATAAAAGCCCATAAAATAACTCTATGAAATTCTATATCTAACAGACACATTTTAAGTAAAATATTGCCTTGGGATATATATTGTCAGTGCTTACTGATATGATGGTACATTTACTCTTAGACGCTATAATTAAACATAATATAATCTACTCATTTACTCAAAATATAAAGTAGCCAAGCTAAATAAAGTCAGCAACGTGTTGTCTACTCCTTAAGGTGGGAGCAAACACTGCATAAACTCCTCTGCATCTGCACCCACTGACGACGGCGTGACTGACACGCTGAGCCTTATCTGGGCCTCTGTCTGTGGTGCGCGCTGCCAAGTGATGGCACCGCTGCAGCAGACGGCAAGGAGCAGACGACTGCAGTAACCAGGAGCAAAGGAAACGTGTGGGGTTTTGCATGGACAGATTTACACACTGTCTGTCAGATAAAGCACAGTTTGCTGCTGCTTACACAACAAAAGTGTGCCTGACAGCTTTCTCCCGGGTCCACTATCTGATTACATAAACAGGCCATTCCCCACCATTCCTAAAGACTGACAGTCTGTCTTAGTTTAAAGTGCAGTTTCAAACTATCAGCTTTTCTGTCTTGCACACTAGGCTGATTAACATCAGAGTACTTGCTGGAGGTCCAATCAGCTTTACCAATCCCAGAATTCTCAGCCATATAAGAACTAGTGGACATGATAGGTACAGACAGTTGGATGCTCCCGAGGCCCAAACTGAAGAATAAATGTTTTCAGGACAGTTTTATGTATGTAAGGATCTGCGGTAATATCTGTAAAACAATTCAGAAATAAAATGGTAGCAGTTAAGCTAGTGATTTTATTTATGAAGTTATAAGGCAGTGTGGCCACACAAACACTCACATATTACTGTTGCTTACAGCTGCCATCCTATGAGAAAGACAGCACAGGCCCACTGACGCCCAGCACTAAGGGGAAATGAAGTTAAAAACTTATTTCCACAAATTAACATCTGTGCCTCCACTCAGTATACCACAAAGTTCATAAAGCCAACGTGCCAGTCTATGAATCAGAAATATGGCTTGGAACATTTTTTAGCAGTAACAGGATTGCTGGTAAAAATACTCATCTGTATAAACATTATGAGACTGCCAAAAAATAAGGATTCAACTCTTTTACTAAACCCTAATAATTATGGTAAAAACATTATTACTATTACCATAAGAGTTGAGGTTCTGCAGTTTAGGGGAAGCCCAGCAACAAATTGTGGTGGTTGAAATTTTACTTATTTAATAATTACATCTTTCTCAGCAGATACAAGCCACTGACTTCCTGCAATGGAAAGCATCTTAGGGTCACAGCTGATCAACGTGCGTTTCTTTTAAGACATGAGATAACAGTTCCAGATCCATATTCCTGAGACTCTTGGCTCCACCCACCTTTACTGATCTCACACTATTTGGAAGTGGTTACCTGGGAAGGATCCTAGGTATCTTCACTGAAGAGTAAGTGCCTGCCTCTTAAACACTTCCTCAGAAGCAGACGTGAGGGTCTGTTGGGAAATACAAAGGCAAACAGGACAGAGAACTGTCTTCATGGTATGGAAAATGGTGTGGTGTGCACAGAGAGAGTAAGTTTCAAAGCAGGAACGTTCTCTTGAAGATTCAAGTGTCAGTTTCCACAGACACTGCGTGCCTGCGTCCTTGGAACAATATGCTTCTCTCACACACTCTACACACCTCCTCTTTACTTCTCTTTCCGATTTCTTACAAACCCATCGTAATCGAACACTGATCAGTGTGTGTGTGTAGGGAACACAATCCTAGGCTTGGCACACACAAAACCTGAATTTATCTACAAGTCGCCTATCCTATCACGTCCCCTTCAGACTTACCTGTCACTATCCCACATAAGCAACCTTGCTGCCTAACACTACAGAGTGTTCTCCACTTCCATTTGTCTCTCAACCAAGAAGTCAGCATAGGAGCAGGTCTGAAAGTTCCAAAGGGTGAGGCTACTACAAGAGAAAACAATCAGAAGCACAGACACAGTGTGGCCTCTAGTCATCTCAGTTCTAACTTTCACATACTCAGAGAAAGCAGGTGACATATGCTGCTGTAGGTCGTAGGTCACCTCCAATGGATGCCTCAGAGATATCAGTGCTACTGCTTTTATCTACTTATGTACCACACTCCCGGTGCTGTCCGGCAGAGCACACTAAAAACTCCATTCCACGGCCTGAGTGCATATTAAACAGGTCAGGAGTTACTGCAACAACCAACTTATTCTATAGGTCTTTAATAACATATCTTGTTGTTCATATAAGGAAAGTTGTTTTTACAGATGAAATGGCATCACTGGGGAAATGCACACTGATTTAAAGTCCTTTGTATACATGAGTCATCCTTCCTGATTTCCTAGCTTTACTACTACCCTGTGGTGAAGGACTTTGAAAGATCCACAGAAAATCCCTATTAATGGAAACAGTGAAAACCATCAAAGCAAAAGGCCACAGTCACAGGAAACTGAGACATGTCTGTCCCAAGCAGCAGCAGGCAAGGAAGGCAGCAGCATTAGACAGAGCTCTGGCACTCCCTCTTACAAGGGCTGCCTTAGTTCCCAGGAAACAACTCACAAGCGATGTTATCAAACTACATGAACGCACAATGACAATCTTAAAGCTAATACAAAGTAGATGCTTCCACAGTCAAATCAGCGCGGTGAGAGATCACTGCCAAAACAGACTAGCAAACAATAGAAGGAGGATAAAGAGGAAAACCGGAAGTTACCAGTGTCTCTGCTGCTTATGGGAAGCTCATGGGAGGGTTAAAAGTAGAAGTGAATTCTTTAAATCCAAACAAAACATGGATGTTTAACCAAAAATTTTCATTACATCTGTTATTTGCAAGCAAACAAAGGAAGTAGAAAGTGGAGACAGAGATGAAGGAACAACTACTTAACCAAGATAATAGCAATGAAATTAATGAGTCCACACAGCGGGCCCATGAAATGCCCTTGCCATCCACATGAATATGAAGACATACAGTCAAACAAACAACAACAACAACACACACCATGGAAAATGACTCAAATGGTCATCAAACATGAGTCCAGATGGGGATTTCTTTTAATGTATTTTGTTTCTTTTTAAACAAATTGACTGATAACTATCTGACTGTTTTCCCAGAATATATTATCCATTTGCCATTCCAAAATGAAAATTGCCGAATAGCATTTTATGAGCCATGGCTTTCTCTAGAAGCCAGCCCAATGCCGAGCACCTAACAGGTACCAGATCAACGGACGGAGCTGATACAAACACTTTTTCTTCCTTTTGGTATAGCAGAGTTTGGGTGTACTTAAGATCAACAACTGCAAAGGACCTCAACAACTACTCAACTCGAGTTACAATTTTCTCCTGAAATTAGCAGTCAGAAACAAATTATTCACGAATTACATTAATCAATGCTGCTTTAGTCATCTGAAACATGTCCAGTATTAGCATCTGATGTACCCACAGATAGGCATTGCTACGGGTACACATGAAACAGTGTAATTGGTTTAAGTCAGCCTTGCCCATCTGTCTTTAATACTCTTATTACAAGGCAGTAAGCAAAGAACTATTAGAGCTGCAGTACAAGCTGGAAGATCTTTACCCGTTCTTAAATCATTTAAAAATAATGAGAGCTTTAGCCTTTATCTAATTAACGAGGGCCTTCTTTGAATTAGAAAAACTGTATCATTTAGCCCACGGTTGTTTAGTAAATTGGCTTGGTGGCATGGAAGCTAATCCAGGGTAGCAGTTTCAGGGTCTTATCCCTGGCTTCTTATTACGTGAATTATAATTCAATGATCACCTTAGATCATGGGCTATTCATAAATCAGAAGCCTGACATCAGATGAAAAATTGTATTAATATATGAAACTTATTATATAGTACAAACTGCTCTCTTGATAAATTACATTGTTCAAACTTGACAATGATTGCATTTAAAACATTATTCCTGTTTGCTGTTTTACAGACTGAAACCTCTTCATGAAAAATTTACAATGCTCCTCTGTGTTTTGGAGTCAGAGGGCAATCGCAGCAAATGGCGACAGGACCATCCTTTAGATTTGCTGCAGCAGATGAGGACAGAGCACACTTGTGAGGACAGGGAGAGGCCCTCCGCTGATTCCCAGGATCTGCATTTCTGGCCTTGTGAATACACTAATTGTCCTTACCAGCAGAAGCACTGTAAATAATAAAATTTTAATTTCAGCTTATTGGCTTGCTCTCTTCTCCTATGTAGGTATTCCATAGAAATTTACAGTCATAAATGTTTCACAAAAATTTATAGCACGAGCAATAAATAAATAATAAATAAATAAATAAAAATTTTAAAAATGAAGGGGCAAGCCCACGAAGTTGAATTTGAATAGAGGCTGAGCTCCTCAGACGATGCGTTATGACAAATGCTTTTCGCCAAGGCTGACTGGGTAGCTCAAGCTGTAGCTCCATATTATTTACATTAATTACATGAAGGCTGCTTTGTTAATGGTACATTCTGGTGTGGGTCGCAGCATGATATGCTAATGACCTAAGAAAAATCTGCATCTCCAATATTTATGATAATTTGTAATAGAAAATAGGGTTGCTTTTATTTCTTTCTCCTCACTACAAGAAGAGTCGGTCCTGAACAATTTTATTCTGAAAAGAAGGAGAAAGTTCTAATCATCAAGACATTTAAATTCTATAAACAAAGAAAAAGAGTTTTATTGTAAGGGTGTTGTCATAGACGCTGACAGAGTGCTAATGTGTCAGTTCTCCACATGCCTTTCAGTATGAAGTATGTATCAAGTTGAACTGAATAAAAGAAAGAGAAAGCATAAAGAATAACTTCTCTGCCAGATATCTTCTGCTATTAGTGTTTCTGCCTCATCTTTCTCCACAGCTACATAAACATGAAATGAGAGGCTCCAAATAAATACACTTAATTTCCAGTAAGTTGCATTCATAATATGAAAGCTGAGGACATATTTGCCAGAATGCACTGGTTATCGCTATAAAACTATATAATTTGGGGAAATTTAAGGTCAGATCACATATCCTTCAAAGATTAAAAAGATTAATATGCACTAAATATTACGATATTTTCAAAATATTATTAATTCTATTTTAATTATTGGTCAGATTTTGAATACCATTTCCAGCAATAAGCATCAACAAACAAATATGATTTGACATGCTTCTTTACAAATTAATAATGCCTCTTGGAATAAAAGTTCCTGCAAACGTACCTAGTCTATCAGCCATAACTACAAAGACACTGGGGAAACCTATGGGGAACACGCTTTGAAAACACTGCACATCAGAGCTTGCACCCACGTTCATAGGCATCAGTGCAACTAAAAACACAATCTACTAGAGGAGAACTTGCCATTTTAAAACTTATCAGGTTTTAGCTTTCTAAAATAATACAGATTTTTAAAGAAAACATAAAATACACTGTTCTGAAAAAGAGAGAAACTGAGAATAAATTAAGAATAAAAAGACTGCTGCTGGACAGTGTCTTCTAAACATGACAAAGACGTTACACCCATAAAATCTTAACACGATGGCCTCAAACAAGGCCTGCACAGTGATGACACTAGCAGACTCACAGGGGAGGGAAGGATAATCGCACAAGGCCTCAGCCCTGGATGAAGAGCAACAGGTCAACTACAGCTGCTGAGGGAGGGAGAATCAGTTTTCTTTAGAAACTACTAGCCTAGTAAGTTATCAAGCCCCAAGAGGTCAACCCTGAATACAAACAAATACAATATTAAATGGACTCAGCATGCTGTGTGTGTGTGTGTGTGTGTGTGTGTGTGTGTGTGTGTGTGTGTGTGTGTGACAATTATAATTTATAAAGAGGCCATGTAGATGAGAAGCAGTTGAAGAGGTAAGAAAGAAGGGTGCAAATAATATAAATATACAGCACGTGTAAGTGAAATTCCAAAATGAAAGTGTCAATAAAAGTAATAAAAAGACTAAGAGGAAAGTAAGATCTTGCTAGGCTATAAACACCACTGGTTTATAACAGCTTAAACTTAATAGGACTGAGAAAACTCAGGTCCCGTGCTGTAAGCTACAAGGGGTGCTTGGGCCTAGATCAACCTTGCTATCATGTTCGCAGCAGGCACTTGCATTCACTGTGTGTTTAGCTCTATGGCTAAATGCACTGCCATAGAAAAGGATACAGAGTGAGAACAATGTCCAAAAGATAAAAGGGAGACTACTGTGCATTTCAGGGCTGATCAGCTGACGCCCAGATTCCGCATACCTGGATGAAGAACGCGGCATCCTCTCTTATGTTCCGTATTACAAATTTAAAGAAATTTTGTTTCTTCTGAAATTACGTTTGTGTTAAATTACAAATATAAAAGAGGTTCAATGTTCTTATTTCCACATAGATTATAATTTTATAATCAGCAGAGACATTCTTTGAGGAAATAATAATCTTATAAACTAACTCAATATAACTTATAATGAAGTGCCTTCATGTCCATAAACTTCTAGATGACAGAAATCTTTTGAGCCTCCATAGGGCTCTTCAAATCATAAACCTTCCTTACACCTCCCATGCCAGGACAGGCAGAACAACTTAGAATGTTAACCCAGTCAGCTTCATCTTCGGACGGAACCACAGACACGCTGGAATCTATGGTTCACTCACCTCCCTGCGAGCAGACGCTTACACACTATCAAGTATGTGGGAGGTGCTACCAGGAATCTAGCAGATAAAGAAGAAATAAGTTCTATGACGTGAACACAATTTTTAGAACGTTGCTTCGATGCACAAAACAGAGAGCGTCCTGTTAATTATTCTATGAAACACACAGACCATAAAAGTATGCTCAAAATCACAGCATTTACAAACTATTAAAAGGCCAATAGCAAATGGATCAGCAGCATTAACTGCAAGCACTCTGACAATTTACACAGAGCTGTGACTTTCTTCTACAGAACAAAAGACACTGAAGCTTTTTATGCATCTATTTCCTTTCCTAAGGACAAAGGTGGGGCTTCTCAGCAAGACCAGGCACCAGCCACCAGGATTTACATGTGAAAATTAGCCACATTAGATACTTAGGAAAAGTCCTAAGGGTCCATAATTTGAATTAAATTATGGTATTAATTAATTTGACTAATACACTAAAGGAGAGGTTGTCTGTGAAATTACATAATAAACAAAATCCCATAGAGTACAAGGCTCAGAAAAAATTAATGAGTACATTTCATATGTGAAACATTTTTATCTTAACATCAATTGGTTATCTGCCACAGACATTGAAAGTGTTGCTGATGATAGACTTGTGACTAGTCCTTGATTATGATGATTTATACAGGTCCTTTCAACTAGCCATCCTGGCCTCTCCATTAGGCTCAGTAATGTACAGTACGGAGAGCCTGCGTTCAGTTTCTTCATTCACTGTGTGGAGTAAGAGGGCAGCGAGACTGGCTATGAGGACACAGGGAGGAAAAGGCAGCTGCCTACTGCTCATTTCCCAGGAAGGGAGGTGTCAGACTTACACTGATTTCCAGGGTTTAAAAGATTAATTTAGAAAGCAGGAGAAAATACTTTTCTAAAATTATATTGTTATATTTAATATAAAAGTACATTGTCTATAGATAGTCTTCATTTGTATGATGAATGGTAATTGCTTCAAATTTAAATAAGAAATGTTAAAATAGTCTTAGTTTGATAAATCTGCTTGCCAACTTGACATAACAGTGTCATAGACCTCTGAAAAGCGTATAAATACTATTTTCTCCCCTTAGACACTTGCAGATTTCTTAGTGATTCAGTCTTATACACTTGAGGAATCAGTGTGAAATGAAGTTAAATCCATAAGTTCTGTGATTGGCTGTGATCTGTGAGGGCATAGGTATGCATGGCTAGATACACTCAGCCTTTTGACCTCAGGAAGGGCTAGTCTCACTGCTTGAGGACAGTGCAGACAGCTGTCAATTCTGCGACAACATGTCCCTAAAGGGTAGGCTAGAATGCCCATGTGACAGAGCCATGTGGTCACAACCTGTTTCAGGTGCAGGTATACTGACCTCTGCCACGTTCACTCTCTCACTGTGACAGCTGAGGAGCTCCCTCTCATGTTAGACTATTCTGAAATTTGTTCAGAATGTCCTGGTGATTTTGACAACCTGCACGTGCGAAGTAATTCAGAAAAGATTCCAAGTGATGGTGAGGACACTTGACGACATTCTGTTCCGCCCTGCTCACTCTTGGTGAGTGTGTCCTAAATAATAAGCTGTGGCCTCTGGCAATTTTCTAAGAATGCTTATGATGAGAACTCATTCATCTAAATCTGCTGGCCAAAGGAATAAAATAAATCAAGAATTTCCCAAATATAACAATATTTGTGTTCCGTAGATAATTGATGACTGCTGCTGTACTAATTAAAGCCATCTGAGTCTCATGAATCTTGATCACCAGGCCCAATTGCCATGAAGCACACTGCATGCAGTCCTCTCGCCCTTGCTCTCCAGTCACACGCAGGTAGCCTCCCTCCTAAGCCTGCCTGTAGAATAAAACAACCCAATGGAATATGCATACCAAGCACATGTAAACATGAAGTCTGCACATGTTTCAAATGGACAGACTATAAATATTAAAAATAAAATGTATTATGAATATTTCAGTTGTGCTCTATGTAAAAAGAATGTGTCAGCCATTTTCCACAAAATTCTGTGAAACAGAACTCGTGTTAACAACTGATGAATTCTGTATCATATTGTTGAGTATAAAAATCCAATGAAGGAACTAATATAGACTTCCCATCAAGACTCTGACTGGTCAGAGACTAAGACAGCATTGCTAGGAGTGATGTTTACACGAACCCTTCTAGAATCTCTCTGTAACAGGCCGTCCAGGGTATACATGAATCCTTCTAGATCTCTCTGTAACAGGCAATCTAGGGTATACACGAATCCTTCTAGAATCTCTCTGTAACAGGCAGCCCAGGGTATACATGAATCCTTCTAGATCTCTCTGTAACAGGCAGCCCAGGGTATACATGAATCCTTCTAGATCTCTCTGTAAAAGGCAATCTAGGGTATACACGAATCCTTCTAGAATCTCTCTGTAACAGGCAGCCCAGGGTATACACGAATCCTTCTAGAATCTCTCTGTAACAGGCAGCCCAGGGTATACATGAATCCTTCTAGATCTCTCTGTAACAGGCAGCCCAGGGTATACATGAATCCTTCTAGATCTCTCTGTAAAAGGCAATCTAGGGTATACACGAATCCTTCTAGAATCTCTCTGTAACAGGCAGCCCAGGGTATACATGAATCCTTCTAGATCTCTCTGTAACAGGCAGCCCAGGGTATACATGAATCCTTCTAGATCTCTCTGTAACAGGCAGCTCAGGGTATACATGAATCCTTCTAGAATCTCTCTGTAACAGGCAGCCCAGGGTATACATGAATCCTTCTGGAGTCTCTCTGTAACAGGCAGACCAGGGTATACATGAATCCTTCTAGATCTCTCTGTAACAGGCAGTCCAGGGTATATACTCTGGAGCTCTGCACACTGCTTAATAGAGTCACAGGACACAAAAGCTGACAAGGCCACATCACCTTCACAGCACACGTTTTATTTGCAAGAGGCTCTCTCTGAAACTGAAGGACCATGGTCTCAATTTACTTCTGAAACTGCCACTCTAGAGTAAACAGCACAGCTTCCCTTTACACAGGAATCCTCTTGTAAGAAAAGTGAAGTCCAAAGTTAAACTCGCTGGAGGCTCAAAGCCAGCTTTGTCATTTTAGTATAAAACATAAAGTCACCTTGGGAGACCACATACTACTAATACTTATTCTTAGGTCACAAAAATACCACCCCCTCTTACCCCACCCCCGTTTCAGCTTGGCTTACTTAGAGACTTGTCTAAGGTGATGACAGTTATAGGCAAACACAGAATTCCAGTCAGACCCCTCTGAAAACAGGCTGTGGGAAGGAAGTGGCAGGCTGAGTCTAGCAAGTCTGTGCAGATGTTACAATCAGGAATGGGCTGGGGAAGGTGAGGATCTTACCAGGTAACAACTGCTGACACTGCAAAGGCAAACTTCATGGTTGGTGGGGGGGGGGGGGGGGGGGCTTAAGACTGGAAAGTATACATATATAAAACATTTTATAACTACATTTGTTATAGTTTTGTTTTCTTGTTTCTTAAAGTGAAGAATATGATATTCATGATAACTAATGAATAAATAGCTAAATTGTGGTAATATCAGTGAAATTCAAAACATTTTCTCATCACAAAAATATGTGATGAGAATGTGAACATGTTCACTTGAAAGAAGGAAGGAGGGAGGGAGGGAGGGAGGGAGGGAGGGAGGGAGGGTGGGAAGGAAGCCAACTGAGCGTTCTGGACCTTCCTCAACACTGTTCTACTACTAGATACCTTCACATGCTAATCCAATGTCTCTGAAAGTAAATACGCTGCTACTTAGATCATGAATAACATTTCCTCATATCTGAAAGGTCAAATGACAAACCGGAACTCAATCTCACCATCTGAAGCTCGTTTTATTACTAAGCATGCTTGTGGCCTGTAGCTCTGAACTCAAGCAACTGTTTAGGAGTCCCGCATTGCCATGAAGCATGCTAGAGGAGTTAAGCAACAGTTTATAATAGTATAGAATCTCCACACTGTAAGGCAGAAGGTTTCTGTAGAAATTTTAAAGTGAGAAGATGGGATACATTATGAATTTGAAGGGTTTACTTAGCTATAGAAGAAAGGCTGCACCATACACATCCATCCACTGGAACAAGGGAGAAAGAAGGGTTTCTCTCATGAAGTAAACATGATCATTTGAGGTGAAAGATAATTTCTTTCTTTGAATAAAGGGAATGATTTAGAGGGTACTTTAGATGACTGAAAACACCACGTGGTCATCCACTGCAGTCCACAGAAAGTAGGCCTGCACACTACACACTGACATCATTCCTCACTAACCGAAGGCATGGCTGCCTTAGAAGTACAAGAGGAGGCTGCAGGAGGAACTGTCTTCACCTGTATTGCCACTAGAAGTGTCCTTCTATTTTATCAAAAAGAAAAAGGGGGAAAAAAAGAGGAATTAAAAAGATGCCATTGGTTTAAAACAACAACAAAAATGCCAAAACCCTTGAACAAACAAACCTACAATAGCAGCACCACTCTTGGTGAGTCAAAAGGACTTGGTGTCTTAACAATTCAAGCCAATTACGTCTGCATAGAAAGCAGAAAATCCAGGATTGCAGTAGAGGAGGTTAACACAGGACAGAATCAGAGATACACACGGACTCAGATTTCTTAACTCTTACCTATGCTCACGCCAGTTAGAACCACATTTCTTTATGATGTCATGTGGCTCAGAGAAAGATGTTGCTATCTGTTTTGCTTATTTATTCCTATTAAAAATATTTTAAAATTAAATATGAATGTGACTGAAATTATTAAACTATTGTAAGAGAACAAACTGGAAATTGAATCTGCAGAACCAGAGACTGCACAGCAAAAAGCCTTGAAAGCGCATTGTCAAGAAGGACAAAGAACACGAAATAAACCCACAGAGGCCTTCCTTCCTGTGAGCACTTGTGAAGAGGAGTATTTCAGTGTTATCCATCAGTATTTACTATTTAAAGAAACACTGTGAGTTCCCTGCAGGAGACAGAAGCCAGCTCCCCATGTTTACAAGGAAGGATAGGATGGGAGATGATGCTTCTCAGTACATTTGAGCAGAGCAATGCTGAACTATGGCGATTGGACTTGAGGACATTTCTGGATCACATGTCCACATTCTTGTACTGTCCAGGATATAACTTCCCCCTATAATGGTGGTGAAATTAAACCCACAGGTCTGCACATTCAGCAGCAGGGTGCTGTGCGGTTGGATCACTTGCAATCCTGGCACTGGGGAATCCTAGGCAGGAGGACTGCAAGTTGGAGGCCCTGCCTCAGAGGGGAAAAGTAGGTGCTCTGCACTGAGTTGCCACAGCACAAAGTTCTCCAGAATTACGTTTAAAGTCATGTCCTCCTCAATCCACCTGCATATCCCAAACCACGTTCCAGTACAGCATGAGAGCTCAGTAACTTCTTACACCAAGGTTACCTACAAGAGATGGAATGATGTGTGTGAGTGTGGATGGGTGTGAGAGTGTGTGTGTGCGCGCGCGGGGAGTGGGGAGGGTGTTAGTGAATTGTTCCACTTAGGTTTGGAGCAGTTAACATTAAAAGTGCCTGCCTGCCTGCCTGCCTGCCTGCCTGCCTGCCTGCCTGCCTGCCTGCCTGCCTGCCTGCCTGCCTGCCTGCCTGTCTTTCTGTCTGTCTGTCTAAGAATTTGCTCAAAAGCGGCTTGGCTTATTTTCTTCACATTAATAACCAACCTGCTCTACTCTTTCCAGCTAAAATAAACGACAACCACAAGGAAGAGGCGAAAGCCCGTGAGTGCATCAAGCATTCCTCCGTTCAGAAGCCTTGCTTTAGTGACAGTCTTTAAAGACGATCAGGTAAATCAGCCCTCTATTTTCTAATTAAAAACTACCTGTTTTCAGTACTTTTGCACACTGTAAAGTTGTAGAACCTAGTTATTCTTATTGGTTTTGAGCTAAAAAGTCTCAACAAAGACCTCGTATTTAAGTACAAGAGTATCCACGTGTAAGACCCACAGGACCTGGAGGAGGAGCAGCTCTGCACCACCCCTTCCTGATGTATACATCTCTCTTTAACAACTAGAAACTTCAGGTTAAAATTCTGAGGCCCGAGACTGACTGAAATGGAGTAGACCTCTTCAGTCTCACAGGGATCTCCTCTGCCCTTCTTCCATACCTGGCACCCCAAAGGCAGCAGCATGTCCTGTTCTCTTTATGTGGGTCACAGATGGCCCGAGCCCCACGACTGACTCCCGAGTCATCAATCAGGATCACTCGCCTCTTCTTCCTTCTGGTACCCTCTTTCAGAACTCGCTTCTCAATCACCTCTTGGCAGACAATGTGCCCTTAGTCTCTTCTTACCTGAACTCCCATATTCTATTTAGGGCACACCAACACAGGTTTGCATGACATTGACATGTCCTTTACTGGCTCCTGTTCAAAACCCCATCCTTGCACACCCTCTGGACTGGTTCATATTTCTTAAGAATAAGAAAATGAACATGCACTTCCTTATCTTTTTCATTCAGTGTCCCAGTTATTAAATCTAAACATACAGCTTTATATGGATAATTTTAAATAATAAAATTTCAATAGATAAACAATTGGGGAAAGTCATTAACTTACAGTATACCCATAAATGAATGAACACACACACACACACACACACACACACACACACACACACACACACACACACACACAGCATATATAAGGAATAGTCCTGCTTACTCTCAAAGGCATTACTGAATGATGTAAATACATAGTAGATAAATATTTCATTCAAATTGACTAAATCATTCACTGGAGTATGCATTTATATTGATGATATTGATAGGAAGTTATTTATAGAAAGAGGTATGATGTGCCTTAAATAACTTAAGAGTCCAGAAAGAAATGTGGTTCTCCAAGGAAATAAAGCCCTGTGACACAGTCCTGACCTGATCTTTGAGGAGTGATGAAGTCCAAGCAGGGGCAAGTCATATACCTGTGGGAAATCTGGATAAATAAGAAGGGAAACTGCAAAGCAAGAAGGAAAGAGGAAGCAAGCACCATCTGCATTCTCCTGGAGAAAGAGAAGGATTCCACACAGCTGGTGCAGCCATGAGGGGCTGCGGGAAGAACCAGCCAGCAGTGGTTCAACAAGTCCAGCTGGAAAACCTCTCGGGTTCTTTCAGGCAAAACGTCCTACAATCCAACACTTCCATTATTTCTGATTCTATTAGATGTCTTCCTAAAGACATAATTGAAGTTTAAGTTGGTTATGCATTTAACAAAATTATAGCTTATATTTACTATATATGCTACAAATAAAAAATAAATGGAAGCCAGGCGAGGTGGCACACGCCTTTAATCCCATCACTCTGGAGACAGAAGGAGGCGGATCTCTGGGAGTTCTAGGCCAGCCTGTTCTGCAAAGTGAGCCAGGACAGTGAAGGCTACACAGAGAAACCCTGTTTCAACAAACAAAGAAAACCAAGTAAATAAATGAATAACAGAAATAAATAAAGGGAAAATCATGGCTTTCAAGAAGCTCCTGGTCCTAGGGGAGACAAGAGTTGTTCATTCACAAGTTAGGGAAAAGTTAAAAAAAAAAATCCAAAGAAACCTAAAAAAAAAATAGTAGGATTCTCTGCCATAGTCTCATTTTGTCTACAGTGAGGACTGGTTTACGGAGATCGTAAAAATCCTGCAGCATTAAAATGATCAGGATCTCTAGTCACAAGTCTACGAGAAACGCAGACAGCGGTTCCTTACTGTACAGTGTGCCTGAGAACACAGGAAATTAGTATGTTCAAACAGAACCTGAAGATGGTAAGCAAAAGACACTGTTACTAACATTCTCTCGCGAGAGATACCTTTCCTTAGAGAAACTTGTGTTGATGTACAAATTATATTATTCACGTTCTAACTTAATGCAAAGTTGATGTGATTAATTATAGTTAAATTATCTAAAAAGATAAACCTGCAGAATTAATACTGATTTTAACTCTCTTTGGATTAGTTCATGTGGTAAATCTCCATGACAGTGAGATCAGAAAGGGCTGAAGGAGGAGTAGCTCGGAGGAGACCACCACACCCTGGGGCACAGCAACTGGACGGGCTCACTTCTCGCTGTATCACCACGGCTTGTGCAGAGGTCACTGTGCCTCAGGTACAGGGATGTGAGCAGCACACATACATATTTAGAACTCACACAAGAGTTACTATTAATAACTCGGGTGGAAGGAAAAGTAAGCAAATACTGCCTGAACGGCGCGTTTCATAGGTCAAAACAGATAGAAATAAACCACTCTAAAAAACCAAAATTTACAAGGGAAAATACTCAGGAGCCAAAAATAAGCCAACATTTTTCAAAATGTATTCGAATGGCCTAACAAGGACCAATACAGTGCAGAAAGAAAACTCACTTTACTAAAACATCAGTAAGAACAACTATGTCATGATCTCATTCACTGTGAGAATAGTTTTAAGTAAGTAGCAAATGAAAATTAAAACCTGAAACGTTATTATGTATGCAACATAACTGTCAGCTATGAGATACATTCTACAATGGAGTTTCCGAGATGATAACCTGGGGAGCAGTACAGACCATGGGTCTGGCACAGCCGTCTCCAGAGTAACTCCTGCTTGAGCAGGCAGCAGGGACGCACAAGGCCATCAGTCCTGCACCAGAGTGAACAGCATCAGAGTGTGCTGAAGCCATGTAAGACGGACAGCGCTCAATAGGGACATGTTGAAAACTGATGCTGATCCCTGTGTACATCGTTATTTTCTAAGAGTACAAACTAGCGAAAAGAATGAGAATGGTCAGTTTTAGTGAGCTTAGATTCTCCTGTTTCTGTCCTGGCTACTGTCAATAACGAGGGGATGTAGACTTGGAAAGTGTTAAAGGGAAGAAAAGGAAAAGGTGTGTCTTGGAGCTTACTTCCCTGACACGTAGATGAGTCATTTCAAAGTGCAGCCTTCCTCCACACAGATGCCATGTGCAAACGTAGCAAGGTGACCTGGCAGAACGCTTGCTCTCCCATGTCACTCTCTCTCCTTCTACTTAGTCTAGGGTCTGCTCCATGGAGTGGTGCCTGCCCGTACTTGAAGGGACACGTCTTGCCTCGGTTACTCTAAACCAGACTGCAGCATAGGCCTTTCCAGAGGCTCATGCTCTGGGGACCCGAGAGCCTGTGAGATGACAGTCATCCCTGAGTACCACACCAGACTGCACTGGGATGAGGAGTGAAGAACGAAGAAGCTCGCACGCATTCTGTCAGAAGATAAGATGTTCCATGTTACCAGGGTGCACTGGGATGAGAAAAGGGGCCATGGGCCAGAATGAATAAGATTCTCCACAAAACAATACATATTAAAGCTTTAGCAATACGATAGTATGCTTAAATACAAGCTACATGGAGCTATGAAGAGTCATAAGTGGTAAGGAGGTTTGTAAATGCTTAGTTTGCAGGACAGAGAAATGGGCTACTAACAGAGGCTGTCAAACAAGAAGAGCTGTGGAGTTGAATGATTCCCACAGGAATACTGCAGACCACTAAGGAAAAGCTATGGGTCTCCAGTTAATCACTTCTCCAGAGGCAAATGTCACAACCAATGTAGGCTTAAGAGTCCTCCTGACAGATTCAGACAGATGCTAGATGACAGACAGAACTTAGAAAGTCTTCCCACTTCAGAACCAGCAGCCACACAGGGGCTCATAACACTAACTCTGAGCAGGAACAGGAGGATAACAAAATAGTCAAAGTATCAGCCAAAAGGCATCGAGATAAGAAAATGAATAGTTCTAGAACATTTGTGCAGGAATTAGGCAGAGCAGCAGGGTTATGCTATCAATAAAGAACCTTCAGTAGATACACATGCAGACAGCTGGCCACATAGGGACAGGAGGCAACTGCTTGTGTGACTGAGACCAAGTCACTTCATTACTCCAAGGACTCTCAAAGAGGCCGTGAGTCAATCAGATTGTATTGTAAAGAGTAGAGAAAACAACTAGTCCAACAGAGACCCTAGTACACAAGGATAGCCATGATACTCTCCAGAGTAAGCTATCTCTCATGAAATTCCGATGTTGGACTACCATAGTGGTTGGAAGAGGTTGGAAATTGAGGATGAACCTTCCACATCAAGTTCCATTGAGCAGAGGAAGCTGCTGGGCAAAGACCAGCCCTGCTAAAATAGCACAGAACTATACCATGACCAGCATGTGGTGTCCTACAAGCAGGACTCACTCCATGAGGTTATCATGCCAGGGGTCACTTCGAAGAACTGAGGGGAGAAACCCAAGACCTCTACAATCAAAAGCAAGTTCTAGCGTAACACCTAACAGAAAGAGAAAACAGGGAGACTGCACTCTGGCAGATCAAGGAGAGTAGTTGTCAGCTACTGGAAAGAGACGAGGACAGGAAGGGATGATAGTCAGAGATGATTGAGATTGCAGAGTTGTTGAGGAATGAGTGAGAGGGAGAGTCAGTGCTCACCTTCTCAGATAACCTATGGGAAGCCCATGAGAACACAAATGCGAAATGCTCTGCCAATATTTGACACTTAGATCCTGACCTCTAAGTCACACCCTCATTAAGTACCCCTCAGCCTAATGTCTTCTCCAGCATCTTTCTGACAAGGACTTTTAAAGAGTCAGCTGTGCCTGAAAGAGACTGTTAATGTATTTGCTAGTACCACCTAGCATGGTATCACTTCTCAGCTAATATTACCTCCAGAATGTCAGCTTCTTGATGGTTACTGAGAGGAAGTAGTTCCTCAAACCTGCCACTAGGGTTGCTCTTCCTTCCAAGACCTAACAGGTAGCCTACAGAGCAAGGACTGAGCAGCCTGCTCACCACCTCACACCTTGCCCAGGGCTGAATGTGAGTGTTCAGCTGCAAAGGGCTGTTGGCCACCTTGCCTTCTCAACCAGCACTGACCAGCTTTTGCTTTACTATCCACGAATTTTCTATGTGTGGCTTTGATTTAAGGTTCTGAGGTTCTGCTAGGCGGTGTTCTCCCACTTGGAGTCATGCCCTTAACTCCTCTGTCTGGCAGTGAGAGGAGCGAGTGAAAGGGAAATACACAGAGCTTTAATGCCTGAAACTGGTGGTCTGCAATGCTGCCCCAGGATACACTGAGT
The DNA here is from genome assembly GCF_021556685.1 of Rattus norvegicus. Taxonomy (NCBI): domain Eukaryota; kingdom Metazoa; phylum Chordata; class Mammalia; order Rodentia; family Muridae; genus Rattus; species Rattus norvegicus. The sequence goes on from NC_141551.1 coordinate 79,782,527, forward strand.
CAGCACTGGGTACAGGCAGAGGTGGGTCCTGAAACTGAGGGTTTGCTTTGATGGCTTTCCCAAGATCAAGCCAAATGCCATGAGCTGTGCAAGGCAGCAGACAGAGGTCCTACACAACCTGCTTTGGAGCTCTGGACTGAAGTCAGGGTGGGTTTGAAGAAGAATCCCATCGAGGAATACATAGTCAACAGTAAAATTCTAGCTGTTCCTGCCCTCATAAAAAGGAAACACAGACACAGACACATCCCTCACTGCAAAGCCAAGGTCAGATATGTCACATTTAAAGCAGAACTTTTAAGAAAACTTAACATTTATTCTGATGACTAGTCAAAGCAATAGCCATTGCCTGCGAGCCAGGGGACAGCTGCTGCTGGGTCCGTCATTGAAGCGCTCTTCTGTATGATGCACATTAGCAATGCTCACCCAAATCCTTACCTGTGTGCAATGACTGTGTCGGCTCTGCAAAATGAGAGCCACGTCTGTTTGCAAAGATGTCATCAACTACACTCAAGTGTCCTTGTCTGCAAAGTGTCTCCATGTTCCACACACACAGAAAAGCTCAAGTAAACAACCTTTGGAGGTGGAAATCACTCCTAGAAGGGATGGTGGGAAGGACTGAACACCTAAGCAGAAGAACTACAACCAAGAACCTTGTGGATAGCAGCCTAAATCATAGCAAGGGGTTCAGAAGAGCAACTGGGTTTGTAAAAAAAAAAAAAAAAAAAAAAAAAAAAGGAGGGAATTTCTTAACGCACAAATCACCCCAACTTTCAGGCATCCAGCCACTACTTGAAACTGCACTATGTTTGTAACAAGGCTCTGTCAGGACAAGTTTCCCCTAAACTGAAGAGAAAAATAGAAAATTTCCTAAATCACCTGTGACAGGTAGGTAGGTGTGTGTGTGTGTGATTATACTCATAAACTAAGTCGAAAAATTTGCATGACAATTCAACTATAAACTGAACTTCAACTATGTAACTGAAGAATTACTTCTGTACATAGGATTTTGTGATATCCACTGAGATGTCCAAACACATATCAAAAGAAGAATACCCTGCTTCACTTTCTCCAGACTGCTTCTCCCTACTCTTAGGAGCAGGACCCATCATCTGCCCAGTTGTCTCAAGCACAAACTTAGAAAGCACGCACCCTTCATCTCATAACCAAGTACTCTCACCTTCTCTACAACAAGCCCTCTCCAGTCAACCTCAAGGTCCTGATTTGTGCCCATCACTCTGTCCCACTGCCACCTTCTAGACCAAGTCACGATCATCTACAGTGAAAGCACTCCCACAGTCCCCCAGATAGATACCACAGCCGAATAAATGCTCAGAGGAAGTGGGGTGCTTGAGATACTCAAGGATATCTGCTCAGATTATTAGAAAGCTGGCCTGAACAAGATATGTATGTGCCTTGCCCATGGCATGCAACCTCTCCTAGGCTGCCATGTGCTTGGGTACAAGTCTGCTTTCTGTCCTTGAACTCTTCAGACTTGACCTATTCTCGTCTTTGGATAGTGAGCATGTCTGTGTCCTGCCCTGTTCTGCTCACTAGTCAGTGAGATGGCCTGGACGACACAATCGAAGGAGTCACTGAATTGAGTCTTATCAATTGCTGCCTGCCTGTTCTGATTAACAACCACCTTTGCAGTGGTTGTGCTCCTCACTTTAAACTACATTCTTTTTAAGTTCTCAGAGAATATGCACTTGGTCACCATCATTAATAAATGCATTCTTAACACCTGCAGCAGGGCCTTGTTTATGTCTGCTGACTGAGGATAAGGCACTAGGAAAAGCCAGCTTGTTTCTGTTAGTTTCCACTGCTCCCTTGGGTCACCTACTATTCTTGTAGGTTATCTATTTGGATCCTGGAGTGTGATTTGGTTTCCCGATGCTCGTACTGTATATAATGTGGACTAGTTCTAAGTCAGAAGTGGAAACATTTTCATTACAGAAGGACTGCAGGATACCTGAGATGATGTGGTTCCTAGGCTGACTTTGCAGTGATGTTGCAATACAAGAAAGAAAAAAGAAAAAGGAAAAAGAAAGTTGGTTCCAGGTTAACAGGAGCCTGAGTATCATCTCCTGTCTCAGGATGTGTGGTCAGGAGAACAATTCTGGTCCTACACCCTGGTTTTGTTTGCTTACTTTTCTCTCCCCATACTTAAAAAAATATTCTTTATATTACCAATGGAGGGGTGTCAATATTTAAGATATAACTTGGGAAGACAATATTTTCATATAAAATATCAATATGTACAAGTAATAAGTCACACAAGCCTGTTAAGCCTAACTTAACTCTGGTAAGGTATAGTTAGCATTGAAGGCTCAGGAGCTACCATAGGTAATGTCTAGATGTACAACACAAAACATACAGCTTCCTAGGGAATTTTTAAATGTCAGTGATTTCCTCGTATAAGACATGAATCTAAATAAAAGCATATATTACACACAAAGCAGTATCTTCCTGATTTAGATACTATAGAAGGTTGTTTTTTTATCCCTCCCATATAACCAGAGACTGTATCAAAATCAAGATAACACAAAAATGTGATCTTTTCAAAAGATAACCCTGTCTTCTCCACCTTTCAGAAGTAAAACAGCATGTAAGTATAGTGATCGAAAGAGTGTGAGTTCAAATATGTGTCCTTACTCACCTTGCTTGGGATGCTAGGGAGATAGTCATTTTTCTCAAAGCCTCTGACATATGGCAAGATTAACCCAAACAAAGGCAGACATACTGAAACAAGCTCACAAAAAGACTTAGGGGATCCTCCTGACCCCTAAGAGAAGGAACAGCTCTGAGGAAGTGAAGAAGTATGCAGCTTCTCATTAGGACAAGGTATGAGAGATGAGCCCAGGCAACAACCTCTACAAAGCAGCGCCACACTCTGTCTGACGACTTACAATCTTGGTAAGAAACTCTTGAAGATGTGTGGTGGTTTGAATGAGGATGCCTCCCTGGCTCCTTGATCTGAATGTGTGGTTTCCAGCTGGTGAACTTTTTAGGAAGGGTTATGGCCTTGTTGGAGGTGTATCAGCAGGGATGGGCTTTGAGGTTTCCAGTCCCAGTCAGACGCCTCCTTTCCCAACCTCTGTGCCTGATACCTGTGGATAAGATGTAGCTCTCAGCTACGTCTCCACAACATGTATTCCTGGCAGCTGCCATGCAGCTTCCACACCGTGATGGTCATGGAAACACCCTCTGAGATTGTAAACAAGTCCCTAACTAAATGCTTCCTTTTATAAGTTGCTTTAATCATGGTTTCTCTTCACACTGATAGGAAACTATGACAAAGTTATATCGGGAACTTGAATATTGCTGTGACAGGCCTGACCATGCTGTTTTCTGATACTCTGGATCAGGGAAAGCATTAGAATTCTCTAAGCAAAGCTTAATCCAAGAGCATGGAAGTGAGCAGGGCTAAGGAGAGAGGCCCAGCTCAAGACATTCAGAAGGGAATGGCTAAAGTCGGTTCTTGGGATATTTTGGCAAAGAATGCAACTTCTTTCTGCCTGTCTCTTTAGAATCTGCCTGGGGCTAAATTGAAGAGTTTTGAATTAATATTAGCAAAGGGGATTTTAACACTACGTACTACTGAGTATGTCAAGTGGCTATTAATAACCAACCTTATACAGATCCGCAATGGATGGGAGCAGGCACAGCAGAGGAAAGACAGTTTGTACAGGTTTACAAGAACTCGAGCAGCAGGACCTCTAATACTGGAGCCGAGTTCTGTCCTCACAGAGAAGCCAGGTGAGGAATGGCATAAAGAGTTGGATCCTTGGGGCAAGAACCCACCCAGCTCATCCTGCAAATAGTACCAGGAAAGAGCAAAGGGGACACCCCCACCCAAAAGCCAACTATACTAGAAAGCTTATGCAAATGCAATTCTAGGAGGGGCCGGGTTCTAGGCTAAGCAGGCCGACCTCCAAAGTGGTTCTGGACTTACAGTCAGAAATACAGGAGTAACAAAGTTATGGAATCCTTATCTGTGATTAATTAAGGAGGCCACTGAGGTCGGGCATAGGACTGGGTTCCCTGCAGTGAGGACAGCAGAGGTCATCCTGTGAAGCTGTGAAAGTGAAGCCTGGAGCACTGAAGACCACAGGACGTTGGAGATGTCAAAGCCAGGGGACTAGGACACCACACCTGCTGAGAGCCACAAAGAATAGAACCAGCCCAGGAGAATCTGTTATGCTCCACAGAGCTGAAAGAGTGGGAGACCCAAAGAGCCTGCTATTCTTTTTGAAATCTAGCATCGAGTCACTGGGTTGGGAGTTTGTCCCACTGGGTGTCTGTCTTGCTTTGATTCAATATTTCCCCATGGAACCTCCTTCCATCCTTTTGGAAGAGTAGCTGCCTTCATTAGGGTTTTACTGGTATGAAGAGATATCGTGTTCTTAGTAATTCTTTTTTAAAAAATTAATCATTTTACTTACTTACATCCCGAATGTTGACCTCTCCACCCCCACCCCCACCTCCCACCCCCAACGAGTTCTTCCATCTCCTCTGTACCTCTGAGGGAACTTCCCACACACACCTTTCTGCAGAACCCTGCCCTGGGGCACCTAGACTCTAGAGGATTAGGTGCATCCTCTCCCTCTGAGGTAAGACAAGATAGCCCTCTGTTACATGTGCTGGTGGCCTCAGGTCAGCACAGCAACGCTTACAAAGGAAAACATTTAACGGAGCTTGCTTACAGTTTACTTCTGTGAAACAACCCCTGAAGCTGCTGACCAAGATGGCAGCATGCATTTTGCCTTCAAAACTCTCTTTTGCTCTCTACTCTTGGGGCTACTCCTAGGTCCCTGAATACCTGAGTATAATCCTAGACATCTGTAATAAGGCTTTCAATTGGCAATAAACTGGGACTGGGTAGTCATCTTTCAAGGGATACCCTACAGAATGATGGGACACCAAGCTATAAAATGTGTGCAGGACAACACTATCAGGTTGCTCAACTCCTAATAGTCAGATATGCTCCTGCCATTATCACAGGATGATAACACACACACACACACACACACACGCACGCGCACACACACACACACACACACACACACACACACACACACATATATGCATGCCACATGGAACCTTTCAACCTGTCAGAAGCTCTAGTTTGTGCTCTATTACTGTGTTTGCTAAAGAGCACACACAAGAGCAATTTGAGGAGGAAAGCCTTGGTTTAGCTTACTAGTTATATGCAAGCACTGAGGGAATCTGGGGTAGGAGCTCAAGACAGGAACCTGCAAGCAGGAACTCAGTCAGGAACCAGGAGGAAAGCCACTTGCTGCCTTGCCCTACCAGCCTGCCCTATCAGCTTGTACAACCGTCATGCCAGAGGCCAATCTAATGTAGGCAATTCTTCAATAGAAATTATCTCTTCACAAGTGTTAATAATTTGTGTCACATTATAAAGGCTAACCATCACGACATCAATGTAGTGTCTCTCAAAGATTTAAAAGAGGGAAAAAGAAAAAGTTCAAATGAATCTATGTACCTACCAGAAAAGCATGAAACTGCCTTAACTCTGGAGAGGGAGGAAGGGAAGGAGGGAGGGAGGGAGGGAGGGAGGGAGGGAGGGAGGGAGGGAGGGAGGGAGGGAGACAGACAGACAGACAGACACAGTGAGAGAGAGACAGAGAGAGAGAGAGACAGAGAGAGTATTTTAAAAAGCCAGTACAGAACTAGTGAAATAGCTTTAATACCATTAAAACCATAAACTCCGGCAAGAACTGCCTGTAGGCCTGGTAGGCCTGGCTTTCATTATTATCTACCCAAACACTTGGTATACACATAGCATTATGCAGGCTAAGACAACTACCATAATCACATAGTGTCACATACTTCATGCTTTCTACAGAGAAAACCATCACTACTGAACAAAGTACTCATGGGACCTTAACTACCCAAAGCAAAGCCACAATGCTTACAAACCATGTGAACGCAACCACTAGCTTGGATGTGCCTTTTTCTAAAACAACGAGATCTCTTTAATTATACTGACCTGTTCAAAGTATGCTGTGGCTGCCCCAAAGATAAAATTTCCTGTAAATACAAAGTGTCATTTAGTATTAAACATCTATCCTTAGTCTCTCGATCAATGTTCTCCAAGCAAAGCAGGAAGAAAAAAAGCAAATTAACTTATAAGTCCTAGAATATAAGAAATTAATGAACCATGAGAGAAAATAAAATAAAGAAGTGCACTGGTACAAAGAAGACAATATAATTAAGCAAGTCTTTCCCTCGCATCTCACACCCATCAGAATGGCTACTATTAAAATTTAATTAATTAGCCAATTAAAGGAGAAAAAGGAAAAGCAAGTATTGTTGGGAAGGAAGATTCTTTTTACACTTCTGGTGAGAAGGAAAAAGGTACAGGCTCTATGGAAACCAGTGTAGTCATCAGACATGGACGTGGGGGTGGGAGTGGGGTGAGGGGGAGAACAGGAGCAGGAGCCAGTGGAGAGCAGGGACAGGAGAAGAGAAGGGGGAGAAAGACGAGGAGAACGGAAGGAGAGGGCGAGCAGAAAATGTAGGGCAAAGAAAACATGGGGAGAGATGAGAAAGTGTGGGGAGAAGAAATAAACTCCAAACTAGGAGCTAATTCCATAAGGGTCTAAGAGTGACATGATCACCTGCCAATCATCCTGCTATGGAAGGGGAGCCATCCTGACAGGAGGGCACAACAGGTGAGTTCCATGGAGAAACGACATGGTTGGCGCCATACTCTACTCATATAACACTAAACACAGTCATTAGTAATTTACACTTCAAAGCCATCTTACTTGTGTGTGTGTGTCGGGGGGTGTCACTTGCTTTGACAGAGTCTCTGAAGCTGTGTCAATCATGAACTGTGTAGAGTTTCTGTGCTTAGAACCTCTGAAGTATCTGGTCACACACTCAGAAATCCTCCTGCCTCTGACTCCTGAGTGCTGAGACTGAGGTGTATGCCACCATACTCAGCCTTCAAAAATATTTTGTAAAACTTCAGTTTCATTAATTCCTTGAAAATGAAAGTATCAGGGACCAAAACAAGACCAAAGCTATCTGTGAGCACAGATGGACACCACCGAGAGCTTTAAACTGTGTTCAGGAGACTTTGCATCACCTTTTAAAGAGGTACTTTAAAAATGGAAACTGAATCTGAAGATAAAACTCATTTATATTTCATGTATGTTTTATGGAAAAGACTGTACATGATGTCACATAATATTTTAAATAATTCTGTGCAAAAAGTGCAGTTTTGGGTATAGAATTTTCCACTCACAGTATTAAAAAGGCACTCAATTATTTTAAGATTTTGAAGATGTTTGGATTTTAGGCTTTCAGACCAGGGAAGCTCCTGGGAGAAACTAAGGCTGACATACAGCTCTGTGGTAGAGTGCCAGGGCTGACAATACCAATTTATAAATTCAATTTCTAGCACTGGAAAACAAAAGAAACAGATGAGCAACGCTCGGTTGTGCAGCAGGAAGCCATCTCTATCCAATCTGCTGGTGCACATCCCAAGCACTAAGATGGCTGCTGGCCTTACCATCACACACAAAGGATCCAGCTTCCTCTCTCTGGGAACTACCCTACTTTTTACTGCATGTACGTCCTACTACATATTAGGACCTGATCTATGAGATTATTAAGTGGAAACACACACATACACGTGCACATACACACAAGCATGACCCCCACCACCAGCAGTAACAACAAACGACACCAGAAAGTGACAGAGAAAAGCAATGTAAGACTAAAGACTTGAGGCTTTCCAAGCCACTAGATGAGCAAACAGAGCTGTAGGAAAGCTGACAGTGACACAGTGATAGTCTTACAGATGAATGAAGAATTAGCAAACTCTGATCACTCCTGCTTAGGTAGGGCCGTGAAGATTTTGGTTGGACAGTCGAAGCTAGAACCACCCCCCCCCCAAAACAGAACCATATTGATAAGGTGACTGACAAGGGCCAAGTGACGGTGGAGTGTAGGAAGAAGTGTGAAGAGTGGGAAGGGAAGGGAGGAAGTGCACACGAGGGCAAGGCTTCTGATGCAGGGTTGCGATGGTGTGCTGACCTCACAGGAACAGTGAGCCGGGCTGTTTTCTTTGCAGGATGGAGGGCAGCACTGTTTTGCTTCATGTGTGGGATAGTGCATCCAGGGAAGCTGGGTACAGGCACAGAGGAGAGGACAGAGGGAGGCAGATCTAGTCAGCAGGAGGACTGACACCACAGGGGGCTGTCTCAAAAGGACACTTGAGCTACTGCATACTGACCACAAGGAGGTGGCCTGTGAGGACAGAAGCAGGCAGAAAGAGAGAGGATGCTGGGGAAATAGAGGGTGCATGGGGGTAGTCATCTTATAAAGGCTTTGTCCTACAGGAATGGGCTACACTGACTTAGTCACTTCTAAAGAACTGAGGAGAGATCGGGGGGCACAGACAAAACAGGCACTGAGTCAGAGAGAGGAGATGAAGGTAGGAACTGCAGGTGACAGCATAGCCTGTGTTCCCAAAGATCCAAGGGACAAAAAAGAATGAGGGTGACCAAGGGCTTCCATCACACTTAACAGTATTTGGGCTGCTCCTACTAACTCTGTTTTTTGTTTTTTGTTTTTATGCTAGCTTTCTAGAAGTTATCTTTTTCTGTGTGTCTATATATGAAATTAAAAGTTTCTACAAGAAAAGCTATTTCATTACCCAAAGTCCTAAACTCGTGCCCACTGCAGAAACTGGCTTTTTCCAGAGGGGCATGATCATTAGCTAACAAGTAAACAGGAGACAATTGATTTGATTTCAGACCTGAGGTGACAGAAATGGCATCTTCAACTCCTTTCTCCCTTTCAAGCCCACCAGTTATTTTAAACTGCTGATTTTAACAGTCAGATACATTCAAGCATTATCTGCTCCTGTCAGAGTCTGTTCTACTGTACACTAGACACCTCTGTCACACAGGAAGCACAGCAAGCACATTCATGCTCTTCAGTCTGACCCGAAGGAGCACTCTAGACATTCCATGTTCTGCCTTCCTAAACATAAGGGTCACTCACTTGTTTCTGAATAGTTTAACAAAACAAAGATCTACTTCTCACACCTCCCTAAAGGGAGGTGAACAGCAGTACACAAATAGGTGAGAAGAAAAGGCAAACACATAGAATTTAACCTCTTATAACAAGAACTTTGGTTGAGTTTTGTCTTTTTCTAGCTAAGAACAATCAACACCCTTAGCTAGTACACTAGGTTCTTGAAAGGCCTGCTTTAAAAATCTATCGTACCTACTGAAAGCATCTGTGGCAGACTCACAAAACCAAATTCTTCAACAGAACAGAAATAGCTAAGAAAGGTTTGTGAGAGTGTGGAGCTGGGATCCACAGACAGGAGAGCAGTTTGACTTTCCCTCATTGGTGTAAGCATCCCGAGGTTGGTCCATTTTCTGCAAATGTCACTGGGACAAACATCCTCACAGCCATTCTTCTAGGTTTGCTAGAAACACATCTCCCCAAGGCCAGCAGGAAGTAGCTTAAGATCACAATGACCCTATTCCTGCTTCAACACCACTTTTCTAAAATTTTCCCTTTTTTAAATTAAACCAAAATGGGAAAATGTCTAAGCTCCGCCCCACAGTTACCTGGCAACAGCCAGGTGTGCTGACTCACTATAAAAGGGGCGGCTCCTCCCTCCTTACTCTCTTGCTCTTGCTTTCCTGCTCCTGCTCTGTCCTCTTGCCCCTTCCCTCCTCTCTCCCCATTTCCTCCCTGCCCCCTCTCCACATGCTCATGGCCTTCTCTTCTCCTCTCTCACCCTCCCTCTGCCTTTGACTCCCACCCCACGCCCTGAATAAAGTCTATTCTACACCATCCTGTGGCTGGCCCCTCAGGGGAAGGGATGGCTCAGCATGGGCCCTCCTAGAAACCCCTTCCCCACACCTGACTACACCTCCACCAAACATAGCCCCTCGTCGCACTCTTTTCATGAAACACAAGTCTTGACTTCATTTCCCTTTGCAGCTAAACGGTGGGCAATTCCTCTTTTTGTTTCCTGGAAGGTGATGAAGTCCACCAAGCCAGGATCAGTGGAGTAGCTGCAGCCTGGGAGTAAGACAAGGAGCAGTAGAGCAGTGGAGCCCATCATAGAACCAAGACACACACACGCCACATCTTCTCTCCTCTACTGTGGTCCTAGCTCCAAAATCTCAGATGTGCATAAATACCATGGAGTACATCATAGAAGTGAAGAATCCAGGAAAGTAGAAAAAACAAAAACAAACCAGGTTGTCCACTGTGTGTGTGTGTGCTCAGGAGACAGCGGGCTACGCCTGACATGAACTGGGAGGTTGAATGATGGGGGGGGTTTACCTGGGGAGAGGGAGGGAGGCTAACATAGAGGAAGAACAAGAGACAAATAATACCATAGTTGGTTGACAAAGCCTCAGAGAATGATATTCCTCTATATTTATCTAAAATTATACATAATACACACCCCCTCCCTCCCAAGGAAGTTAAGCCAACTGACAATGCCGCCCAACAAGAGCCACAAAATTACAAACAAACAAAACACAGTGTCAGGAAGAAGCAATCCTCCTTTCAAATGGCTGACCAGAGAAGTCACAATTACTCCCCAAACAGCATTCATTATAAAGAGCCTTGGCTGCCTCCCAGGGGCTGAGGGTGTACATTGCTGCAGATACCCAGACTTAGAACACGGTTCTCAGGAGATTCCAATTAGATATGACCAGAAAGCTGACCAGAAAGCCTGTCTCCTGCAGCCTAGCACCCGCGGCTCCATGAGGCTCTAGGGCGTGGTGGCAGCAATTAAATAGCTGCACCCGACGCCTATGAACCACAGTGGCATACATATAAAGGTGCAATGAATGGCACACCCATGCCAGGGGCCACCAACATCTGTCCACTCAGACTGACAGCCGACTTCAACAGAAAGGAAAGCATGCCTAGTACTGGAAATTCAATTCGCTTCCTGGGGATAGTGAGGTCTTGGACACTAGAAAAGAATCCACTGTTATCACTTGGCTCGACCAATGTAATCTTTACTACATTCTAAATTCTCCTCTTATACACACAAATAAGTATAGCTATAATCCTCATTATAGAAGCTTCTCTTTACAGCAAATGGAGACGATCTCAGGAAGGCAGAATGGGACACAACGCAGAGATCAATGGATTGCAGAGAGCCCAGTACTGCTGGGACAGATCTGCGTCACAGCTCTTGCACCTGTGGCTCAGGGAACACTGCAGAAAAGGGAATTCTGTAAGAGCCAGAAAGCCACAGGTCACCAGTAAAACAGGCGCCTAGAAATGGCCACATCACACAACTAGAACAAGAACAGCATCAAAGCACATGCTACTGTGGAAGGAGGAAACATTCTCAAGGAGTCACACTGACAGACAAAGAACCACAGGCTGCTACCGACAGCTGGGAGAATTAGCTTCTCTGGGAATGAGCCCTGCCAATCACTGTCCCATCCAGAATGGTCAGTCAGGCTTGAACGTATATATCCATAACAGCAACTGAGAGCTCAGTAAGTCACATTTACATAAATATGTTCAAACACACATGCTTATATGTATTTAACAATAATAAGAACAATCTATCAACTTGAGACTTGTGGAGACATAGGAAGAATTGGACAGAGGGTAACTGAGTGAGGCTGGAGAAAGGGGAAGAAGGAAAAGAAATGAGGTAATTCTCTTTCAATTAAAAGCATTTTTGAAAAAATTATATCAATGATAAGATAAATGATAAAAACATACTAGAAAATTGTAAAAAAATGGATAAGTTTACAATTCTGATTTTTTTTTTTTGTCTTTAAAAGTTTTTAACAAATTTCTACTACAGAGCGTCTGCTTGGGTCATCATCACACTGCCCAGCGGTGTGAGTGTCTGGGCTGTCACCCCCATGTTCAGCATCAAGTACCACAGCACAAATACCCACCACACTGTCCAGTACAGAGCTGATTTTCCTCAAACTGCGCAAGACATCAAACGTAACTGCGAGAGCACAGAGCTAGCAGCAGAAGCTAAGCAGAGTGTCAGCTCCTGTAATGTGGCCCACCACGGACAGTATGACCAAGAGAATGCATATGAACGCTATGCTATTATAGACGACTGTACAGCTTACTACTTGAGTATTGTGGGGAACACGAGGAAGTATACTGTCTCTTGTGGTAGATGTTAGACTGAGCTTGTTTTAAATTTTTATATCAGGATCAGTTAGAAACCCAACAATCCCATGGATATATTTTGAAAATTAAAACAGTTAGAAGTGCTATTACCGTTATATTTTTTAAAAGGGTAGAATTGTGCCCAGAGTAAAATTCCCATAATAGGAAAAAGCAGGCTGGACCGACAGACCCAACCTTGTGATGTCAAAAGAACAGTGAACACATGGTAGGCGGGGCATGGGCAGGCACCTCTGTCATGCCCCGCTGTCACGCCCCGCTGTCATCTGCTGCAGTCTCCACCACTCAGAGCCGCAGAGTTCTGCACACCACAACTATAGGGCCTCATGAAGAAACCATGGATGCTGACACATGGCACCCTCTCTGGGGTGAGATCTATGTCATTAGCAAGTCTGGTCTCTAGCTGTAGCATGTTTCAGCACGGAAGGGCAGGAAGCAGAAGGAGAGAGATAAACTGTTTCCGTTAGGATTTATCATGAGTGATGATAAATATTTTATACTTTATTCACATTTAGTATTGTTTTTTGTTCAATGGCTTTCAAATAAGTTGAATACAATAAAAATGTTTAAAAGTTGTATTGCTGAAATGTGTTGAATAGTGAGTCCCAGGAGTGGAAGCCCTGAGAGTGAATGCGCTCCACTCTGGTCCTCCACAGATAGCCACAACTGCACCTGAGAGTTCTCTGTGCTATACGTCGCACATGGATTCCTGATTGATCCAAAATGTGTGTGTGTGTGTGTGTGTGTGTGTGTGTGTGTGTGTGTGTGTACCGCAAAAGGACAGCTACTGAGTTAAAATGAATCTGTGCAAAAGGAGCTTAGCTTATTTTAATCAGAAAAGGGTGATTATCAAAGTGCAGAAACTCCCTTATATCTAGAAATGAATCCACAGATACTTCATGTACAGGATGAAGGCCAGTTATCCCATTAAAGCACACTGCAAAAAACAAAAGACATACACAAGAGCAGCACAAATTTAAGACCATTCACCTATCCATGTTGGACGCAGAGAGCTCATTAGAATAAATCAACTTGGGATAATGTGACAAGTGGCCAATGAATCACAGGTGTCAGACCTGCATCAGACAGTGACGTGGAAACTCCTTCTCTGCCTGTGGCACTGCTTTGCTAATTGTGATTCCTCCCTGAAATAGAGGAGACTATTTCAGACACAGCATGACTGAAATGTGAGCCCGACTTTCATCATGTGGTCAAAGGTCATGTCACATTTTCAAGTTGGGGTATAGAGGAACAAATTTGAGCTGAATAAAATAGCACCTTGTGCATATACTTTATACATTTTATTTAAAAAACTGATTAGAGTTTAAACCGAAAAATAACCCAAGTAATCACAGATAGGGTGTGTGTGTGTATGTGTATCTATGTATATATGTGCGTGTGAGAGAGAGTGTGTGTGTGTGTATGTATCTATGTATATATGTGTCTGTGATATCTATGTATACGTGTGTGTATATATGTATGTGTATGTGTGTGTATGTGTATCTATGTATGTGTGTGTGTGTGTGTGTGTGTGTGTGTGTGTGTAGATATGATAGAGTTGCTAGCTTCAAAATGGTATGCATAAATAAATGCTCTGCAGTCTCACTTAGATAATTTCTTTGTTGCTTTTTGGAAACTAAATACTATAAAATCTTTCCACTTGTCCAGAACAGGCTTTACAGGATTTTGAGCATACATGAATCTTAATGAAGTGATAACTATGGTCCACTGCATATACATTATGGCGTCAAGCCCTATGTTTGTGTGGTCCTGAGTGTGTGAATGTGTGGGTCTCTGCATCTGAATGTTTCTTATGCCTTCGCTCTTGAACAATTGTTAGGTTTGGTTTGTTCCATTCCAATGTGTTATTTTTTGTTTTAGCTGGTTTTTATCTATTATCATGGTTTTTATATATTATCATCCTAGAAACCAGTTGGTTAGCCAGGTGTAGTGATACACACCTTCAAGCCCAGTATTCCCTGGGAAGCAGAGACTGGCAGATAACTTAGTTCAAGTTCAGCCTGGTCTACAAAGCAAGTTCCAGGACAGCCAGGGGTGTTACACAGAGAAAGCCTGTCTCAGAAAATAAAGTAAAATAAAATAAAATAAAATAGAAAACAAACCAAACAAACAAAACCCTATTTGTTTTCTAATGAGAAGCAGAAAGGAGTGGATTCAGATAGGGAAGGAGGTAGAAAAAAAGCTGGGAGGAGCAGAGGGAGCAGAAACTGCAATTAAGGTATATTATAAAAGAAAAAAATCTACATTCAATAAAAAGTGAGTAACTATAATAGAAATATTTATTTAAAAATATTTTATGAGTTAAAATAATATAATGTATGCCATGAATATTGGCAGAGTAATTTTTAATATATCTAAGTACAAATAAGTAGAGATAAAATTATCAATGTGTACAAAATGAAAGATATTCACTTGTACCCTATGAAGATTATTATAATACTGTTCAGAGTATTAAATTTTATTTATAAAATTTAAATGCAAAAAGCGATATCCCAATGTAAGACCATTCATGTAAATAGAGGAACAAAATACAGAATCCTAAATTTAAATATATTTAATATCTGGTAAGTAAAATGTCAATGGCACCATGACATAATAGGGTAGAAAAGGTTAGTGATAAGATAAAAATTAAAACTCAAAAGCAGTAAGAGGGGCTTTTAATGCACTTGTGAAAACAGAATTTCAGACCAAAGAGCTTATTTTCTTATGAAAAGCTGAGCCAGCAACAGTCAGTGAATAGAAAATTCAAATATATCATGTAATGCTCATTGACCCAAAAGGTGCTTAAAATTGTTACTTCTGCAAAACCTCTCTTAATTAATGAAAACTTACCTTTAGGAGGAAATTCTACAGAAAATGGACCATTGAAGTTTGAATTAGAAGGCAAACACGTGTGATGGTTTGAAGAAAATGCTCTCACAGGCTCATCTGTTCGAATGCTTGGTTACCAGGAGAGAACTCTTGGCAGCAGGAGTAGGATTGGGAAGTGTGGTCTTGGACAAGGAAGGGTGCCACTGCAGAGGGGCCTCGGGGTTGGTTCTCTCTGGATGCAGAGCCCCCATCTACTTCTCCAGCCCCTGCCTCCAGCTCCCTCCCTGTTGCTCTTCACCATGATGCCAATGGACTAAACCTCTGAGATGCCAGTCCACACTTGCTCCAGGTGTCTTTTCACACAAGAAGGCAGCGACTAAGATGACACTTAGTTTTGGATGGAAAACTTCGTCAGTGAAAATGGGCATCACAGTAGCACGGCACAGTGACTGTCACAATTCAGAGACGTGCCTCCGTCAGCGAGGCAGTGACTGGTGCAGTGTTACCCAGGACTGAGGTTTCACAGAGCGGTGCGGGGGCTGCAGAGGCGGCTCCCTGGTTGGATTATGCACGGCTCTTGTACAAGATCCAAACCCCAGTGCTGTGTTGGGCTGTTCACAGCCACCTGGGACTTAAGGTCTAAGGAGACCTGAAACCACTGGCCTCCTTGGGCCAAGCATTTACACGCCCACACACACACATATGATTGAAAAAAACAAACAAACAAACAAACAAACAAACAAACACAGACAAAATCAACTACTTCCTACGACTTCCAACAGAGAATCTGTTACTTAAGTGTAACGTTTCCTGTGTGAAGTTCAAAGGCTGTCTACAGAAGGCAAAGACAGCCCATGCAGACATTAGACTGTCATGTAAAGAATGCCCCAACTACCGAGAAGCACAAAATGCCACTATCTCACTGGTGAATAGGGCAGCAGTGCGGCCGAGTTGCAGCAGGAGAGCAAACAGCAAAGAGCAGTAAGATCTGGCAGGATGCTCCTGCCACTACGACCCGACTGCTGGGACTCACAGTATTCACGGTCACAGCCGGCAATGTGAAAATCCTGTAAAGATCGCGAGTGCAGAGCCTGGCTTGGTGTCTCAGTCACTGTACACGTTCCTTATGGAGGGTTTCCATTGTGTGAAGAGACATCATGACCACAGCAACTCTTACAAAGGGGATACTGAAGTGGGACTGCCTGACAGTTCAGAGGTTTAGTCCGTTATATTTCACAGTGGGGAACATGGTGGCATGCAGGCCAATGAGGTGTTAGAGAAGAAGCTGAGACTTCTACATTCAGATCAGCAGGAGGAAGGAAGAGAACTGAGCCGCTGGGCTTGGCTGCAGTTTGAGACCTCAGAGCCCACTCCCACACTGACACACTATCTCCAACAGAGCGGCACCTACTCCAACAGGACCACACCTAACAGTGCCATCTCCTGTGGGCCTACGGGGGCATTTTAATTCAAGCCACCATACGGACTAGGACAATATAATCTCTTATGAAAGACTTTAATGAGAACTCAATGGTATTCAATAACTGTTTATTAAAACTGGGAGAAATTTAGCAGTGGTTTTCTCCTGAAGATGGGAAAGGAATATGACAGAAAGTGATGCAGGCTACTGAAGGCCACGGCTGCTGCCGGTTAAAGGGAAGAAAACAGTAATCTTGTCCGTACATCTGCAAGATTCCCAAGAAGATGCTAAGTCTCAGACAAAATGATATCTAATTTTTACAATAAAATCATATGTTCTATATAAATATTTGAGCTGTGAATTAGAGACCAAGGCAATTTTTTATGATTCATTCATAAAATTTAAGAATACAATGCTGAATATGCCTTTTGCTATGGACCTATATTTCTCCAATTTTATAATATGAATAATATTAATATGAATAAGAATTTAAAACAAAAGTCTAATGAAACATTATAAATGTAGTATACTATTTTTTTCAGGATTATTTGAAAAATTTATTGTAATTTTGACAAATCTCTAGTATGCTTTGTTACAAGGAATATTTCATAAGGTAATTGGAAATGCATTACAAATGCTATTGGATTATGGTCCTGTTCCAGTTTTATGGGTCTATCTTGGCTACTCAGGAAAATGGAAGGAGGAAAGCTAGTTCCATTATGGCCTGGGCTAAAATTACAAGAAGTGTAAACCGAGCCTGGACAACTGACTCACACAAATGGTAAGGGATGTGAAGTCAGGAACTCTATGTAATGCATTTGATATTGTAATCTTTGGGGCATGGAACAACTACCTGCACATTCAGTGAGGTTTAAAAGGTTTAGAAGGGGGGTGACTAGAGATGCAGCTCAGTGGTAGGACTGTGGCTCCAGAACTAGGTTCAATTTAGAAAAAGAAAGGCAAGACATACCACACAGTACAGGGCGAAAAAAGAAATGACAAAGGAGCCTGGAATCCATGAGCATTCAGAAGGCGGAGACACCAGCACTAAAGAAAGGCAGAAATTTGGCCATTCAAGTAGATCACCTGACCTCAGACTGAAACAGACCAGTACACAAATACACACACACACACACACACACACACACACACACACACACACACAACCTACGTTAAATGATGCTGTATAAGCCAAATACAAAGTGGAAATAATAAAATCAGCAGAAACACAGGGAAGAGTTGTCATCAAAAGACCAACAAGAGGTTATCAAAAAAATAGATGATAAAAGTACCTGTTGTGTGCTCACAGGGTGTGAAAGCAGACCTGTGTTTGAAATGATTTTAGATCAGAGTAAAAGACTCCACGCAACCAACTCCTGAGTGGTCTGTGTTTACAGTACAGGTCATCTCGTTTATATCCTTAACTCTGAGACAGTTTCCTTATTCCCTCTGAATGACCTACTACAGACCACACACTACCTCCAATGTCTAAGACAGAACTCCAAATGTGCGTGAAAAATAGAATGCATGTGCTTTCAACTACAAATCCCAGCAGTCTTCATTGTGAGATGACAGCAGCTCAGCCCCCTCCTCCTCCCTCCCTCCTCCCTTTGAGAGAGGGTTTCTCGGTATAGCCTTGGTCATCCTGGAACTCGCAGGGATAGGTCTGCGCCTCTGTGTCCACAGTGCTGGGACTAAGGCTCAGCACCACTACACCTGGCTCAGCTTCATGCAGCTTTGAGTATCTGGCTTTGTACAATAGTATACAAAGATCAAGGTAAATAATTAGGGAAAATTATAAGTTTAGCAACATATGGGAGCAACCTCAAAACTCCAATCAACAGAGAACAACAAAAAGCTAAACGGAAAAACTAAGAGCTAAGTGGAAGCCACACTGTAAAATGTCAGACGCACCATCCTGCCCTCACGGTAGTCAGCGTGGTCCCTGGCCGAAGCACACTATGTGCTCTGAGATGGCAGAGGACAAAGAGCAGGTAACCAGCGTCCACCGTGACAGTGCGCCTGAAAACATCGTCTCACAGCCCACACCAGTCCTGATGTTGCCGTGTGATAAGGTAATGATAACCAATAAAACTGTACATCCTGGGTTACTTAAGAAGAACATAAGACAGGAAGGTATGAATCCACTGCATCAGAATCGTGACGACAAAAAGCAACTAAACCAAACAGCATGGAAGTCGGCATGGAGAAGGATGCAACTCCATCCATTCACATCGCCCTGTGCAAAGCTCAAGTCCAAGTGGACCAAGGACCTCCACATCAAACCAGACACCCTGGACCTAATAGAAGAGAAAGCGGGGAAGAGCCTCAAACACGTGGGAACAAGGGAACATTTCCTGAACAGAATACCAATGGCTTATGCTCTAGATCAAGAATCAACAAATGGGATCTCATAAAACTGCAAAACTTCTGTAAGGCAAAGGACACTGTCATTAGGAGAAAATGGCAACCAACAGATTGGAGAAAGATCTTTACCAATCTACATCCCATAAAGGGCTAATATCCAAAATATACAAAGAACTCAAGAAGTTAGACTCCAGAGAGCCCAATAACACTACTAAAAAAAAAAAAATGGGGTACAGAGCTAAGAAAGAATTCTCAACTGAGGAATATCAAATGATCATGAAGCACCTAAAAAAATGTTAAACATCTTTAGTCATCAGGGAAATGCAAATCAAAACAACTCTGAGATTCCACCTCACACCAGTGAGAATAGCTCAGATAAAAAACTCAGGTGATAGCAGATGCTGGCGAGGATGTGGGGTAAGAGGAACACTCCTCCATTGTTGGTGGGATTGCAAGCAGGTAAATCTCTCTAGAAATCAGTCTGGAGGTCCCTCAAAAAACTGAACACAGACTACCTGAGGACTCGGCATTACAATCCTGGGCATATCCCAAAAGATGCTCCAACATCTAACAAGAACACAAGCTCCACTGTGTTCATTTTTATAATAGCCAGAAGCTGAAAAGAACCCAGATGTCCTTCAACAGAGGAACAGATACAGAAAATGGGGTGCATTTACCCAGTGGAGTGCTACTCAGCTATCAAAAGCAATGACTTCATGAAATTCTTGGACAAATGGATGGAACTAGAAAATATCCTGATTGAGGTAAACCAATCACAAAAGAACAAATATGGTATGCACTCATTGATAAATAAATATTAGTCCAAAAGCTCAGAATATCCAAGATAGCATCCACATGAAGCTCAAGAAGGGCAACTATGTTTAAGAGACATTAAGCTTTTTGTAGACTTGGTTTGAATTAATGATGTATGAGTAATAATTGTAATAGAGTTTTTAGGATCTAGATCTTTATGGCTATAGATGTGCAGGAGGTTTATATATGTATGTGTCTGTGTATGTTTCTGTGTGTATATATGTGCATGTGTTTGTTAGATTGTGTGGTTGTTCCCTGGTTTCCAGGGCTCCAGAGACTCCCCACAACAGATACAAAATTACTTAATGTTAAGTGCCGTATATAAAAAGGCCAAACATTTTCCTACCAACTCTACAGCTCTCCTGCACGGCTTAAGTCAGGCTAGCTTATTCATCAACAGTTTGCTACAGTGAGTTCTGGGGACACAGGCAAGATAGAAAGTCTATATAGTTAAATATATCTCCCCCCTCCATAGGTTAAATCTACAGAGAGGGCTGATTACATATCATTTTTTTAAAATTGGGATGATCATCAATACATTTATATATTTAAATGCTCTCAAAGTCGGTGGGATGGTGTAGGAGGTATGTGTTCAAAAGCAAGAATCAACGCTGAACAGCTACAGAAGAGCTTATGAGAATATATTAACCGAATAGCAGGCATACAATCAGCAAATTATTCATATTTTAACGGATATTTAGTGGGGTGATAATTACTTCAATGTCAACTTTTATACTGTTATATAACTTATATCCTGCCCCTACACGTATGTATTTACAACCTGCATGCTATGTGTTAGCCTTTGTGTGTACTCACTATAGAAGGTTACCACGTACAGAACACTCTCCTGTAACTAGTGTGCTGTTTGAGCCCCACTGGCCCTATCACATACAAACACCTCACCACCCTCTAAGAACTCTGTGATCCAAGGGCTGCTTGTGTTTGTTTAAGACCCTCAGCTCTGCTGATGTGTGCTGAGCTGAGGGACTCCACCAAATCCAGCTACCACCTTTGGATCTGATTTCACAACTTCTGCAGTGTTCCCTCTGCCTAGAATACAATCTGATACACTCCTTCTCATCACTCAAGTTTTTACCAAGAGCGCCTCAGGACACATGGGCTCTCTAGACTATGTCTTATAATTACATGCCAATGAAATTATTTCAAATACAGTTTTTGACAAAGCTGCCTCATAATCGTCTGTATAAAAATCACCACCCCTTTGCCCATAAGTCACTTCCTGCCCGAGTGCAGTATCTGTGTCCCGATGGAGGCCTCTGCTTTAGAAATGTGTGCCCACTTACTAGTTTTTAACTCCTGTGACAGTACGGAAGCCACAGAAAACTGATTACTGTACTCCCTACTAGAATTCAGATGTGTTGCCGAAGGTTTGCTTTCAAAGTTTCATTCCCAGAATAGCAAGCACTGTTGGGGTGCGGGGGGGTGGGATACGCTTCAAAAGCCAGGCCTAATGGGAGCACCCCAGGCCACGGGAGGAGGGAAAGTGGAACTCTGCCTGAGTCTTCCTTTCCTAGGTGCTCCCTAGATAACTGGGTGAGCTGGTCACTTGGCTTTCCACATTGTCCAAAGCAAAGGATCCATTCATTTGATCTTAGACTGGAATTTCCTTACTTATATGTCAAAATAAACATTTTCCTTCTTACAAGTAACTCTTCGTGGGTATTTTCTGTAGTGACCGAAAGCTAACACGCTTAGCATTCCACTCCTAAGACTTGAAAGCATCTGAGCCTGTGACACTGCATTACCACTGCACTTGAAGCTCGGGTGACGTAGTGCAGAACATGCTGTGGGTATGCGGTCCTCATGCATGCCTGGCATACATTTAATTACTCCTTATGGGTAATTTCTAAGGACATGTGACTCCTGTGCACTGACTGGTAACTGCATTGGTGAGTATGTCATTTAGCAGGTATATAGAGGACTAAAGTGGCACTGTCAAGGTTTAAGCCCAGGCACACATCTTAACAACCCCTGAGGATACGTTATTTCCTATCATTTATTGTTTATCTGAAGGCCCAGCAGCCTACATTTACAGTCGTGGCTTTAACAGAAGACTGCACAGGGGCAGCTGGAACACAGACATACTTGAGCCTAAAACAGTGGCAGTGTGACTGCACAATCACACAGTTAGAGGGACATGGGTCATGTCTCAGGGAGGGGACAGAAATCCTAAGCATATCCAGGAACTGAGAGCTCAGCCAGCATATTTAAAACTATGTCCACATAGTTTTCTTCATAGACAAAAACATCTTAAAGTTCAGGATCAAAATTTTAAATGATTAAAAAGATTTACCTCAATGGAAGATGGGAAAAATTGTTAGAAGCAGGAAAGTCTTCGTGATGTGAACAATGATCAGTCTTCCAGCAAACAAGAAAGCATGGGAGAGAGAAAGGCTGAGGACAATTACAGTCACCAGAGGAAATCCCAGCAGATGGAACAGAAACAAAGTCACCTCCACCCCATCCATACCAGCAAGAACCCCTACTTGAACGTAAGAAGTCGGATCCAAAATATTTTAATTAAGATGAGACAAATGCTACAAGCAAACTGGTGTGCTCGACTGTCCAGGAACAGACATCCAAGCAACACACAAAAACAAGAGGAGACATATCTATATTCCAAAAATTCCACAATTAAAGAATAGTCTTAAATGTCCCCTCCCTTGCTTATGAAAATCAGCGGCTGGAGAGAAAGCAGAATAAACTGTGGCCATCAGGAAGGTAACAGAGCTAGACTGAAAAGGACACTCTGTTGTCACTAGTAACTGTTTGTATGGAAACTTTAGAAAGGAGGTTTTTATCACTTCACTGTACAGAGAGGAGTATAAATCAACCAGTGTGACAGATCAAACAAGAAACTTAGGAGCAGAAAAATTTTCAGAAATACACAAAGTTTTAAATTATTTATTTAGGTTTAAATCTGGTAAAATGTAATCAAAGATTTTTAAATGACACAAGAAGATGAAAGAAAGATTATTTTCATTTCAGTAATTCTGATGTAAAGCTTAAGTTAAAAGAAGAAAAGGACCACCTTCATCATGATGGGTGACTGTGTTCCAGAAAGGTCTTTCATCATACGAAATGCACTTCCTATAACATAACAGAACCTAACATCAGGAGAAAGAGGTCATTTTTAAAAGTAAACTGTTGTTGTAAGGTAACTTTTAATTTGTGCACATAATGTAAATTGCAGCGGTGGATGAATGCCGGGTCACCGAGACAACGGTAGCAGAATTCAGATGTGACCCGGCAGCCCAGGTGTTCAGGAAAAGTGCTGTTAACAGTGAGGATTGATGATCTAATCAAACTGTCACAGCCAGATCCTCGGCAGGGTGGGTGGAGGGAGGTGGAGGAGGATAATATTCAGAAGGCAAGCACATGCTTAGTGTTACTTTCAATTGATGCTGACATTTTCAATTGTGAAAAGAAATTTTTTCCTAAGTAATATAGGAAACAACCCAGCTAACCTTCCGGAGGGCATCGGATAATCATGGTTGGTCGGTGTGCAAACGCTAACTTCTCAGAAATGTGAGCACATTTGAAACACAAATAATAGGACATTTCCGAGATTTACTGCAGTAATCAACATTTTAATTACTTTCTGTTTTCTTAGATGTACAGTACAATGCCATGAATATTCTCCCTATGTACAAGCCAAGCCATATTTTTACCCTGGTATTTGCATCTGGTATAGAAAAATTCCCTTAAGAATACAAATAAACAAGAGTCACATGCTGATTAATCTAGAACTTCTAAAGTCACATGTTAATTAGGGTAATTAATATGCTCTTCCACAGCGACGCTATACATTTGTCATACAGCATGCCCACAGAAACTGTGACTGGACAGTCAGCTCTAAAGCACAGTGGCCAACTCTGAAATAGCGAGAGCGGCTTTTGTTTGTTTTAGTGCAGGTTTGTTCCTTTGCACACTGGGGGCTGCATTCAGGAATCATATACGCTCTGCACTCTGAGCCCTACACTTGTTCTTTGTTGTTCCTTGGGTTTCTCCATCCCTCATTGGATGTCTCTGTCTACTCAGAACACTGCTAGACTGGCATGCAAATGTGTGACCCACAAAGAATTCAGGGAGGCAAAGAAACATTCTCCGTCCTACAGACTTTTTTCTTTTGGATAGTAAAATATGTTCAATACGAAGTGAAATGATTTCTGGACCTCATCTCATTACAGTGACTGCAGTGACTAAAAGTACTCGGCCTGTGGACTGTGAGGTAGCACATGTGACCCTTACTCTGTTTTCTTGGCATCTTCCTGAGCTTTTGATATGCACCCTTTCTTTTTCCCTCTGCAGCCAAAGACAATCAAGCTTGCTGAACTGTTTTTCCAGGCACATGATAAAGCATTCTCAGGAAAACTTCTCTCTCCATTATTCCTGACCTTTGTGAAACTGTGCCCAGTAAGAATTAACATTGATAAAAACCGTATGATCCCTGTCATTCATGGCAGACACACGAATCCAAGACAACACAACACAGCTTCCCTAATTGTTAAGACATATAAAAGTAAAAAACAATAGTAAGAATACAGAACATTCTTTTTCAAGTCAAATTAGACCTTCATACAGTCCCTGTAAAACTGAACCACTCTTTCAAGCATGCTTTTAAAATTGTTCTAATAAAATCTCATGAGCTAACAAAACAAAGTAAAACACAGAAAGCAATTCAGAATATCAGCTTCAGTAATGCTAATTTTTACAAGAAAAGAAAATCGTGCATTTTTGTTTGTTTGATTTTCTGAGACAGCTTCACTCTGTGAGCCAAGGCCTAAGAACCTCTGTGGAGGGCGGCCAGTATTACAGAGGTTCACTACCATGCCCGGACATGTTGCATCTTTAACACAAACTTGAGTTAAGCCTTGCAGTTCTTTTATTGCATAGAACTCCCATGGGAGCTGAAGGTGTCCAGGGTTTCAGTACCAGCCTGACAGAGGCAGATCCAGGAGCAGAGGGTAACACTCTAGGACACTCTTGCAGCCATTGTAACCCTAGGATCAGCAGACACTGGTTGTCATTAACTCCACAGGGGAGGGGATCCCCAAGGGCTCATCATAACTCTGTGATAACCTGAAAAGCACATAGGAAGCATTCCCACAAATGCCTGTCCTGGAGCCTGCATTTGACTCTGACAGGAGACACAGGGCAAAGACTCACACAACACAAATGGGGGAAGATAGGCCTATCCCTCACTAACAATCAACCATGAAGCATCAAAACAGCCTCATGTTAATTTTTAAAAGAAGGCTGGTATTATTCTAACAGTTCCAAATATATACTTTTTAAATTCTGTAAGGCCTCAGATACTTTATAATTCTGACACCATGGGAAAGTTAAAAACATTTAGAAAAAAGAAAAAGACTTTTAACCTTTTCTTCCCACTGAGTGACTGGTGGCCAGCTTGGTGACAGAGCACAGCTGTCACAGTTGTTGCTTCTTTGTACTTCATGACTTATCACAAACTTAAAGTACTCAGCTTTGCCTGGCATACCCAGAGCTCAATAAAGTATGTGGAGAAATTATATCAGTAAACATAAAGACATACAGTATGAAGTAAAGTTTATCTTTCTACTGTACAGACATAGAACACATGGTAAAAATGCTCATTAAAGTCCTGCTTTAGAGGATGGGGGATTCATATGAACTCACCTGAAGCAGAAACAATTAAAGATGCTTTTGAAGTTCAGTGTTTTCACACTCTACCACATACATACACATTTATTTTAATGCCACCTCTCTCCATTACACACAAAAAAAGACTGTCCAGCACTGCCAGTGAAATGTGACACCACACACAAGCCCGAAACAGAGTAGCCTTTGGTGCCAGCTGTGTCAAGGACACTAGGGAAATAACTTAGAAAAGATGAATGCATGGCACTGTTTACTTAGCAGGAACTTACAAACAGTGTCAATGTTCACAAAACAGCAAATCATGGCAGCACAATACAGTACACAATAGACTGGGCCATCCAGTTAACCAAAAATCTGTATTTATGAACTGGTGGACAATAGGCACAAGAATTAGGCAAAGTAAGCTACAAAATGTACAAACACATGTTGCAGCATGTACAAACACATGTGTGCAGCATGCATGCATGCTATTCACCCAGAAGACCTGAGCAGCGTCCTGCTGAAGGCATTGCACTAAGGTAGAAATGTCTTCCCCTGAGGGATGAGAATTACTGCTCCACTTACTTTTGTCTTTATCCTAACACATAATGATTGCATTTTTAATAAGCAAATATGTTTTATCTTAGCAATTCTGACAGTAAATGAGAGGACTAGGAAAGAGTTAGATATTACCGTGGCCTTGGGATCGTAGCCACTGTGAAGGAGCTGTGCGGTGTGAGGACTGCGGGAATGTTTACTGTCCACACGGAGTGAGTAGCTGGCTCCCTCATCGTGCCCACAGTGAGTAGAGGGACTGAGGAGAGAGGAGGTCACAGAGCAGTGTGCAGCTCTGCTGCAGTACCTCTCTTCCAGGGGGAGGACATGCCATTGCCAGCATTTCCTGGACTGCAGCACTGCCACCAAAAGCAGCTGACCCAGGGAGCCCTGTCTTTATGAACCTGCCTCATGTTCAGTTGCACAGACTTAACAGTCCTCATTTTCAGGAGGTAACTGATGGACAAAGAAAAGGGAAAATTAGCAATTCAAAATTCTAACAAGGAATTTGAGAGAACATACCATTTCATTTAGTTTCACTAACACTACAATTTTCATGGCCCATATTTGAAGCACTCTTAATTGTTTAAAATATAAACTCTAATTCTGACACAATAAAAACATTTGTAAAATCAAAACACAAAAGAAAGGAAGATTTATAAACTGAAGCTATGATTTGCTTATTTAGGAACTAATACCAGATATATTTTATTGGCCATGGAAAAATATGAAAAATTGAAATTTTAGAATGGCTAGCAATTTTTTCATTATCAAATTCAAAATAAAAATAGTACTAGTAATTAAATACATTAGTAAAATATTATTAGTAATTGATGGACAAAGTGAAAGTTTACACAATACTAATTATTTCAAGATATCCAATGAGATTTTTACAAACTGTGACTTGTATGGATTTCTCATTTTCTAGCCTGTTTGAAGAACAAGGAGAAACAGAGCAAGTTACTAAGTATCTAAAACATAACAGATTTGAAGAAAGTTTTTTGAAAAAAATTTGAAGTTATTTTCTTAATTATACTACTATGATGAATTTGACTGTTAAAAATGATGTTGACCCAGCAAAGAATGATTAGAATTGCATTTTCTCTAGTGATAAACTGATACACCATGATATAAAAGTTTTCTCATGTGTGACAGAAGAGATCGGTGACAATAGTGAAATCCCCCAGACACTTGGCTTCCATGTTCCAGGGCAGCAGGTTCGGCTGCCGAGCTGCACCCTCAGTGACGGCTGGGTCTGTGCGTGCCTCTGACCGGAGACTACATGGCTCGGTGGCCCCTTGTCTCCGTCTCCCTAGACCTCTCCCTCTCCACCCTCCCTCTTTGTCTGCCCCACCCCTCCCCTTAGAATTATTCATATTCCCCAAAAGAACTTAAATAATGAGCAAAATATGAATTGTAAGAGGCAAGAGGTTAGAAGTTCATTTCCATTAAGCAAACTTACAAAAAAAGCAAGCAGGAAGAAAAAATAAAAAACCACAGAGAACAATAATTGAGAAAGGTAGGAAATGGAGCAAGAATAACTAAAATTTTATTTATTCAAACTGTTAAAAATTAAAGCAACACGAGAACAAGGAAAATCAGAGCTGAGTGCAGAACAGGGAGAGAATATGATCTAACAAGAGCATAAGAGGAAG